>NC_068945.1:46504404-46812945 GCF_026419915.1 Harpia harpyja | reverse complement strand
CCTTTGAAAGAAAGGCAAATGTTCAGGATGAAGCATCTGAGTTGCATTAGCATCAACAGTGACAGCATATTTGTAGGAAAGGTGGGAAAAATGGGCTAAAACATGAAGCTATGGCTTCATTGCCTTATGTCCTGCCACCAAGTGAGTAGGGCATACAACAGCAAAGGATCATGGTGTATCCAGCATTCCTGACAGTCATGTGGCATTGAGTCTTCAGAAGGTCTTGACACGTACTGTATACAAGGCACAGTACTCCTCACTAGCTCTGGGCAAAATCCTCCTGCGACCTTTCCTTTCATCTAGAAAAAAGGCCAGTTTTGTGAAAATCTACATATTCTGCAAGGATATGTCAATTGCAATAAATTTGTATGGCAGTAAAACACTTGAGGGGAAGAAAGAACTTCAGTAAGGTCAAAACAGAGGCTTTTGTGGTTTTCTATTTCAGATTTAACCAGAATGGAATTATTCTGATTTAGATATCCATGTTACAATTTATATAACATTTTAAGCTCCTTTTCTGAAAATAATGCTGCTGTTT
This sequence comes from Harpia harpyja, assembly GCF_026419915.1. NCBI lineage: Eukaryota > Metazoa > Chordata > Aves > Accipitriformes > Accipitridae > Harpia > Harpia harpyja. The sequence continues at coordinate 46,812,407 of NC_068945.1, read as the reverse complement.
TTAAAAGCCTGAGGTGATTTTAATGGGTGTTTTTTTCAGGGACCACATGGAATAAAAAGCACAACAAAACATTGGGAAGGTGAAATTACTCCTAGGGTGAAAATTGGGCTTTGAGCATTTTTATCATCTCCTTCCCTAGCCCATCTGAGGGTTGTCACTCAAATGACTTTTAGGGAATATTTCATTATTCAGTTCTAGCCAGTTCCTCTGCTGACTACACACATCATGCAGGGCTGACACTCTCTTGTAACTTCCTTACTCAACTGATTTTAAAAGTTTATTGCTGTCTCACTAATAATGTTATCTATAGAAATACATCTTATTTTTAATTAGCTGATTTGTTTACGGCCCATCTCAGCAGTGGCCAAGCCCTTCTTCCCCGTATTTTTTTTTTTTTCCCCACAGCTTGTATTTAAAAAATAGATCCAAAGCACAATTTCCATTGAAGAGAATGACAGAAGAGTAACAATTCTATCTTCCTGAAACTAGCCTAAATCTTTGCTAGGCAAACTGCATCCAATTCCACCACTATTCCAGACCAGATACATATTTTTCACTGCTGTTGGCTGAGATCTGGAGCAGACAGGGCTGGTTTTCCTGGGATATTTTTTGCTTCAGGCAAGTTGCTGTATAAAATTGTTTCCCTCTTCTCAAGTCTGAGAATATGTCTTCCACACTTCTTTTCATGTTTGATTTGGGTAATTCAATTCCTTTGCTCTTTCAGTTCTTGACCTTACCTTTGAAAGTGCCTACAAAGATGCCAGCTTGGCAGAGTTTGGGGCATATGTCCAATAGAAACTGGAATAAGGTCAACAATTTCTTTTAAGTAGTCCATCAGTCATTCTTATAGTAGCAATGGGCTCAGTCAGAATTCTGACAAACCAGGTAACTTCAGCTGAAGAGAGATTTGTTCCAGAATTATCATTCAGTTTTGGTTTGCTGATACTTCACACATTTAATATCAAGCAAATACAAAATTTGTGAAACTTTTGCCAAGGTACACAAATCTTGGTTCTTCCTCAAATACTATACGAATCTCCCACATACATCTTCCTCCCAAAACTTCTGTGAAAAACAGCAGGTGTTCTAGTTTTGGGATTGTGTCAAAATGCATTTCAATGTACCTTTACATATTAGAAAGTTGTTTGGCTTTGATTTAGGACAAAGGAGTCTGTAAGTGATTATTTTCCCATCTAGTACTCTCCTGCCACCTATAAATAAATCAGAATAGATTTTTATATTACTTTCAAAGAAGACATGAGTTGTGTGATATTCACCCTGTAGCAGATGCAACACTTGTTGCATTCCCTACCAGCATCTGGCATACCAAGTATTGCCCATAGGTTGCCACTACCTTCAGCTGTCAGGTCCACCCAGTCTAAGGCAGCCCACTCAGGTGGCCTTCGGATCCCCACTGCTCTCACCCCAGGCAACACTGGCAGACCTCTTGGAAAGGCAGTGGATGCAAGTGGTTGCTAAAAGAAGCATCACGTACCTGGCTCATCCCCGCTTGGCCCCACACTAAAGGACACTGAGAACCCAAATGGGCTATTCTCAAATCTGTGTCCAAGGCAAATGGTCAGTAACTCTCTATTTGAGCATAGACCTGAATTTCCGCTCAATATAAGGTGTATATGCTGGATGACAAGAATATGGTCTTATTCCACACAGAGGTCAGTCATCTGTATGGCCTGGTCCTCTTTCAGTTGCTGTGTATTCTCCTTTGCTGGAGAGAGATGACCCTCCACAGTCCCTATAATGAATAGAGCTTCCATTAGTGTCTACCAGGCTTTATGCACAACTCTGTAGATTGTGAAACAGTAATTTAATCTTTAAAATCTCCAATCTACATCTCAGAGTTGGGACAGATCTTTCTTTAAGAAATGGAATACATAGCTGCTTCATTTCATTTCAAATGATGTAAAAATTCTTTTAAGAGATTGTCGTGGTTTAACCCCAGCCTGTAACTAAGCACCACGCAGCCACTGACTCACTCCCCACTCCCAGTGGGATGGGGGAGAGAATAAGGGAAAAAAAAGGGTAAAACTCATGGGTTGAGATAAGAACAGTTTAATAGAACAGAAAGGAAGAAACTAATAATGATAATAGTAACAATAATAAAATGAAAATAATAATAATAAAATAATTGGGATATACAAAACAAGTGATGCACAATGCAATTGCTCACCACTTGCTGACTGATGCCCAGTTAGTTCCCAAGCAGTGATCCCCCCTCCGGCCAACTCCCCCCAGTTTATATACTGGGCATGAAGTCACATGGTATGGAATACCCCTTTGGCCACTTTGGGCCAGCTGTCCTGGCTGTGTCCCCTCCCAACTTCTTGTGCCCCTCCAGCTTTCTTGCTGGCTGGGCATGAGAAGCTGAAAAATCCTTGACTTAGTCTAAACACTACTTAGCAACAACTGAAAACATCAGTGTGTTATCAACATTCTTCTCATACTGAACCCAAACCATAATACTACACTATCTACTAGGAAGAAAATTAATTCTATCCCATCCAAAACCAGGACAGACATCTGTATCACTTGAACCAAATTCTTGCTTGTCTACAACATTATGATTAGATGCCAAGACACTCGGTGTAATGGAGACTTGAATTAAAACCTACTAAAATTACTTAGTTCCTACTCTGGTTACAAAGCCAATATTCTTTCTTATGCATCATTAATTTAACTCTCTTACTGAAATCAGACAGAGGCCTTTGACTTTCAAGTTCCTCTCTTATGTGTTTAAATTTAAAAAAAACGGTTAGGGATATGGGTATAGATTACAAACATCATGCGAAAAATTTCAGAAGGACTAGAGCCGATAGCATTTGACTTAATGACATGGTCTTATTCAATTTCATTGCTTCTAATTTTACTAATGTTAAATACATTTAGTCAGACAGGTTCTATTCAAGAACGTATTTTAGAAAAAAATAGAAAAAAGTAGATTTGAAGTAGACTCTTCATTACAAATCTTGTCAATGCTATTAAGAATGTTGCAAAAGTATAATATTCCTTGTTTTAATAACTGAAAGCAAAATGAAATGCTGCATCAGCACATTATCTGAAAACAAAATTTATTATTACACTCTAAACTTGAAGAGATTTCCAGTGAACTGATTATCGAAGGTAGCTGTACTAAACTACTCAGTGTATTTAACAAGAGGAAAAATTACCTTATTAATATGCCAGAAACAGCACAAATCAGCAGATCTATGCCAATTTTTGACAGCTGGGAATCTGACCCTTACGTTATCTAACAGTCTCAGAAATTAAGGCCAGAGAAGACAATTAGATAATCTACTGTGTCCTCTCATTTTCTGCTGGTGCTGCATTTTATTCAGTTACCTTTGCATCAAGCCTAATGATTTGTGTGCTAACTAAAGCATAGCTATCATTTGAGTAAAGCATACCATTCTGTATGTCACTCAGTCTCAAACATAAAATACTAAGACATGGATACTCTACCAATTCATTCGACAGTTTGTTCATTTAAAAAAGATAATTTAATTTTCAAATTCAAATGTGTCTGTCTTCAGTATCCAGACAGTGGTTCTTATTATGGCTTTATAAATTTAGTAAATGACATTTTCTATCTATGAAGATACTTACACAAAAATCGTAAAAACATGATAATTTCATTTTCTTTTTGATACATTATAAAATTAAGCTCTTTAAATCTCAAGGATATCCAACTTTTTAATTCCTTTTATGAAACTTTTTTGAATCTTATTCTATTTTATAAAGTTACTTTAAAATTGAGATTACTAGAACTCCATAGTTTTCCAGTATCACTATGAAAAAAATACTACAGTTAAATAAAATCATCTTTATACACCTTCCCCTTTAAGCCTCCTCCTATCACTTAAAAGTCTGCATTCTTTCTTCTCCTCAGTATCACATTGGGAACTGAGATTACATTCTTCATCAGTCACTAGTTTCCAAGATAGTCATCTGTTATCCTTTATTTCTTGTTTCTAGATGTAGTCTAGATGTATCTGATGATAGCATTTCAGTGTTCTCTTTTTTATATGCTACAGTCATTCACTCAATCAAAAACATTCTGAATAGCTCCCCTGCCATTATCACATGACATGTTTACATTAGTAGTGATTTTAAATTTACTGTCAGATCCTTGATGAAGAAGTTGAACAGCACAGGGTCTAGCCCAATCCTTGCAGAATATTACTAGAAGTATTATGAGTCCTCTCCTTTTTGAGGGAATTACCTTCTCTTGATAAGAAAGAAAGTCTGAGCTGCTAAAGTTAAAGCCTGCACAGAAGGTGGTAATTAATGAGGAAGCTGCAGATTGCTCCTCTTTTCTCTCATTCATTTTTGATCTAACATTTATTATGCTCATTGAACTTAATGGCAAAGATTGCTTTGACTTTAAACATGTTATTTATTTTATTTAATTTCAGATACCTAAAATACAAAGGTATGCTGGTATTAACTAAATAAATTAAGACCAATGATTAGTTCCTGGATATGATACCATTGACGAGTTTGTATCTGCACTGATTAGGATAGACTCCCTAAAGATGCACACCAGCAACTCTACATAGCCCCTGGTTCTGGCTCTCTGCCCTGTGTGCTCACTTCATGACCTAAGACTTAATTATCATATTTGTTGTGCTTCTTTTCAGTTTACAATGTTTGTTAATTGCTCAGGGAAGAATGAAGTTTTGTGGGACGTCTAAGCATTTGCAACCTTCTCGAATAGTGCTGTAAGACAGAGAGATAGAACTGTTTCTTTCTCATTCATAATGCCTTATAGTAGCAATGCCTTGGTGGATTCCATCCTCCCCAACTGAACACGTGTATTGCCTTTTTCAAAGCTAGCTGGAGTGCTCCAAAGTAAGGGTGGGGAATGAACACAAAGAAATAAATGGTGTCATTGATCAGGTGTCCTATGCTCAGTCTCTCTCCCTAATTGTCTGTTGTTTAGCAATGTAAACATCATCTCTTGCTAGGATTCAGTTCCAGGTCATGACATGTAGATTTAAGTGTCTTCCCTAAGTGTTTGAATTCACAGGATCATCAAGAGATATCGAGGGCCTGATTCAGTTACCTGAACATAGGTGTCCAGTACCATCTTGAGATACTCAAGGACATCCAAGAGATGTGTGTAGGGCTAGCAGGTACAGCACAGGACTTGCAGGATATATTTACTTACAGGAGAGGCAGTTGAAGGCCTGCCAGGGTATTATACTGGATATGACTTGGCCCTGGCTGACTATATTTAGGTAGCTGAACTCCCCTGCCTACCTCATGCAGTTAGAGAGATGCATCTCACCCTAAAGCAGGCCTCTAGTGGGTTGGCAGTGAGCATTTTTCCAAGCTCCACTGACAAAAGGTTTGATTCCTTTCTTTAAACATAGGTATTTAGTCCTATTTGAGATGTCCTTGGTATTGCACCTGGTCTCCAAATGCTCCTTGAAAGGATGTGACTCTCCCTGTGTCATAGCTGCCATCTCCTAATGTATGCTTCAAATAACCCAAAGCATCTCGAAGTGATGCTAGGTGCCTTTGGCTCGGCGTCAGTGTAACAGCTTTAGTGTTTGCATCTAAGCTGCTCATCTAGACTCTGAGTCGAAAGAAACAATGTTAAAGTTCATCTGAACTGTTTGAGATATCTATATTTAAGATGAGCTAAATTGTAGCTTTTAGGTGTTCATTTCTTTCTATTAATTTCAAAGAAAGTTTAGATGACTAGCTCATGTAGAGAACTGCAGACACCTGAAATTAGATGAGATGATCTGTTTAGTGGGAGTCTGTGCACTCTCTCCATTGGCAGTTACTACGCAATTCTATCTTAAAGAAAGGTCTAAAATATTAGGGGTCAGTGATTCTGCAGAGGTGCCTTTCTTTCTGCATGCATAAAAGAACATAAAAGATACACAGCAAAGTTAGACTGGATGAATCCCATCCTTGTGGTTAAGGATCTGAGAGAGACCAAGTTCATCATGGAGGGGTTTTTTGACTTGTTAAGGCACTGTCTTAGTGAAACAACACATTAGCAAAAGAAACTCAAATACAACCATGTATGGTTAGTGTAGCATCTCAAGGTCTGTGCTTTTTTTTTTTAACTATTAGTTTAATATAATAACAGTAGCACTCTATTTCTTCTTGCAAATTGAAAACAGTTGAATAGATTTTCCAAAGGAATCTTGAAAGTATTATAGTATCACATTATAAACTGTCATCCTACTATACTTGTGTATTACAATGCAGAGCACAGAGACAGAGATAACTTTTTATAGCATGATACAGAGTTCTAATGATTAATCCATTATGTTGTCCATGCATGAGTTCTTTTTACATTACAGCTAAACCTATGTTCCAGTGGCTTCAGAGGAAGCCATTAAAAGGTTGTTTGTATGCATTACAACATTTATACAGAATGACACTATTTGTTATATAATATCATAATGTTGTAAGAAGTAAATGAGTATAAACAGTTGTATTATAGCTCCTGGATTTGGGAAGAATTGGGGAAAAGCAATCCAGTTTTTATTTCTATAAAAATAAACATGGGAAGTAAATAAGGGGAGACTTGCAAACTCATATCTAGAAATTACTAACTGAATGAGTATCTGAAATCATATATTTGAAGGAGTAAATTCAATCTTGATAACCGTAACAGAATTATGAAAATCGAGACCTAGGAAGCTTTGCCAAATGTATCCCATGGCTAACTGCAAATAATGACTGGGTCATGAGAAAGGCTATAATCCTTGTCTTGTCCTCCACTAGCTGATACAGTTTTCTGTTTGTCTTATAGAAGTTTTGTTTGCATAAATGCTTTCCCTTCCAGATGTGAAAATTTGAATTGCACTCTCAAACCATTCAACACTCTGGTAAAGTAATCAGAAGCCAAGCTTTTATGTCTATGCCCTTACTTTCAGCAGAGCGAAGTGAGCATTCAGTGCTACCATTCTTTATCTGATAACATTTTAAATTCACTTTGCAGAGGATAAATGACAGCCATCTGAGCCCCAGGACTCTTGCTAGAAAGAGATTTGCAGAAATAGACTCTAAAACATCAGAAGCAGGTCCATGAGAAAGGTGTAAAACTACTCATGATAATTGAACTGCAAATAATATTTCACATTCTAAAGAATCCTAAATAAGTTAAGGTGGTTTAAATTTGATGAGGAAATTTTTCTCTTGTATTTTAAGACTTTTCTATCAGATGGAAAAGCAAATGTTTTTTCAATGTTGTGAACAAATAATTGCAAAAAATCTGAGTCAAAGAGTGTTAAGAAACTGATGACAGATTTGTAAATTCAATGACAGCTATCAAGATTGATTTTACTCCATAAAATATCTGATTTCAGATATTCATTCAGTTATTAATTCCTTAATCTGTTCCAGGACTATTGGATATCAACTAAAAGTGTTATAGATTAACTGATGACAAAAACATGCTGTCTAAATGATTGCACTTCGAATGATGCCTTCACAACCAGCTAATAAATGCTTAATTTGCTGCCTAGTAGTATAAACTTCAGAAAACTCAGTGTTATATGGACAAAAAATTGCTCTTCAATAGCTGTGTAATGAAGTTTTTAGAAATTGTTTGTGAGTCAAGACAAACTTTTGTATTCACCTAGGAGTGAACTAGCCAAACGGCACCACCTTAATTTTTCAGTATTCTTGTAACAGAAGAATGAAACACTATCAGTCACTCTCACCTGTGCAGATTTGGCAGAGTAGTTTGATCCATTTTAAATGAAGATGTGTATTTAACACAGCTTAATGTACCTAAACTTGGGGTTAAATTTTACTAAATTAATGACTCATTAACACTTGTATTATATATAGCTGTTAATATCTCTCTCTGCCTAAGTTCTCTACTTCATTTAATGTGCATCCACCATCCCCTATCTAATTAATGTCTATACTCAATGATTTTTAAGGCTTAAAGACCCATGCAACTTTGGGTCATGTTGTCACATACTGTAAAATTATATACACAAATGACACAGCAATGACAGCAGGAACTTTTTTGGCTGTAGAAGCCTTACTTTTATTTTCATCTGAACTCAAACCTGGGATCCTGAATTGGGAGATCTGACAGAGTCACATTATCTCAACAACATATGTATGCATACACTGGTTCACAGGGTCTTGCATTTACTGGGGCTATGTTCAACAGCAACAGATTGTCAGCCAGCAGTAGGGGCATGCAGACAGATGAAGACCTGAATATTTTCTGAGCACTCAGGGTGTGTTCCTCTTTTACAGCTCAAGCCTTAGGTGACAGGCAGCAGAACATCTTATGGGTCACTGACCACTGCCAGAAATGTCTCCTATGCAAACCCATAAGAAGCAGAAGAAAGAATTTTCTTAATCTTTACACATGCAGAAGTGCAGCCAAAATAGCCTTAGCCCCCTGCTTAGAGTAATAGTAGCTGAAAAATACAGAGTTGTTAGGTTTTGGTAATTTCAGCTGACTACTTGACTAAACAGCTGTAGTAGTTAATGTAGTTCCTGAGAGCAATGGCTAGGAGTACAGATTTTGAATTGCCTTCAGGAAACACTAGGCCATTGGCTTGCTAAATTCTATGCATTCAAAAATATTCCTTGCTTTCCTCCCAAATAGAAAGCCTTAGTGATTTCTAAATTTCACTACAGAAATAACTATGTTAAAAGAACATTTTTCACTGTGAGAATTAGAAGCTTTGGTAATGAAAATAAATTATCAGCCATGACTAATTTTTAACGTATTGGACCAGATTACCAACTGGCAAAACTGACTAACTCCTGTGGCCTTTGGTCAGCTTCTGCCATCTGCAAATATAATCACTCATACAGCTCTCCAAAACAGAGGTATGCTTATCACTAAGAACAGACTTCTTATTCTCTACGCATTTCATATATGCATTCTATATGTCTATTGGAGGGGGTTGTTTTATATTTTTTTAACAATACGTGAGCTTGCAATGTCATTTAAAACATGGGTGGCAACTTTCACATCTCATTGTCTTAACTGATGGGATTCAGCTCTACACTGGAAATCCTCAATGAAGGATTTCTTGACACATAAAGTCTTAGCTGTTCTTAAGGACATGAAGCCTTAGCTGTTCTTCTTTATGTACTCTCTTTTCTGCTATTGCAGAACCAATTCCACGTCACCAGCAATTCCTATATCACTTTCTGGGAGAGTAATAAAAAATTACAAAGAAAAAGTGTGTAATAACTTCAAACACTGGTTGCTTTGTAATTCTATTACTATAATTTGTGAAAAATGACAACAGAAATCGTGGAAATGACAATAATTATTACAGGGTGGAAGACAGTTTTGTTTGGAAAGCAGCATTTGGTCTTTTAAACAATGTAGCAGAAATGAGCTTTACTGTTTCAAGAAAAGATTGTACTCTGAAAAGCTCCACACAAAAAAGGAGGAGGGAAGGGAAGAAATGTAACAGAACTGCTCATCTGCTAGAGAAATACATCACTGCCCTCCTTGGACAATTTGGAAACCGAACTGGGGCTGCTGCCAGTTATAAGAGTTCCCCATCAAATAGTCTCTGAATTTAAAAAGGCATCAACTTCCGTGTCCAGTAGAAGATGAAAAGAGACAATCCCTTCTGCATTTGGGCTTCTAGGAGCTATTACTTTTGCTTGCAAGCATGACAAAGAACAACCCCATTTTTCCATCTGGAAAATTGCAACCCATAAACTTTTTTTGCAAGAGAATGCAAGAAAATTATCTTGGCTTGAAGATGGGAAAGCTGCATGCACTAGTGCTCAATGCTTTGTCTTTGGTAGGCATTAGCTATTGCCAAGAAAGTAACATAATTTCCAAATTGACATTTAATTTTGAACTGTGTATCACGTATTAATAGTTAATTTATTGAAGCATGTAAAGCAGCTGAAGCAAAAGGGGTTGGGGTTTTGTTCTTTTTTGTTGTGCCAAATAGTTTCATTTCAAATTATCATGCTATGCCCTGGTCCCTTTAGACTGAGAAAAGAAACTCTTCTAAAAGAGATGACTGTTGGTACATTAGGTTGTCTAATTAGGTTAGGCAACACTATGTAAGGTAGATAAAACTTTCCTTTCTTTTCCTTTTTTTGAGAAAGTGAAAATCTGTCCCACATCACTTGCAAATTGCAAAGAAGTAAACACTTCTGAACAGTATTTAGAATTCAGCAATATGTAAATACAGGCCATTTGTTAAAGTGCTTAAAGTTGTCTTGAAAGCTGTAAAAAATCCATATGTTAGTGCTTAAAAGTGGTCTGATTTTCCAGGGAATTAGTAGTTTTGAACATCAGAGCACTTCTCTGGGCACAACAATATTGATTTAGGGTTAGCTACTTCTTTCTTAAAGTCATGGTGGTAAAAATGCTCTGATGATCAGTAGAAGGAAAAATAAAGTAACTCAGAAGGCAAGTGATTCAAGAAATGGAAAGCTGATAACAGCTATGTTAAAGACCTACATGCATAAGTGATTATTTTACAGGATTTCCTCTTTCGGTGCATGAGTAAAGATGGGTGGTGCTGTTTAAATTAAAAAGCAATCGCGTGATGTAGAATAATACTTTAAAAAGTCATTGAGGAATAGCATATCACATAAGCTTTTCAGAGCACTGAAGTTTGTAACATTTTGGTGCAAGTAGCTGCTGTCCCTCAGACTGCTTTCTGAGCCTTACTGCAACTGGTTTTCCTGAACTGATGAAATGGTCAAAAAACTGAGTGATAGCTTTTTGTTTTTCTCTGCATTTATTTTTGTTTCAACCGGAGACCCAACTGTGTTTTGCAATGAGTTGGAAGAATAGCATTTGACACACCAGTTAATTTTACTGAGGCTTTCAATTATCTCACTGTCTGCAGGTTGACCAGCAACTATTGCCTATGAGAAAAAGGTCTTCAGTCCAGTTAAAACTTACTCAGCTTCATTAAGCAGATGCAAGAAAGACTTTTGGTCAGGTCAGCATCTCCTGTAACAGCTATGAGCTCACTCATTTGGTACAGACATGGAGGACTCCAAGCACCTGTATGTCAGGGTGTCATGAGGGCCAGACATGCCGAGACATCTCCCCATGGGGGACAGAAGGCCAGGCCTGGCACCCCATCCTGTCCCAAAGCCCAGCCAGGGAGCAGGGCACCTGGGGGGCACCCGGGGGTCAGCCGGGGGCAGCGCCATCCTCCATTGCCAAGCGTGTCTGTGGTGATGAGCTGATGGCCCTGGGCTGGGCTGAAATGGGGTCCTGGGCCCCAGGGGTGAGGGAAGGCCCTGGGGGTGCTGGTCATGACCCATAAGGCCTGGTAGTGCCTCGGGACCCTGACACTGAGAACAATTCTTATTTAATTTTATTTGTAGCAAAATTGGACTCCCTTGTAGAGAAAGATGCTGCTTAAACAAATCAGTTCCATTTATTTAAATCCAAACCAGACATTTTCATTTAAGCATCACTTTTACTCCCTCTCAGATAAGTATCTACCCATTTCTTAAGGCGTTACAGACCCATTCCCCAAAGCGTGTGGCAACAGATCTCTTCCAGTCACACCTCCATATAGCAAAAATGTAAAAAATACCCTCCATTCAGAAATGCCAGACGAGCTTGAGAACACAAGTCCCATCTTTTAAATTATACATAGAGTGATGACTGAAGACTCACTAATAAAATTTAATTGAGGATTTGCAAATGGTACAGGAAAAAAGATTGAAAAATCTGGATTCCAAAGTAGTGAAAAATAAGTAGCATTCACCATCTGTGGTCCTTGACAACAAGCAGACTATCGACAGAACCATACAGTAAAAACATAACTGCTTTTACAAGCTTAAACCATCTGTAAAAACAGGGTGCTTTAAATGCTAAACTGAAATGGCTCAAAAAAAAAAAAGCACAAACCAAACTGCATTACCGTTCTGGTATATTAACGTAGTATTAAATAGCCAGCACAAATCGAACAAAGCAGAGCAATTCAGACTTAACAAAAATCAACATCCAAGACAACCTGGTGGGCTTAAGTGACCATCTCTTGTAAACTAGCAGTCACAAATCTTCAAAATGTTGCTCACTTCACTCAAACATTTATTCTGGAAATTCTTAAACCCTACATGCTGAGTTTTGGAACTAAACTTTGACATTTTTGTCTTCTTCTCCACTCTAAATATCATCAGCTTTTAACATTTTTAAGGCAACTATAAATGCGTAGGTAACTAGGCACTTGCAAAAGGACACCATTCATTAATGGTAAGTGGTAAAACAAACAGAAATAGCTCCATGACACAAACATGCGTAGAACAAACCAAAGCTCAGGAGAGAGTCCTTTCTGGAGAGGCCACTGAAATCACTACTGCACATTTAAGCAATCTGAAGAGCTCCCAGTTTGCAGCAATTTTCTGCCTGGAAGAACCACAGGACAGAGCCTGTCTTGCTGCAGTTCATGGCTGCTCCTCTGGTGAAAGCCCTAATCCAAAGAAGTCCCAGGCTCACGGCACAGCTTTTTATACCATGTGGCTCCTTCACTGCACTGGCTTTGTTATAAGGGAGCTGAGTTTTACTTCCGCGTTCCTGTCGAACACATAGAATTTTACATCCAGGAAGGCTTTGTAATTCTGAGGGCTGTAGGTGCTGCACGACAGTCTTTATAAAGCATATAAAAAAACAGAAAATAATTGAAAGCCAGGAACTCTTCATTAGTCACCTGTCTCATCTTTGTGTCTTTGGTATGAGATAAGTAAGTTAGGGAAGCCAAATAAATTCCACAATAATACACCCATTCCTATAAAATAAATATAAAAATACATGAGAAGGTATGGAAAAGCATGGAAAAGCATATAATGAGATGAGAGCAGCTTTTCTATGAAAGCATACAGTGATAATTTCCCAGTGTAGTCTCCCAGCTTTGACCAAATTTTGGCCCTTTTTTACCTCCTACATTAGAGGTAGCATCTTTGCCATGGTGCTCCTACTTCCAACATTTTCCATAGATTGACAGTGCTTTTGCTTTTCTCAATTCCTTATAAAAAATTAATTAACACATAAAATAAGGAACTAAGAGGAAGAAATTTTCTGTTGGCATAGATTTAAAATTTTAATCTAGAAGAACTGGTATGCTGCAGAGTTAAGATTTTATGCTGAGACAGTATATTTAATGTAAATAATCCTTCTTCTCACCTGTGGCATTAAGAGTCTTTCTTTACCTATGTTAGTGATTCTGACATTTCAGAATAATTACAAATCTTTTCTCTTCCCCCATATTGATGACATAGTTCACTGCTTTCTTAAAAGTTTTTTGCAGTCCTCTGTTGGCTAATTATCTTCTTATGAGTCCTTCACCCCTCCTTCTCCTTCCAATAAAGGACAGGGCAGAGAGAATTACCTGGAACTATTATCAGAAAATGTTTACACTTTGCTGCCTAAAGGAACTGATCTGCTACCACAAACCAAGGATCCTTAGCGTCTCTACCCATACACTAAACAGAACATGTGAAACCTACTCTCATCCCCCAAGTCTCAAAGGAATTGAGATGCTGCCAACTCCTGCTGTGCAACTTTTCCAAACTTGCTCTAAACTCTTTCAGAACTCTTCCAATAGACATACTATAAATTTCAGCAGGAGAGAAACAATACATTCGTGTATTTGTGTATTTAGAAAACAAAGAAACTACCAGAACTTTAAATAGCTTCTTAATTCAACTCTTATTCATTTAGAATATCTGTTTCAGGGAATTTATGTTTTGAGGTAAGTTATTTCCATTCTAATTTGTTGTTAACATCTATTTTTTGAATATTAGATTTTTCACCTTGTAGCAGATTTTTAGAGGTTAACATGTTCTTCTCTGGACTGTTACAAGACCAGTAAGGTTGCGTATTAACAAGATTAAAAATCGGACATCTGTTCTTATTGGTAAATTGCTGAGTCTGATTTTTGTACCATATAAATGGTATCTGACCATGCAAAATCCAATAAAATTTGATGCTGGTTTTACAAACTGTCCCTTCACTTTATCTATGTGTAGGTGATTAGATACCTTCACCAGGTCATGTACATGGGCAATTACAGTCATATTTGATTAACCTACAACAGTTTACAATGACATGAATGCAATTTTCAAAAGAGACAGAGGAAAAAAAATCTACAGGCAATTTGCTAAGCACTATTCAGATAAGAAATTTTAAGTTATTAAATACTCAGATTAACCAGAGGTAATATCAAGGTTTGATTATTCCATCTTCCTCTGAATTGCCCTGTGATATGAGTAAGTCCCCTCAATGCATTACCCCTTTTTTTTCCCACATGTTAAGATGGGAGTAACAATATAAAAAAAACCTCAAACCCTTCAGAAGAATCTTCTGAAGCTTAATCAAAATTTCTAAGGGATTCTTGCATAAAAAAAAAAAAAAGACAACAAACTTGGCCATCCTACTTCAAATACGGGTTGTTACTCCTCTTTCACTTTTTAGAACTTTTCTACACATGAATTATATAACAGTATGTGTATATCTATATATACACAAAGTATTCTAGACATCAGCCTCTGAATATTACATCCTAAATCAAACTTCCTAATCTGATTCATCAGAAATATGTTTGCATTCTGAAGTTTGGCTATTTTGCAGGAGATTCCAGTTTTGAAAAAAAAAACATTGGAAGAACTGTAAAAAACTTCTAGCCAGGAGAAAGTAGCTGTATAAAAGAGACAGAACAATTCACACTATCATTCTGGGAGAAAGCAAGAACAAGCTCCCCCTATAGTTAAATATGAAAGCATAAGATAAACAAACTTCCTGAGTTTATACTGTGTTAGAATGCAAAATGCACTCAAGGTGAATCCAGAACTCTGGTGTTTGTCCTTCAGTGTTTACAGTCTCTCTTTTAGCAACATTACTGCCCTGAAGTTAGGCTTGATGGATCAAATGTGTATGGAGAACACCACAATAATACCCTGTATGGTCCTTCCTCCCCTGTATACAACACTTCTAGCTGAAGCAGCAGGTAGTTTGGGAGACTGGTGAGAAGAGACACATCTGTGGAACAGACTGCCTGAACTCCTGTTGAGATCCAAGGCCATAGTGAACAAACACTGGTGCCAGCAGTGTTTTCAACTCTTATTAAGATCTATCAGTTAAGGATGAGTATTTAGTCACAGCGAGAATCCAAATGTTGAAAGTCTATAAAGAAAAAGGGCAGTGTTATACAATCTCCTTTTACTTGCAGTCCTTGTTTTATCTTATCTCTGAGGGAAGAATATGGAAAAAAAAATCCTAAATGAGAACTACTTCAGTTTCTCAAGTGCTCATCCCTAGTCTTTTATGAGGAATGATATAGCCTTTAAGGTACAAAGCTGCCTGTAATACCTGTTGAAGTAGAATTCTAGATGTCATTTTTCTAGTAGCCTGCTCTTTTTCCTCTAAATTGGTTGTTCATTTGCAAAGGAAAGTATTAATTCAAAAGCTGCATCCATGCATTCAGTATTTTTGGGGGGTTGTATATTGTATTTAAAATGTCCACATCACTCTTTTTCACTCCATCTGTTTCTGTCCCTTTTTCTCATATACATAAACTCACTTTGAGTAAATATCATTTTATTGTCTCCAGGCATTAAGTTTCACATATTGCTTGGTACAAAAATAATATACAATCACTGTGCAGTGATAGTGTGTGTTCCCTGGAGGAAAGGAAATGATTGGTGATGAGATGAGAAACTTGAAAGTGAACGTGCATAATAGAGCAACATAGGCATGGTCATCACCATTACTAACTTTAATTTTCTGAAGAGGTCTACTTTTTCATAGTGAGTGATAAAGATAAAAGGGGATGACGTACAGTGCTTTCCTTGACTCAGGGAATTTTTAAATCTGTGATCTGATTTTAGCTGCATAAGCAAATAGAGCATCCTCCACTTGTTCCACAAACAAGGCAGCCAGTGCAAGAAAAGGCCTATCACCAACTACAACTTGCTTGTTTTCTGAAGGAAACTTAATTTTAATATGTGATCATCACAGAACTATATCGCATATGGCTGTCTAACCTGTTTTGGGAGACATACATGTAATAAATACCTTAAATACATAAAACTTCATAGACGTTCCACTTTCCATTCCACACTCCAGAGTTTCCTCAGACTTGTATGCCAACTCCTCCCATGGCTCTCTCTCCCACAGGATCTTACCAGGTCTCCAAAGATACCAGGGGTGTCAAACACTGACTGACTCTTAGCTCATCTACTGACCCATGATTCACCTGGAATTTCACCTCCTGCAGAGGCCACAGACATTCAGGCTTGTCTAACTATAAAGTTTGACTCATCCCTGCATTTGTCGGACAGATATCTTTATTTGGATAGTTTGATAAGTAACTTTTTCGTAGTCAAGCAATAACAAGGTAGGTCTAACTGTCCAGCAGTTAGAATTCAAAATGTTTAAATCATAGCTTCCTTTATAAACAATATACATACACATTCACTGCAGTATGTTTGCTGATTGGCTATAAGGGATATATTTACTTATCTGACATGCAGCCTTGCTCCAACCAATATTCAGGTTGTAAGATTATTATGTGAAGCCTGGTTAAATTTAAAGCTATGCTGGCTTGAAAACAACCTTCTGTACTAAGTAGTATGCAAGGCTTGCTTTACAAGGGTATCTTTTGAACTGAAGACCTTTGTTTCTCTTAACCCACCAATGTCTGCCTTATCCAGCATTATTCACCATTACTCAGCCCAGTACAGGGCCAGATTATGGTTTCCCTGTTAGTTGTTGTTCATAACTTTTAAAGCATCTGGAACTATGCCTTACATCTTAACTCTAATCTTCATGCACATTTTTCAGTTCAGACAAAACCATCCATTTGTATGTACAAAGGAAATAATTGATGCAAAATTCATGCTGGAAAAACTGAGTATGTACAAGAGTGAAAACAAGCTTATTAGTATCTGAAGTAAGATTTTTAAGAGCATTAATTCATTCAAGCTTTTGATACCCTCCTGAGTTCAGAGTAAGAGTAATTCTTATTTGACAAGTAAGAAGAGTGAGACATGAAATAGATATGGTCCAGAAATACTAAGGACATTGATTTTGAATCCATCTGTTTAACATGTCTCCAACTTGAGACTCCTTGCCTATACAGCCTTAGGACCTGTGGGAAGGGCAACACACTTCCAAACCTATTTGCCTTGTGAAAACACAGTGGCTTCACAGACAGCCTTCATACTGTGTCCAGAAAGGCCTGTAGGCAGCCTACAGTGTACACTGGCAGTGTTACCAAGCCACCAAATGCCACAGGAAGCTGCTGGCTGATTTTTCACACAAGGCCCTCTTCACTCCATCATTGTTCTCTACCAATGCTACCACATTTACTGTCTGGTCAGTAAGAGAAATTGATTTTGAGGGTAGACTTGCTATGTTCCTCAAAAAGTACAGGCATATCTGTTTAGGTTGACTTGAGAAGTGGCACACCCACACAACATTTAAGGAAATCAGTGGAAACACTTCTGAAAAAAATAAGGATATAAGTTTTAATTTAGTTACTTAAGACTTAATAAAACTATTAGATTCTGAAAATTTGGGGCTTAAAAATCTTCTCCAAAATCACCAAGCAACTAAATGCCAGGGCTGGGAATAGAAACCATATCCCATATGCCTCTAATTGTATGTCTCACCAGTCATGGTAGTTCTTCAATTTTAGTGATTGTTATTAAAAAAGGTTGGTCAAAGGTTTCAGCATTATTTTCAGCTGGGAAACCAAAGGGTTACTTTAAATTTTTTTTATTCCTTAAACATATTCAGCCAACTTTTTCACTGAATTGCTGATTTTAATAAATTCCCAGAAGAGATCATTTGGTCCAACGACATTTATTCATGGATGGTTTTAGGTTACAGTTTAGCTCAGATATATTTACAGAGTGCACTATATGGAACAAGGAGATGCTGCCACTGTTTGAGCTCATTTAAGCAAAACCTTACAAAAAACTGCTCTTTAAAAATTGGTGGGTGTGAAGTCAAAATAACTGATAGTCCTAGCAGGGCTTGTCATGTGACAAAAAGGATTTTCTTAAGATAGCTTTCATGGCTGGGGCATTTTTGAAATATTATTTTACAGTGGTTTAATAGCTCATGAATAAATCTTCCAAAATTACAGTATGAACCAGACAGAAAATACAAGATGCTCTGTTACTTAATAGTCTTCATTAAAAGGTTTCCTGAAGTGTTTGAGCCAAAGCCCAGGAACTAAAGTTTGGAATGAGTACTGCCCTGGTAAAGTGATTCTTGAATCTTGCTGATTCAAGAAAACATAACCCCAGTCTACATGAAGTGTCTGTAATTATCACTGGCAAACTTGCCACTGAATAGCAGCCTTGCCAGGAAGTTTATGCACACTCAGTTGCTTAAAATTTCAGACAGCTATCAGTTGCTCAACAAATGCCAAGATCACACAACCTATTCCTCCTGACAATTCACTGCCCAAATACACGAGAGCTTTGCAGCCAGAATTAGTTCAGGAATTTGGTTTTGTTTTGTGCTTCCTGTCACAAATGATAAACACTATACATCTTTGTTACAGTGAGTTTTGATGGCAACCAGAGGAAACATATCCACAGAGAGAAGGAAACTGGTAAGTGGAGGAATATGCCCCCCAAAATGGATTTTTCGACATGTCATCATTGATTTTTCAGCTTAAGAAAGCAGTGAGCAATAGTGGAGGCGTTTTTCAATACTTGGTATTGTAGCAGACTATTAAACAACAAAAAAAGACACTTCAATATATATATTGAACAAATTACTTGCAGGTCTAATAGGTTACCATTTTCTACATATACAGAACTAAAATAGTTAAAGTGCTTTGTAGTTGATCAGAGTGAAATTTCAGTCTGTGTTAGAAAACTTTTCCTCCGGCAACAAGATTTGGGCTGATAAAGAACTTCTCACTTCAGACAACTGCTAGGATAGACTGAATTGAAGTCCCTCTATATTATTCTGTCCTTCCATAAGTTTGTCTCCATCATCATGCAGTTTGAGTAATTTCTTCTAAAGTCATATATTGCTGTTTTATGAGTGGTGTCTTGAATCACATGTGACCAGAAATGGAAGTTCAATAAACTAATCATCATGCAATCCCAGCAATATTCAGACTTGGTTTACACAAAAGAAATGCACAAGAGTTGCACAAAAAGCAGGAAGTGTTTTTGAAACACAGAATAATAGAAGGGTCAGAAAAACAGATAATCTCGTAAAAATCTCAGCAACTCTGAATCAGGTTGGCATAAATTAATCAATCACATCTTGCTGTTACCAGGACTCAGAGACTTAATTTGCCCTTACCCACATTGCTATTATAAGATTTCTTCTTAGGTTAAGATACATCAAAACTGTGTAGAACTCATATCTTCTCATTATCAAATCAATAACGATAGGATGAAATGTCCCTTTTTCAGAAGGAAAAAAAAGAAAAGGTGATTTCATTATCAGAAACTCACTGCTGGCCTAACCAATAAGTCTAGTCAAGCTTTTACAAAAAAAACCTTTCTTTGAGGACCTCTTTTTTATCAACGGACAGTGTTACTTGATAAAATTGTGCATCTACATTAATAGCTAAAATTTTGCTTGCCTGTCCTTTGTCTCCCTCTATAGGGTTCTACTTGGTGTCAATACAGCATTTCTAAAGCACTACAAATGTTGGAATGAGCAGGAGAAACAATTCTTGTTGTTCCAGGCTCTCTTTTCCCAGACACTCTCATAGAAATATACAATTAATTATCATGGTGTTACTACAGCATTGGATTTCTCCTCTAACATTCTCCTTTCCTCTAATGCACTGTATTTAATAAACTTTTATGAAAAGCTGACAGCCACAGAAGAATAGGAAATAATGAGAAAGGTGCTGTACAAAGCTGCTTATACAGCTCAGACAGCTCTTATTAGTCTTGACTTACCTGACAATTTATAACTCTACAAAAGAAATACCTACTGTAATGATCAAAGTGCTTTAAACTGATCCTATAAGACAATTTGCTTGTTGCATTTGTTGAGAGTAAACCCAGACCCTTAGAAAAATATTATTTTGATTTAGTCTTTGTGGTCGGTTGACCCTGGCTGGATGCCAGGTGCCCACCAAAGCTGCTCTATCACTCCCCTCCTCAACTGGACAGGGGAGAGAAAACAGAACAAAAAACTCATGGGTCGAGGTAAGGGCAGGGAGAGATCACTCACCAATTACTGTTACAGGCAAAACAGACTCGACTTGTGGAAATTAGTTTAATTTACTACCAATCAAATCAGAGTAGGATAATGAGAAATAAAAACTAAATCCTAAAACACCTTTCCCCCACCTGTCCTTTCTTCCCGGGCTTAACATCACTCCTGATTTTCTCTACCTCCATCCTGCTAGCAGTGCAGGGGGATGGGGAATGGGGGTTACAGTCAGTTCATCACACATTGTCTCTGCCGCTTCATCCTCTTCAGGGGCAGGACTCCTCACACTCTTCCCCTGCTCCAGCATGGGGTCCCTCCCATGGGAGATAGTTCTCCACGAACTTCTCCAACATGGGTCCTTCCCACAGGCTGCAGTTCTTCACGAACTGCTCCAGTGTGGGTCCCTTCCACGGGTTGCAGTCCTTCAGGCACAGACTACTCCAGTGTGGTTCCCCCGCGGGGTCACAAGTCCTGACAGAAAACCTGCTCCAGCGTGGGCTCCTGTCTCCACAGATCCGCAGGTTCTGCCAGGAGCCTGCTCCAGCACAGGCTTCCCATTGGGTCACAGCCTCCATTGGGCATCCCCCTGCTCCGGTGTGGGGTCCTCCCCGGGCTGCAGGTGGATATCTGCTCTACCATGGACCTCCATGGGCTGCAGGGGGACAGCCTGCCTCACCATGGTCTTCCCCACGGGCTGCAGGGGAACCTCTGCTCCGGCGCCTGGAGCACCTCCTCCCCCTCCTTCTGCACTGACCTGGGGGTCTGCAGGGCTGTTTCTCTCACACATTCTCCCTCCCCTCTCTCCAGCTGCAGTTGCTGTTGCACAGCAACATTTTCCCCTTTCTTAAATATGTTATCCCAGAGGCGCTACCATTGCTGACTGGCTCGGCCTTGGCCAGCGGCGGGTCCATCTTGGAGCCAGCTGGCATTGGCTCTGTTGGACGTGGGGGAAGCTTCTAGCAGCTTCTCACAGAAGCCACCCCTGTAGCTCCCCCGCTACCAAAGCCTTGCCATGCAAACCCAATACAGTCTTGGAGGTGTAACTTCAAGAACATTCTTTAAAAAAATATGAAGGTACAGGGTATCACATTAAAAGAAACTGAAGGAAAGCCGATTCACAAAATAAAAAATGTAAAGTGGAAAATAAATACAAATAAGGGACTATGAGTGTTTCCAGCATTTGCTAGCTTGTGGTTTTTTGAGTGTGCTCCACTGGTACAGCAAGTCATATAAAACATCAGCTATTCTAAATACTTTGTCTTGCATAAATGTTTCATTGTTGATAACAGACCCGCTGTGATGTCAGTTCTCTTTCTTTTTAGGACTAGATATATTCTGTCTGGCAATACAAATTTAGCACCTTAACTACGTATGGATATGAGTAAACTTTTCTTAGCTTGAATTAAACATGATTTCAGTTTCTTTCTTTTTATATAGGTATTAGAATTAAGATCCTTTATACTACTGACTCAGCCACAGAAGTCACATCTATTGAATCAATAAGAATAAATTGAAAAACTAGGCCCAACAATTAAAATACAAATTAATCTAAGTATTAAACTAGTTTTTTAAGTAATACCTTCATACGTGCTAACTATTTATATTACTGCAACATCATCTTTCATTGGTAAGTGCAAAAGGAGTAAAACCTGTTTCTCAGAAAAATTGAGGCTCCTAAATCCCATGAGTAAAGGGGAAAGTTTAGCAGATAGCTCATGGAAGTAGATCTTCAGAGACTGCAGTGAACTCTCATTGAAATTAACGTGATGATGTAGCTGAAAATCAAGGCTTAGAATCTTATTTTAAAAGATTTTAAGGTAATGCCAGAGTAACAGGCAGCAGCCACTTGACTTGTGGGTTCATGACTCTCAGAGTTCATGTCTGGCAGCTCAACTCCTGCACCAATGATTTTGCATGCAAAAATGGTTAAACATATTGGATCAGCACTGGCAGGGTTGCTAAGATCCTCTTCTCTAGCATAGGTAACCAGGAATCTAGACCTATGATTGTGTGATAAATCAGGTAGAGGAAGAATATGATTTTGTAGTGCTGCCACACTGATCACTGTACTCATAAGATTATTAGATATTAGATGCCTCCTCTCCTTCTAGGTGCAGGTTAGATAGTCAACACATACTTGATCAAACCTTACAAAGAAGCGAGGTGGGAGACACTGCCCTTTGTAAATCCCATGGACTACTCAATTTCTTCTGAACTGTTTGATGCTGTCATTTAAGTAATTTCACATACCTACACCAGAAACATGGTGTAGGAGTCTATTTAGTGTTAGAACTCTAATAAATATGAAAATGCTTCCAAAATTGGTGGTGGCTAAAAATTTTGATAGCATCTAAGTATTATATTGGCAGTCATATTCAGGCATTTGAACCCATTTTGGCTCTATTTGCTTCTTTCTTTTTTGGTTTTATACATACCATGAACTGCAGTCTGCAGTGAAATCAGTACAAAGCTTGTCACTGCCCCGAAAGGGGCCAGGTTATTGCTGTGAGATAGATCACAGACATGATCTGTAAGAGATACTGTACAGACTAGAAGTGAACATTGAGAGCAGAAGGAATCTTTCAGTGCCATCATCTCTGTGCCATCATCATTTCAGTGCCAAGCACTGAAGGGCAAGGGATGACAATTCACCCCACAGCAGCAGCAAGCACAAGTTGATGGGTACCCTTCATGCACTTTATGGGAATTGTGATATAATCCTTTCCCTTGGAATTCTGCTGGTTGAGTGGGCTCCCAGTTCATACTGCCAACAGCATGAAGGCTGTAATAATGTGATTGCTATCCTTCTCTTTCCTTACTACAGTTACAAGGCCACATGCCTACCTATTCATCTACACACAGAACATGCACATGTGTATACACTCATGCACATGCAGATGCTGCTCATTCAGTAGTTTCAGCACAAATAGGCTGGTTTCAGCACAAACAGCTTGGTATTCAACTCATCCTGATTTCTTTTTTTCAGCAGGGATAATAGTTTGAATAGAAGAAAAATATACGTATAGCAGAGCTCTTTATCTTCTTCTCCACACATTTAGCTACCCCCTCATTTTCTTTGTAGTCCACACCACTGGAGGAATTCCTATGCAGATGATAACATTTGCTAAATACTAAGAGGAACACCCACAACTCTGTTTTTTCTCTTTCTAAGCTTCTTGACTTAATGCTTCTTTGCGTTGTATTTTTTTTTAATCCTATTGAACTAAGCAGAACAGGGAAAAACATGCAACTAAGTGAGCACCAATAATATTTTTAATTATACAATTAAATGAACCACCCATTACATTTGAAAGAAGAGGAGAGATTGTGCTGCAGCATATAGCAGATGATTTCTGTATGAAATTAAAATTAAGCTTAAGTACACATCCTTTTAAAAAAGGCTGGCTAAAAGGAAACTACGTCCTTATGGAGAAGTATCAAACAATGATTTGACTTATTGCTTAGAAAGACTTGGGATTCAGGTTTTCTTTACTGATACTGTGTTCAGGGAGAATAGGGACACTCTGCTGCTGGAACCCTGTATCTGCCTTTTTATTGGCAGCTTTTAAGACCTCTCTCAGAAATTCAGAGGCATTCTTGACTTTCAAAGCAGAAACTCCAGAGAAGCCACTTTCTATGTCTTCATATTAATTCATCATAAAAAGATGTTCATTGGGAAAAGAGAATAATGGAGGAAAGAAGGATAAATGGATTCATCAGATTGGAAAGAAAACAAAAAAGCTATCAGAAAACAAGGTATAGGATAAAATATTGCAATGAATGAAATAAATATTTTTTGCTTTCATAGTTCAAGTTTTTCCTGACCTGTGTTTAATACAGATAGAGCACTATTACAGACATGTCTCAGCTCATAAAAAATTTCCAGATTCCACCATTATTCCCCGAGGAGCTGCCCTTGAGAAGAATAGATACGTAGCTTTTATTTGAAAAACTGAGAGAAAAACCCCTACCATTGTTGAAGCTCCTCCATTCACATTCTCCTCTCTCACTTTACTGAAGTGTGGCCTGGATTCATTACCCTTTCGTTATTATACAAATGAAAACAGAGTACACATTTCCTGAATCAGAAAGGCCCTCTGAAAACAGCATGCAAAGATGAAATAGGTATGTCTATACTGGGTACTATGCACAGACATGAATTCCCTATGCCTATACTTTAATCTAGGACAATGCAAATCAGCTCTGCTCTAAGAAGTATGTGATCAAATATTTCCTGCAACATTGTTTACCTAAGACTCAGAAACACCCATCATATTCTGGTGGGATTTGGGGACAAAATACCTCTTTTCTTATTCTACTGTGGGGATATACTGAGAGAAAAATACTGACCTGAAAGGAAGAATGAATTCTCTCCACTGATAAAATATTTGCTCATTTTTTTTCCATTAGCTAAAAGCATTCCTTTTTACTTTTACTTTTATCTCAGTGGGTCAATTTCACCTAATAAATCAGAAAGGGAGGAGCAGGAGTAGAAATGTTATATTGCAGCAACCTATACAACTCACTGTACAGAAGGAAAGGTACTTTGAGTATATTAGCTAGACTAATGGTAGTTAACCTGCTCATTTTCTTCCCAAAACTGCCTGGCAGGTTTCTACTGTTTCCCATTTCTGCTCATCCAGGCATTAAAAATCCAAATTTATTCCCAGACTTTGGTTTCCCATAAGGAGTTAGATCTTCTACTACCAGTTCATCTAGGATATTGATTTTACAGAGGTATTTTTCAGGCCACTTTTCTATTAGACTCTATAACACATACTTGTATTAATTGCTTTAATCTCTAGTTTCAGTTACAGCCTAGGTGCTCAGAAGGAGGGATAGGTTTCAAACCACACTCATTCATGCAGCTTTTTAACCTTCTCTGCTCCCCAGATGTGGCAGTTTATTACAGATAACACAGAAAAAAATGCCTTGTGGAAAGCATCTTTACTGGGAGAATTTGGAGCGTGGTTAGAAACCAACAGTTTTTCATTATCTGCACAATGAATTTCTTCTACAATGATGATATTACAGAGAGAAAGATTTTGTGTGACTCTTCAAAATCAGCTTTCTGGAGGAAAACTTCTTTGTAGTTTTGAAGATAATTATTGCTATAAAGCCATATGAGTTATAAAATAAATATGAAATTGACAGTGTGATTCAAATGCAGAATAAAAAATGTTTTGAGAAGTAAATGTCAAGAGATTCAGCTTCTGTTTATGAAATAGTTTAGCAGAGGTTGAAATAGTTGTGTCAGGCTGATTTTAGCTGCAGTTACAAATTACTTTGTCAAAAGTTGGAAGAATTATTTTTTCCTTCTTGATGAGTATCTCGACATCTATTTTTCTGCTTCTTCATTTATACAGGCCACAATTAAGAGAAGAGTGTTTACATTGGGCACTCAACAGATATCTAGAAGCCCCCTGTACAGAACAGGGAAAAACTCGGGCTTTATTGCATTTCAAAGGAACTGATATAGTTCCATGAGTCTTTTTTACCAAAACTCCACAAACTGACATCCATTCTACTTTTAACAAATTCAAGAAGTATCCACTTAACTTACTAGGGTAACAGATTAATAGTAAAGCAGACCTTTAAGGTTTTTCTGTATAGCTACAGTTTGTGAGGATCAATTATCTAATACATGCTACATTCTGTTACAGACGTTTGGCTACTGTTGTGGTTTAACCCCAGCAGGCAACTAAGCACCACACAGCCACTCGCTCACTCCCCCCACGTCAGGATGGGGGACAGAATCGGAAGAGTAAAAATGAGAAAACTCATGGGCTGAGGTAAAGACAGCTTAATAAGTAAAGCAAAAGCACATGCACAAGCAAAGCAAAACAAGGTATTCATTCACCACTTCCCATTGACAGGCAGCTGTTCAGCCATCTCCAGGAAAGCAGGGCTCCATCATGCTTAATGGTGACTTCGGAAGACAAACACCACCACTCCGAATGTCCCCCCCTTCTACAGCATGTAAAAGTTCTCATTGGGCAGGGCCAGCTCAATTGACGGATCCTCTCCTCTAGTGTTGACTAACCACGTGACTTTTGCTAAATATGTATCCCAATGTTTGAATGTTCCACCCCCCATTGCTCTTAATGTACTCTTTAACACTCCATTTTATCTTTCCGTTTTCCTGGAGGCTGGTGCATAATAGGGGATGTGATCAGTTGATGTGAAGACAGTTGAATAGGAAAATCCTTTTGGTCAGCTGGGGTCAGCTGTCCCAGCTGCGTCCCCTCCCAACTACTTGTGCCCCCCCAGCCTCCTCGCTGGTGGGGTGGGGTGAGAAGCAGAAAAGACCTTGACTCTGTGTAAGCACTGCTCAGCAATAACGAAAACATCCCTGTTATCAACACTGTTTTCAGCACAAATCCAAAATGTAGCCCCATACTAGCTACTAGGAAGAAAATTAACTCTATCACAGCAAAAAAACAGCACAGCTACCATGGTGACAGATACTATAAAAAAATAAAACTAGCTCACTGGAGATTTTTGGTACTACTAAATGCATCATTTTCTGCATAGTTTCAGGTAACTTTTTTCTGCTTAGTCTTTCTTACTGTTGAAAATAGTATTTCATCTGTTAAATAAAAACCAAGAAAAATAAGGATGACTGTTTGAGTAACTGTGTTCTGCTATTACCTAATTGTGCCCTGTTTCTCCTTTGCCATGTTTAGAAGGCTTAGCTGCTGACTGAACTAAAATGCTGTCTGTATGATTGTCAGCTCAGGGACCGCAGGTGAAATCCTTCAAATTCAGTTAGAACTTTTCAGGCAGTTTTGGAGAGTAACAAGATTTTACCTCATGTTTTTTGACTTATTTTGTGTGATAACAAACAGATTCTAGCATGCTCAGAATTTCTAACTACTAATATTCTTATACCAACCACTATCAGCAACTTTTTAGGGTGTTTGCAAAGAGAAGGGCAGATACGGTTCTGAGGAATAAACACCAATGTTGGGATTCACATCATGATTCAAAGCACATAGTTATTCAGTTCTCCCTAAAACACATGCCTGAGGTAAGACTCAATTATAAACACAGGGGCCTAATGCCACTGTAGGTACTACAGTATGCATAGGCAGCTGACTGACAGATACGAGACAGGGCTTACATAAGATGGAGGCTTGTAAGGGAAGTTTATTCTTTGAGGCTGCAGTCATTTTGTATATATGGGTTACGCTTTGCTCCAATGGATTTGCCAAGTATTACATTTATTCTCTTTCTTTCTTACCTCTCCCCTAGTTATACAAAAAGCTGACGAGTCAATCAGATACTCTATTACTATGCATGGTATACTATTATACAAAGAGTTAAATGTGAGAGAATGTAAAATAAGGGCAATTAATATTGTGTCAAAAAGAAGAAAAAGTGTTGCAGACTCAGAATTTCTCAGGGAAGAAACTGAAGCATAAAAATAAATATGTTTTCCTTGAATTCCTCCATGACAGAGAAATTTAAATAAAGTCTATCAGATGCTGTTGATATTGTTATCTGGAGGCAAAAACCCAATACAAAATAAGCATATGAACAAACAAGATGGGATCCGAAGTCTGAAAAAACACTGGGCAAACTGCAGGAATACACCTTGTTAAAGTAAAGCAGGCCTGGCTGGTGAGGTCAGGAACAAGAAAATAATAATCTTCTGTGTAAAGTATAGTGCCTTGTTGTTCTGATTTTTTCATCTGGCAATAAACTGAAATGGTCCTGTGTATTACTTGTTATTACAAGCACTTGTGATTGTTGGAAAAACAGCAAAGAGATGTCACAGACAATTCCAAAACATGTAAATTACATCAAATGACAAGGGCTAGATATCTTTTAGCAGCTGATCAGCTGAATTTATTTCAAAGATTCATGGCTCCATTGTGTATAATGGGACCTCACACACCTTGCTCATGTGTAAAGCTGTATAGTTAAGTGTCTTAATCTCAAAATGTGCTTTCAGTAAAGAGAGTCTCAACAGGAGCAAAGAGAAAAAGGAAGAAAAGATATGACAACAGACAGCGGTCTGAATTTATTTAGCTGTCTCTCTGTGGGCAGGTGCTGTAATCTGGGGCATTTTAGGTCATCTGAGCCATCAGTTTGGGGTTGGCAGATAAAACAAAGGACCTTTGATGGATACGTTCCTGTCTGAACCTGAAACTGGAGGCCAAGTGTGATACTATCAGCCATTTCAAATGTCACTAGACACTTTTGTGTGGGAAACTGAATCAGGTTCCTAGAGACAAGATAAAGAAAAATGTGATGGTAAAAAAGTTATCAAGGGCACTGGGACTAGGGAGAAATCTTCTACAAAAGAAAAATCTTGAAGTTGTTAATTTGTAAAGAAAATAGAAAGGTGTGTCCCATTAAGTAACTCTTTAAACATACGTGAAACCTCAGGCAAATTGGGCACCTAATTCTCATAAAACTCAGCCACTGCTTCAGATGGTTGTTGATGAACCCAGCAGTCACTTTTTCAATCACTTGAAATCATTTCTACACAAAAGTTGATTGCAAATTGCATCAAAAAAGGAATAAAATTAAAGAGGATGTTTGTATAGCAGCTCTGCCAGTTTAAGGTTCCTCTGCAAGAATCAGGCGGGGCATGCAGTCTGGTGTTACCACCACATAGGGAAAAGGCAACACCGATGCCAGGACAGTCAACCAAACGGCAGATTGGTGCCACTATGGCACTTTGGTCAGATTTAAATCAGTCCTCAGTCAGCATGCTGACGCTTTGTTCTATAGGAAACTGTCTCCAGAGGTTATATTGGAAACCTAGCTTTAAGAACAGTGTCATGGTGCCACGAGGGCCCGCAGCTCCCTGGGCAGCGGGAGCAGGGGGGGTCCCCCATGGCATTGGGCAGGGCAGCTGGGGGCATCGGGGCAGCCCCAACCCTGGCACCTCCCTGGGGACAGGGACAGACCAAGGTCAGGCCAGGCTGTCGGCCTGCGCGGGTGGGCCTGGCTTGGTGGGGCCCATGACCAGCCCAGCTGCGGGGTCGCTGGGGCAGGGACCGACAGCCCTGGGCCACGCGCAGGGGAGGAGGGAGATCCTTGGCTGGGATGGGCAGGGACAATGAAGCCATTAAGTGCCCTCAGGGACCTGACAAGCAGGAGGCAAAGATCCTCTGCAGAATGATAGTGAAACGCTTCACTTAGGGTCCCTAACGCCCATATTTCGGTAAATGCAACAAAAAATAGTGAACCGTGCCTTTTTACAGCCTTTACATACGAATTGAAAAAAGTTTTAAATAAGTAAATTATCAACTGTAAATACCTGTCTTGCTGTTTTCCCTCAATCTAATACCCATAAATTTTGCAATTCAACAGGAAAAGCTCTAGAGGAGGAAATACTGTGAAAATGCCTCGACTGCGAGGATTCTCTTGGGTTCCACAGGGACTTTGTAAATTTGGATGGGAGTCATCTCACCTCACTTTTGAGGCTATAGTGTAGATCTAAACTGCTATGTAAACTTTTTAACCAATGAAGAGAGCTGTATCTACAACAGGATTCATTAGAACTGGTTTAGATGTCTACATTAATATGAGGTGAGTTGTGCCCTAGAAGTGCAATTAGTTTAGAGATTGTAAAATGGCCTGGACAACTTGCTAAGATGCAGACACCTAAGAATGGGTGAGATGAATCTCACCTAGTTAAATCACTCAATGTTTGTCCCTCATCTTCCTGTCTGCAAAATAAAGAAACACCCTGCCCCAAAGAGGTTGTTTTGACGATATATTACCTCGTAGCTGTATGATGCACAGCTAATTACATATCTGAATTGAAGCCTGACACTTTTCTAGAGGACTTTCAATATCTCAGTTTTTCTCCAGATTATTGGTTAGACCCCAGATACAGAATCACAGAATGGTTGAGGTTGGAGGGGACCCCTGGAGGTCATCTTGTCCAATCCCTTGCTAAAGCGTATCTATCATATGCTTGAGAATATGATACCATATGCTACCATATCTATCACTGAGTTCAAATGACTTAGATCAGTTCTACATCATGGTCTTGGTAAATAGAGTAATGAGGCTTTCAGCTTACTCTGCTGAACTATGAAAGTGCTGGTATATGCATACTTACACTGCAAAAACTCTCACTCGTCGTTTTGCACAGGAGGATGAGAGAAACAATGGGTACATTTGCATTACTAAATGGCATTGCACAAGAACAGAAGGAAGACTTTGCTGAAGGACTTCCATCCACTTTGCAAGTGGGGCACTCAAGATAACGTCCTAACACACAGTTTCAGTGATGGCTTACATTGCTAACATAGACATACCCAACTGTACCCTTAGAGAGCACACTGAATGCATGTTTGGATAACGTTGCTGCTTGAGTTTGTGAGTATCTGTATACCCCAAGACTCAGTTTTAATTTTTATACCTGTAATTTAGAGCTCCACAACAAGTGAAGTGGACCCTGTTTCTTACAAAGAAAATGTATCTGCTATCAATATTATTTGTGCAACAAACACTGTATTTGTAATCATTAAAATTACTATCTACTATTATAATAGTATTCAACTTGCTCACCCTGGACTGTTTCCAAGGTTTCACAAAGCTTCTGGTCCTGCCACATACAACAATGTAGAAAAATAATTCTTTCTATTTCTTTGCAATATCATTTGCTTCCAGAGACACATGTAAATTCTCCATCTGTCTCTTCTAATATTTTGCTATGTTTATTTCTGTACTGAAGAGTTTGTTCCTGGAATTTTTGCTAAAGAAACAGCAGTCTGACACTTAGAAGAGATGGATTGCTATTTTCATTCTCAGCATGTGGTAATAATAATAAGGGAGCTTAAAGAAACTGATAAAAGCTTGGGAAATGTATTCTTCAGTCTTAGAATAAGCTATCAGCTTTCTCAAGATCTCAGAAGAAAAATTCCCTGAAATCTTAACATCTAAGAAATTTGATTACATTTCAGCAAAGCATACTCACATTCAAATATTTATCCACAAACTAAACACCCAAGCTACTGCTCTTCTGAGGGTTACTTTAGATAAACTTTAACGGTGTGTCTTCACCCTCTTAATCTACATGTTTAGCTCGTTTAGCAAAAAAGACCTTTAACACTTGGCTTTTTCTTCTTGGTGCAAAAGTGCATCACATGCAAAAGTGCAAAGTAGTCTTGACAAGCCAACAAAAGCAAAAATAAATGAAATTGAAATATAATCAATGCTTTTCTCCCATTGAACTTTTCATATATTTTTAACTGTGTTTTATAATAATGCCTAGTGAATACCATTAAATATATCTACAAGACTTTGCAGATTCAAATCTAAAGACTAAAGATTGCTAAAAGACCCGCAAAACCAAAATGGTTTAAGAACAACAGCACTAGCCAAATCAAACATATATTCTTGAAGGTAGTCCTTTAAAAAGTTATTATTTTCTTGTTGTGATCAGTAATAAGCATGATTTCCCCTGAATATTAGAAAATTATAGTCTTCGGTGCATTTACTTAACCACTTGTATTATTACGTGTTTTCATTGTCTCTTTTATAAGATGAAATTCAGAATTTTACTAGTGATGAAAAAATATAATTTATCTGTATTGTTCCTGCTTTCCTACAATATTATCAAAAAACATACAACCATATCCTTTCTATACACAGAAAGCATATACTAAAATATATCAAACATAAAAAGCAGAAATAAAGAGCTTGAGCTAAAACTCACCAGCCATTGAATGAAGCCCAGGGAAAGGTAAAGATACAAAATATTGTCAGAAACAGGGAAGCTGGGTTTCCCACAAGGGCGGGTGTCTTGTAGTTACTGACTCCAGTGTCTGAGAAGATGTGACCTGTGATGAATTTTTTTCAGTGACAGGCATTTACAAGGAAACACATATTTGGAGTGAGCTTATTTGGCTTTTTTCCCTGGTTAAAAGCACAGATAATATGCTTCTTTTTGTTTGTTTGTTTTACACAGACGCATATTTTCCCTAAGCACATAAGTACTGAATACATCTGAAAATTTTCCCTTTTCTCACACTGGGCTGAAATTGGCTAACAGGGACAGATGTTTCTGATGAAACTGAAGGTAGAAAATATGGTAGAGAGCCACACGCGCACACACACACAGAGTCATACACACAAAGATTGCATCAGTGAGCCCAAAAGTGCTAAGTTTTCTTTTTTGATTAAACCTAGACAGCTGTAAGGAAAAAGAATATACATTTTTAAATGTCATGTCATAATTTCTGACGTACTTTTCACTGGATATTACTGAAGGCCTTAAATTATTAGTAAAATACATATATTCCAGATTTAATATAACCTTGGACAACTAATGGACTTGTCATCCAAGTTCTGCAAGAAGTGAAGGAAAAACAGAAAACACTCAAAGTAAAAAAGTAAATATCTTTTTTCAGAGAAGACTTATCAAATACCATTTGTCTTAAGAAGAAACATCTTTAGCAATGGAATGTCTCTCATGATGTAAACTGCTGTTATGCAATAAATTATAGGGAAGTCTATGTAAGGAACTGAGTTTAACAGCTGTGTATTTCTTTTCTATAGAGTAATTTGTTATGTTTCTGCCTCACTTTGGAAAATGCAAAGGGAAAAGTGTATTTTAGTAACAAAGGGAAGTAAAACAAAGAGTTTGTTTCAAAAGGAACAGAAAAATGAGGAGAACAAGAATATGCAATTTAAGATTTTCATTACTTGTGCATATATTGATAAACAATAGGAAGTTAGTCTATGAATTAGCTACTGACTCATACACCAACTCTGTTGGAGACTGTAGTTATTGCTTGACATATTGAGAAAGCATAAAATGTGAAGAAGACTAGACATTAGCTCATCTTTTTAGTCTGTGATAAATAAATGTTGTAAATTCAGACTACTTTAGATGTATTATGCACGTGAAATGCAAACAGAATGTGGCCAAAAAAAGTTCTGATCTCAAAACTAGTGAAAGAAATGATGCTTCATTGTTGCAGTGTCGTCAAAATATTGCTTGTGTTTTATTATAATTGCTCCATAAAGCTATCATGTGAAAGTTGCTTTTAAGCCTAACAAAATAGAGTAATATATTCTCCCCCCAAAAAACAACACAAATGGCTTTGTCTCTTTAAGGATTCAATAGTTCTTTATTCCATTCAGCCATAACAATGCTGATTATTGTTGTAACAAATTTTGTTTCCCATCCAAAGTTTATGTATGCACGAACATGGCTTTACATGTTACTTTAAAAATTAAGTGTGTGTCCTCGTTTCAGCTGGGATAGAGTTAATTTTCTTACTAGTAGCTGGTACAGTGCTATGTTTTGAGTTCAGTATGAGAAAAATGTTGATAACACACTGATGTTTTCAGTTGTTGCTAAGTAATGTTTAGACTAAGTCAAGGATTTTTCAGCTTCTCATGACCAGCCAGCAAGAAGGCTAGAGGGGCACAAGAAGTTGGCACAGGACACAGCCAGGGCAGCTGACCCAAAGTGGCCAATGGGGTATTCCATACCATGTGACGTCACATCTAGTATAGAAACTGGGGGGAGCGGGGGCATCGCCGCTCAGGGACTAACTGGGCGTCGATCGGCGGGTGGTGAGCAATTGCACTGTGCATCATTTGTATATTTCAATCCTTTTATCACTCCTGCTGTCACTTTATTAGTGTTATCATTATCATTAGTTTCTTCTTTTTATACTCTATTAAACCATTCTTAACCTACAAGTTTTACTTCTTTTTCCAATTTTCTCCCCCATCCCACTGAGGGGGGGGGGGGGGGGGGAATTGAGTGAGCTGCTGCGTGGTGCTTAGTTGCTGGCTAGGGTTAAACCACGACAGTGTGAAAAGTCATACTTTTGCATCTTTAAAATAATAACACAACACCAACAAGAAGGCACATATAGTGATATAAGATGCATAATGAAACATAGTGAAAATATGAGGCAATGATAGATATGTTAAACATCTGGTCCTACTCCATGGTTCACATAAGTTCACAGGTAACTGCTCTGTCAGGTTTCTAACCTAGTTCATGCAGAGTCAATGTAAGCAGGGCTTTCTAGGAGCCTGAGATGATCTGGGACAAACTTGGTGATAGAATTGCCATGTGTACTGTGCTCTGACCATTAATAAACAGAAAATAATTTCTATTTATTTGCAGTGTGGAGGTAAATATTTCATTAATGTTCTGGACACTAAAAGCTTTCTGTCTCTTATCATATACCTGTGAAACAGAGAAGGGATAGAGAATTTTCAGTTCTCCCTATGTAGCACCTATCCAAAACAATTAGGGCTACAATCCAGAATGGACTTTAAAGAAGTTTTCTTTTAACATTGGGATGTAAAACCAGTGGAGAAACCAGCCTCCAATGTTCAGATGGCACACAAACAAACCACATAATAATAAATAGCAACACTATAAATATTTCCCAAAAATATTTCTTTTTCCTTACCTATTAAAAAAAAAGAACACAGGAGATCAGGCAAAGCCATTCAAGCAATGATTATGCAGATGGAAATATCAGACTTCCATTCCTGTGCATTCATCCTTATGCATACCATGTTCTGATCAGTGGGGATGCAGACATGTCTTTTATTAGTTCAACTGTGTCATATCACAGCTCTTTCTAAAAAAAGCACAAACATTCATTTAATATAATCAGAAAAATATATTAACTGAAAATTGCTGTTCCATTTAAAAGTGGAAACTTTTTTAAAAAAAAAGTTATGAGTATCTTTAAAGGTGGGATTTAAACAATGACAGGCTTGTTCATCAGCTCCAGACTGCCTCATACCCTGTATGATCAAGATATGTCATCATCTGATACCTGTTTCAG
Organism: Harpia harpyja; assembly: GCF_026419915.1. NCBI lineage: Eukaryota > Metazoa > Chordata > Aves > Accipitriformes > Accipitridae > Harpia > Harpia harpyja. The sequence goes on along the minus strand of NC_068945.1, from coordinate 46,777,451 downwards.
AGCATGGGAGAGTGCACACGAGATGTGATGCCTGTGTCCTTTAGTACTCTTGGTAGTAGACAGATAGCTACATCAGCAACCTCCAGTCCCTAAACAGGTGATATGGAAGTTTGAATGGAAGAATCACCCTTCACAGTTTAGGGGGTTTTTTAATATACTTCTCACAAAGCATCCTGGATGAATCCCTCTCTGCACAGCATACTTGACTAAAAGGATCTCTGAGCTGACCCAGAATGGCAGCTTCTGATCTTCATATATTCACACATAGATATGTGTCTTCTCTTTACTGTCTTTGCAAAGTCATGCTGGCTCAGAACCTTTCCAGGACATCCTTTTGCATCATCACACTGAGGGGTTTCAAAAGAAGAGCCAGAACAGGACCTTTTACCCCACCCCAATAGGATAATGGGAAGGGCTTATTCCCTTTTCTAGCAGCCTGGCTGTTTTACCAGTTGTCAAGAAAAAAGGAAAAAAAAATCAGGAACAATTTGCTTTTCAAAAGCTGAGACACAAGTAAACATGAAAAATAGATTCAACAGGTTTTAAGCTTAACTTTGCACAAACCCTTTCAACATGTTTTAGGAACAGGATGAAAGTTTTTGATTTTGCTGTGTCTATTACAACATTTTAATAAATGGCAACCTTGTGTATCACTCAGACAAAATGTGCATGTTAAATATTATAGTTTATCCCTGAATGGGCACATGCATGTAGTACACATGCACAGAAGCAAATCTATAAACCTTACATTATTTGTTTCCAGACTCAGCTAAAAAGTATATGGAAACTATTTTCTATGTTTTTCCATCTCAGATTATTCACATGGTCTTTACGTAGATTTCTGTGAGCAATAAATGCAGTTAAAGCAGGTGGAGAATAAATGTCATATGTGGTGCCAACTATAGAAAGCAGTTGTGACTCGATTTAGCAACATTCATTATAATTGAACAGAAGTTCAGAAGCTCTGCTGCTGAATAGACATTTTTCCTATATCTTCTCATTAGTTTACATTGAGAAAACCAAGCAAGTGAAAAAGAGTACTTTAAAGAAAATGTCACTTTTCTCTAAACAAAACCACTTTTCTCTAAACAAAGGACAAATAAATATGTTTAAAAGGGGTAAATCTGGGAGGTATATGTTGTTTTGCACCATTCCACTAGCAAAAGGGGGTCTGCTGCATTTGTCTCCACACTTTTCTTCCACTTCTGGGCAATGACATTGAGCTATTCTTTATTGGACAATGCAGGCTTTTTAGAACTAGAATTAAGGATCCATATATTTGGTGGATTAGGAGCAAGGAAGATAAGAAACATAACCAACCGAGTAGACTGAAATTGGGAATTAAGGGTATTGTAATTCACAGGTCTACAGTGCTTTAAAGGCAAAACAAATAGTGCTGGGGAAACAGTACTAAAGACTGAGGACTAGAAGTAGTCACAGAATTTCTACTAAATTTGCATTCATCCTGCAGGGAAAATGTACCATGCTGAAGCACTTTGGCTGCAGGATCTGACGGTTGCAGTACCTAAGCAAGCAGTATTTAACCATTTAACCATTGGCTATTAAGAGTCAGCCAACACTCCATAGGGACTCACTTCCAGAAAATTATTGAGACTGGATATGCAGAGAGCGTGGGAAATAATGTGGTGATTTTTGTTTTAATTGGCCATTGCTTTCTGTAACAAGATATTTAAGATTGCCTTAGGATGGCAAGCCTTAGGATGAAGAAGATGCTGGAGAACATTTCAGATTAAGGAGATTAGAACTGGTTTAATCAATTCAGCTTCACCTTTTCTTCCTTAAGTAGCGTGTAAGAATGGCCATATTCCTTAAACTGAGAAACATTACAAGTCTTCTGTCTAGGCTAATATATGCTACCTGCCTTAAGTTTGTTTAGAAATAGCAGTATTTCTGTGTAGGTCTGCATCAAATGAAGACACAACCTGTATGATAATCACAAACTAGCAGAATTGCATTTGTTGGAATTGTTATAATTATTATGATAAGCTTAGAAGGATACCAGCACTGATCCATAAACGTATTTATATGCTAAACTCCCACTCAAGTCATAAATCATTAAGGGTCTATGCCTTGGTATAGTAAAAGTCAAAGATGTTGTTATTGTTAATTCATAATAAAATCATGCTGTCAAGATTACATTCCTGTTGTCAAGGTTACATTTTTGTCAGGACTTCTTCTCTCAAAAATCCCTCTGAAAAAATTCAGTTCTTAGCATTTGCCTGTTATTGCATTATTTAGCCAAAGGGACAAATAGTAGAACATTGTTATTTCAGCTTTGCCTGTTTAATAGACTTCTTAACTTGAAAAAGAAACCTATTGGCTTTTTTTCTGCTTTCTAAATGAAAGAAAAGCTATGTTTTAGTAAATGCACAAATTAAAGTTAAATGTAAACATGCAGTGAAAGGGAATATCTTCCGGTGTGTGCTGAAATTGAAAATTAAGCTGAAATCAAGCATTAGTTTAGTCACTGGAGTAAACATTTGGAGATGTTCAAATGAATATGCTGTCTTTACTAATAAATTGTCACTAATATTTCTCAAATGTTTTTGTTATATGCTTTATTAAAATTGTGGACCCTGATACAATTATGAAGAACAGAATATTATTAGGTGGGAAGAAAATGAGATGCCCCAGGCTAGTAGAGATACATAAATAGATATTAAACCAGCAGGAGCTAGGATCAGGAAAAGATCAAAACATTTTAACTGATATGTAAACTGGTAATATCACGACGTCTGTATTTAGCACCCTACTTTTTCAGAGGTCTTTCAAAAAGTTATTTCAGAATAATGATGTCTCCTGTTGGTTTTATCTAAGCACTGAGAATGCCTGAATACAAACCCTCACTTAGGTTTTTGAATGTAACCACTGACCAAGCTTTGAAGATCAGGCTTTAAGAAGCCAAACTTTAATGCCCCTCAGGACACTTCTGCAAAAAGGGGCACTAAAAGCAGACTTTTCAATACTCCACTGCAGACACACACACACACACAGATACCTACGCACATGGTTTCATACTGCAGAACACACATACTGGCAAATATCGATTTTTCTTTTGGTTCAATGAACATTTTTTTTTTTAAGGTTTTTAAATTATCAATACCCTTGTCCCCAGATAGTCACTTATTTAACAGAATTTTAGTATTTTCTTCAGAAGACAACACTGGTCCTTGTTGCTGAAATTTACTATCACTGGGTTTTATTCCAGATTTGAATTTGGCATAGAAAACATTATTTTTATGTAGTGCTTCTTCACTCCTTAAGTTCCCTGGTAAAGAAATATAATCATATATACAAACTCCAGTGAAGTAATCTAAAAATCTCCACTGTCTAGGTCTTAATCCATGCTGCCTCTTTTCAATTTGTATCCTTTTCTAATGTTTAAAGAAAACAATTTCCATTTTTGCTCTGCTTCTCAAAGCCACAGAGCTACCAGAAAACTGTCTGGTAGCAATTTTATCCAGCTTCCTAGTGAAACATATAATCTGTTTACCATGTAAACCAAGGACAAATAATTACAGGAGAGCCCTAGGGAATGAATGACCCTTTATAAAAGTGTAGTTGCTTTGGATGAAAATCTGTACAAAATAAGTTCACGGTTGAAAGCACAGGTTGTACCTTTTTTTGTCTGAGCTCTAGTGAAGACAGTGGGAAAATCTTACATACATTTTAAAGGTAGCCATATATTCCTGTATTACAGAAGAAGTTGAGCTGGAAATGGTACTCCATACATGTTCTTTCAAACTAGATTCTTTCCTAACTGAGCCTGCTCCCTCAACTTAAAGAAGCTTAGAAAAGGCTTTTCCAGGACAGCTTAAAGCTGTAACAAACTACCTGAGCCTGTGAAATCCTGTTAGTGAAACTCAGTTTCTCTTCGGAGACATCTAATCAGATGCTATCTGTTGCTTGCACTTTCTCAATCTCAGTAGTTCTTTCTTAACAACACCCTTCTGTAATCTTCATTTTGGGACCAGTGTGAGAAAAAACTTCACTGTGCTTTCTTTCTAACACTTTCAATAACTTTTTTTTTTTTTTTTTAGTCATTGTAGGCCGAAACAGAAGCAAAATAAAAAAATAATTAAAAAAAACCCAGAAAGATTGAAAGATCAAAAGATCAAAACAATTTTGAAAGTAATTATTATTAACATAAGCTAACTTATGTCAAAAAGTATAATAACTCAGAACTAAAAGTAAACTTCAGCTGGATCCCAGACTTTCACTTTTCCCTTCGTAGTTCTTTCCACACATTTTTCAAATTCATTTTACAAATGTAAAGCTCGTATCAGAGATTGCTGCTTTCCCTCCTCTCCCACACCAGTGTGTTCAACTACAGTTGTCCCAGGCTGGCAGTTTTAAGTTGATTAACTCTAGGCTTTTTGTTCAGTGTGGGTCCAAATCTGTGAAAATGTGTATGGTAGTGCATTACTATTTAAAATTCAGAATGAGCATGAACAAGAAAAAAAAGTTTTTTTCTTAAAACCTGAATTTAGAAGAATGTCATGTACAGATTAATGGCCTGGTAGTCACGATGACTTGTGGACTGACAAACTGCAGTGCCAACTGAGAAGCTGAACATAAATCTGGCCTCCACAATTTAGTTTTCTTGTAAAGTGTCAGTGTCAGCTGATTCCTTCCTCTGACCAGAAGAACAAATGTGTGCAGTCTGCAAATTAGAAAATAGGGAGCAGCTATCGTTCAGCAGCAGCATTTATAAGAGCTCTGAAGCTGGAAATCAGATTGTTTTAGGCTTCTAGTTAGATGCACCTGTCAAAGTAAATGTGTTTTAAAATACTTATCAGAGGAGATGAGAAGCTTGTCCAGAAGACAGGGAATTGCTACTTAAAATATGTACTTCTCATCTTTTTTATTAGGTATCAGGCTGGAACCTTCCACAACATCATTTTCCTCCTTTCTTTACTGACATCATAGGCCTGTTTTGCTATCTTTATAATTTCTTACTTTGCCATCTTCCCTGTTGGGAAGTGGTGTCATCTGCACATTGTATCATTGGCTCGTGCATGAAAATACTACATCTAGATACATTCAGAATTTACAGGTTTGCTCTACAGCTCATTGAAAATTTTCAAAAATTTCCTGCTTAATATTTCTTTCAATACTTTAATTTCATAATGGAAGGGAGGGAGGAAGAAAAGAGAGGGGAAGGGGAGGGGGGAAAGGGAGAGGGAGGGCGGGAAGGAGGGAGGAAGGAAGGAAGGAGAGGAAGACATAGAAATAATCATTGGGTTTTTTCATATGATCTAGGGGAGGAGACAAAACCAAAAAAAAATTCAATAAATAACATTTAGCAGTAGAAGTATTTTACAGTTTTCTCCAAGAGTAAATCAACCATTCCTTTCCTTTCTTAGAGAAACATTCGTTCTGACAATACTCACTTTCTTTACCTTTGCAAATAAAGGTAAAGGATACTCCCACTAAAAGGATGATTTCTGCACATGCAATTAAAACATTGTGTAAGAAATTAAGCTCTTAAGAACAAGCACCCCAAAGACTATTTCATAATAGCCTATTCATATGATTGGCTATCAGCTCAACAGATCCACAGCATTGATTGAATGGTTCTTAGTGACCTACAAGATAGTGAAAACAGACCGATTCTGGTGAAGAAGGAATACCTCCTGTTGACAACAGCAAGATACCTATAGTTCCCATTCAAAAGAGACAGTGGTATGTTTTTCATTGGGTAAAAAGGGATCAAAAAGGAAGAGAAGTCATGGACAAATGGATCTCAAGAAATATAAAGTAACTTAATTATGCATAAACTTAGATAAATCAACTCCCAGACTAACATACTTCATTTTTTTTCTTCTATATCCATTTTTTACTCTTTAGGTGGTTAAATTTCTCACAATTTCAAAGGAATGTCATGATTTTCAAATGAACGTTTCACTTATGGCTAGTTTTAACATTTAAGGTCTTGTTAGCATCCAGCAGAGGACATACATTGATTAACTAAAAAATGGTATAAGCTGCGTCAGTGGAAGTTCAGATTGGACATTAGGAAAAGGTTCTTCACTGAGAAGGTGGTTGGTCACTGGTACAGACTCCCCAGGGAAGCAGTCATGGCACCAAGCCTGTCAGAGTTCACGGAGTGTCTGGACGATGCTCTTAGTCATATGGTTTAGTTTTAGGTAGTCCTGTGAGGAGCAGAGAGTTGGACTTGATGATCTTTCTAGGTCCGTTCCAACTTGAGATGTTCTGTGGTTCTACTTAGACAGATTATCTGAAAGGGTCTAGTTATTAAGCTGTCCGGCTCAGTGTAAATAATATCTGGCATTGTCTTTAAAACAAACTTATTTGAAGGCATTGAAGGTTGTGGTGTTTTTCTCACTACTTACAATTGGCTATGATTCTGGAATTAAAGTTTGCATAGCAGTGTTGAAGTTAAGCACATGCTTAAGTGTTTCCAGGTTTCAAAGGATGTACAGGCAGACTGTGTTTTATTTTTATTTCACCTGCACGGGGGTCAAGATTTTCTTTTAAAAGAAAAATAAGATCAAAATTGTGAGATCAAAATTTTTATTTGTTTATATTATCTCAGTGGCTTTTTTTTTTAATTTGTATGTCCATGTGTGATTTCCTTGACACATGGACATGTGGTAATATTCTAACCTCATTAAAAACAGACTGAGGATGAGTAGGATTTCCACACCAGGTACTGCTGACTATAGAGAGAGATTTGTCCCTTTACTATGCAGGCATTTCACATCTTAAAAATGTAAGATGAAAAATGGCATGTTTTTCATACTTAAGATATTGTTTGGCATGAATCTGGGAAGATTTCCAGTTTAATGATAAAAATACATATTGCTAATGCCAGTTCCATGTCTAAAGCTATATCATGTAAAATCAACTCTCATTAAGTCCTGAAAAAGATACAAAATTTACTTAATTAATCCATATGAATTTGTTGAACATATTCAGTCCTCTAGAAGGTTGGTTAAAAAAAGTATTTAAATGTAATTAGATTATTAGTGACATTACTTTTATCTTCTTAGGCAGGTTTCTAGTGAAATAGTGGAATCACAGAAGTGCTGTAGAATTTGCCATGATTAGGACAGGCACCAGACTAGAATGGTAATGCTAATGGAGGTCAATGGTGAGGTGCATGAAGAAAGCTTGCAAATATCTGCTGACATACTTATTAACTCTGGGGCATCCTCTAACACTTTTTAGGTCATTGTTCTTATATGATCCTTTAAACAAAACTGCAGATTAATTTGGATACTTTCCTATTTCTTATATGTGAACAGTAAGACCCAAAGACACTGAAGCCAGTGCAATAAAGCTGGACAACTAACCTGTTATTTAAACATAGATCTCACAATTAAGCTGTCTGATTGTTTAAATGGTATTGCATCCCAAAATATGATGAAGTCCCAAATCTGGGATACTCCCCCTGCATGCCCCTATACTTGCACTAAATTGCTGAAATGGATATTCTCCAAGCATGATCACTTTGGGAAATTATTCCACAATCTAATAAACCTCAGTGCCAAGATATTTCCCCTGACTCTAAATGTTTTCATTACCTCAGTTTAGTCCCAATGCCATTAAATATTCCCCAAACTGTTTATGTCTAATCTGTTATTCCAAAATTCAAATCCTGAACTCAATTTCACAAGTATGTTTGTGGCAAGTGTAGTGGGGCAAGGAGCTGTTAACAAGGTTGATGGTCCAAGCTCTGTTTGATCTGAACTGGGGAAAAAGTACTTTCTGCTGTGAAAAGAGAAATCTCAGGAGTCTTTTGCACAGAGCAATTTATATTCCTGTATATAAACCGGGAATTATAAACTGGTGCCCACACTGGATAGAAGGTCAAACCTGCACTTTTGAAGCATAAATGGGCAGCCTCTGTAGGGAGCCAATGGATCCCACCTGCAGGGATCTTTTTTATAAAGATATAAATGATTTGGTAGCTAATGTGCAGATTCTTCAAGAGGAATGAAAATTTTCCTGATGTTCCATGAAGAGAAATGTGCTTGTGAAGGCATGGCCAATTGATTCATGAACACAGAAATCAATAAGGGTCAGCTGTAGGAAGGTATCAGTGAGGTTTATTTTGTTCATGAATCCCAAAACTCTGCTACCCTTTCTGACCTCACCATCTCTTTGTATTTGCCTTCCCATTTGTTTTCAATGAGGAATTTATGAAAACACCTGTAGATGTTCTTGATTATTTTGCTCTTCATTTTATAAAGAGAGAAATATGAGCTCACATGCCTAAGGATATCTAGTTGCATAACTGTATCATAGAATTCACTTATTTCTTTGTAAAAACAGTTCTCTGCTGACCATTCATTTGGAGTTAATTAACACTACCATACACTAATTTGGTTGCTGGATGCTGGTACAGCTGAGTAATCCAGATGTTTGATACTGTGAGATGGACAAACATAACTGAAGGCAACTGTTGTTCAGACTTACGTATTTTCTGTGAAATTACATGGTTTCTCTGGGTTTCTTTTATAAATTTGCATATGGAAAATGAGGTTATATCTATGAAGTATTATCTCAAATGTCTTCTTTATTAATTTCTCTAAAAACAAACACAGTATCTGATAGACAAAGCCCATCTTGTCCTCCTTTTGGTATAGGTGAAATTGAGGTATTAAGATTTTAATTAAAGTGCAAATTTTCTCAATGTAATTTTACGTTACTCCTATTACATTGTAATAACATTAATGACATTTTCAGATTCTGTATCTTACTATGCTTCTATTCTCCATTTCTGCACTGCCTAGACCAGGTTGGTTTGAGAACTCACTAATGGATGGCGGATGCTGTATTCTAAGAACATTTGATAAGACATTTTGCTCCTTAGTGAGTAGTTTTATCTTCTTTCTGTACTTTACAAAGTAATGTCTGGATGCTTCTAGTATTGCTTTTGTCAGAAAACCACGTGCATGAAATATTCAGTACATGTTCTGGCCATTTTCAAGCTGCATCAACAGCTTTAATCAGATGAAGAAAAAATTGCTGTTTCTTCAGCAGGAGCCTAACATATGATTGAAAAAGCTCATATGATCATGGATCAGCTTTCTTGAGCAGTTTTACCTCGGTTACTGCTGAGATGTATTACTAATGTGCCATGAAATCCTTATCACTATATTATCTTATTTACTAAAGACCTGCAACTATTTATTGTGTTGTTCTTTACATAACAGCCCATCTAAGATCTTATTCAAAGTATTCTGTATGTGCATTTATTATGATTTAAATTATCTGTTGCATTACCTTTATCAGGAGGAAGAGGAATAATTAATCACACAATTGTATAGGTTGGAAAAGACCCTTGAGATCATTGAGTCCAACTGTTAACCTAACACTGCCAAGTTCACCACTAAACCATGTCCCTAAGTGCCTCATCTACACATCTTTTAAATACCTCCAGGGATGGTGACTCAACCACTTCCCTGGGCAGACTGTTCCAATGCTTGACAACCCTTTCAGTAAAGAAATTTTTCCTAACATCCAACCTAAACCTCCCCTGGCAAAACTTGAGGCTGTTTCCTCTTGTCCTATCACTTGTTACTTGGGAGAAGAGACCGACCCCCACCTCACTACAACCTCCTTTCAAGTAGTTGTAGAGAGCGATAAGGTCTCCCCTCAGCCTCCTTTTCTCCAGACTAACAGCCCCAGTTCCCTCAGCTGCTCATCAGAACACTTGTCCTCTAGAACCTTCACCAGGTTTGTTGCTCTTCTTTGGACACACTCCAGCACCTCAATGTCTTTCTTGTAGTGAGGGGTCCAAAACCGAACACAGTATTTGAGGCCTCACCAGTGCCGAATACAGGGGGACAATCACTTCCCTTGTCCTCCTGGCCACGCTATTGCTGATACAGGCCAGGATGCTATTGGCCTTCTTGGCCACCTGGGCACACTGCTGGCTCATATTCAGCTGGCTGTCGACCAACACCCCCAAGTCCTTTTCTGCCAGGCAGCTTTCCAGCCACTCTTCCCCAAGCCTGTGGTGTTGCATGGGGTTGTTATGACCCAAGTGCAGGACCCAGCACCTGGCCTTGTTGGACCTCATACAATTGGCCTCAGCCCACCAATCCAGCCTGTCCAGATCCCTCTGTAGAGCCTTCCTACACTCAAGTACATCAACACTCCAACCCAACTTGGTGTCATCTGCAGACTTGCTGAGGGTGTACTCGATCCCCTCATCCAGATCATTGATAAAGAGTTTAAACAGAACTGGCCCCAATACTGAGCCCTGGGAAACACCACTTGTGACTGGCTGCCAACTGGATTTGACTCCATTCACCACCACTCTTTGGGCCTGACTATCCAGCCTGTTTTTTACCCAGCGAAGTGGACACCTGTCCAAGCCATGAGCAGCCAGTTTCTCCAGGAGAATGCTGTGGGAAATGGTGTCAAAAACTTTACTAAAGTCTAGGTAGACAACATCCACAGCCTCATCCACTAAGTGGGTCACCTTCTTATAGAAGGAGATCATGTTAGTCAAGCAGGACCTGCCTTTCATAAACCCATGTGGACTGGGCCCAATTGCCTAGTTGTCCTGTATGTGCCATGTGGTGGCACTCAAGATGATCTGCTCCATAACCCTCCCCAGCACCAAGGTCAGACTGGCAGGCCTGTAGTTCCCCAGATCCTCCTTCCAGCCCTTAGTGTAGATGGGTGTCACATGTGCTAACTTCCAGTCAACTGGGACCTCCCCAGTTAGCCAGGACTGCTGATAAATGGTTGAAAGTGGCTTGGTGAGCACTTCTGCCAGCTCCCTCAGTACCCTTGGGTGGATCCCATCCACTACCATAGACCTGGGTGTGTAGCAGGTCGCTAACCATTTCCCCTTGGATTATGGGGGCTTCATTCTGCTCCTTGTCCCTGTCTTCCAGCTCAGGGGGCTGGGTACCCCAAGAACAACTGGTCTTACTATTAAAGACTGAGGCAAAGGCAGCATTAAGTACCTCAGCCTTTTCCTCATCCTTTGTCACTATGTTTCCCCCCACATCCAATAAAGGATGGAGATTCTCCTTAGCCCTCCTTTTGTTGCTGATGTATGTATAGAAACCTTTTTTATTGTCTTTTACAGCAGTAGCCAGATTAAGTTCTAGTTGGGCTTTGGCCCTTCTAATTTTCTCCCTGCATAACCTTACAACACCCTTGTAGTCCTCCTGAGTGGCCTGCCCCTTCTTCCAAAGGTCATAAGCTCTCCTTTTTTTCCTGAGTTCCAGCCAAAGCTCTCTGTTCAGCCAGGCCAGTCTTCTTCCCCACCAGTTCATCGTCTGGCACATGGGGACAGCCTGCTCCTGCGCCTTTAGGATTTCCTATTTATTTGGTACATGCATCCAATTGGGTTGGTACATGCCTTGGATCTTGCTAGTTATTCATAGCCATAATGAGTATTGCAAATTTTGGGTCTGATAGAGATGCACATCACTGTGATGAGATCTTTCTGTGTTTCCTTTAGTATGTATCAAAATTTCTGATGGAAGATGAGTGCATGGTAGATAAACATGCATTCTGAACATGCTAACATGTCAGTCATTCTCTTTGAAATTCTATGAAAACAAACACCAGTTGGCAAGATCTGTGTCTTACTAGCTCATCCATTCCACAAGTACTTATAACAGACACTATATTAATAGTTTCTCCCAAGTGAAATTGCTGAACCATGCTTTATATATCAGAATTTGACTACTTAAGCTTCATCTCTTCTACCCTTAAGTTGATGTCAAAAAGAAATATTTTCTCTTTGTCAGAAGGCACAAACAGAAATCAGTGGAGGAAAACATCTCAAATAGCTGAACATACAGTCATCTGCACCTGCTGAGAGCTTAGAGAGTCTTCAGAATGGACCCAAATTAGTCACAAGACGCTTCAGCAGCAGCAGAAATGAAAAACAATATGGATTAATCAGAAGTACAAGTTCTTACAGGAAATTGCTTAGTAGTCCAGACAGAAGATGATGTGGGATTGATCAGTAACAGAAAGTAATGTGGGGTCAGTATGAGCTCACCCTCCAAAGCCTCATGAATGGGAAATGTCTTTCACAATTTTTTTTCTCTACGCAGCAGACTGAAAAGACTGCGTACGTTTTTTAGTTATAACTAAAGTTGTCTAGCTTTTACTGTTGCCTTTGACACGGCAGGTTGCTAAACTAAAACATGAACATGTTAGTCATAGGTGTAGAGACATCAAGCAGCACAGCATTTGCTGAAAACATAAAAAATAGACTGCTAATTCTAGAATAGTGAGATCCCAGCAAGAACTAAAGGTTGTTATTCAAGGAAACACCATTCCTTCAATTAAGTTATATTTTAAAGTAAATGACATAAATGAAAGTAGTACAACATCTAAGGTTAAACATCCACCACCAGATGAAAAACTGTTGTAGACTCTGGTTGTCATTCAGTTTCAGACCTAGAAGAATGCATCTATAGCAAGTCTGCATTTGAGCTAGATGGTCATCACAGTCAGCAGTCATGTAGTCAGTACAGTTAATGGACCCTAGAGTTCACCAAACATCTGTTTTTCCATCTAGATCTCATCCTAATTTCACAGACTTCATGAACTAGATCCCCATGGACTATAGTGGAATCTTAGGCACTGACTCAGAGGTAGACAACCAAAATACAGACACCTATAAATGTGGGGCTGAATCCTACCTAATAGTCATAACAATTTTCTCTGCCAGCTAGAGGGAGGAGCAAAGACTTATCTCCATCTATGTTATGTATTTTCACTCAAGAATAAAGAGAGTAACAGACTGGCAATAAAGGTTTTCTCCTGAAGACAGAGGCATTTAATTCATGTTCCTTGTGAAACTGAAAGGCAACTCTAGTTGAGGTAAAGGAATGAATGATAGCAACATAACTTCAGCCACATATATTAGGAAAAATGCAGAGAATAAGGGCAAAAGTGCTGAATCAGAGATGGGTATCTGAAGTGTATATGATTGCAAGTAAGTCCAATTTCTATTTCTTTGTGAAATTGTGCTGCTTGTTGCCCTATCCGTCCCCATTAAAGTGATTACAAAGTATGGATTAAATATACGTCTTGATTGCAAACCTTTCTAAGTTCTGTTAAGTATCACTGAGATTTCAGAAATAGGAATCACTCAGGCTATAACTTGTGATGATAAAGTTATAGTATGGTCATATATTTTAAACTATTGCAGCATATGCCTCCAGATGCCAGAGAAATATTCATTAGTGAGAAAATTAGCTTGCAAATATTAGATCACTAAATGTAAATTTGGCCGAAATGATGACTCTCTCATGTATTTTGAAATCTTTAAAAATATAGATGTATAAATATTTATTGATGTCTAATAGCAAAGCAAAATTGAGAATGTCTTGCTGCTGTTGTCCCAAAAGTGGGGTCATTTACCCAGTGCGCAAGGCACCAATATACACACAGAGCAGAGGTATTTTATTCCAATTCATGTTTGTGCAAAGATGGGGGCTAGGTGGTAATCCACAAAGCTAGCAGACCTTATACCTAAACAGGCAAGCAATTTATACAGTTTAGTTTTACATAATTAGTTTCCAAAGTTCTTCCCCAAAACTATTATTGGTAGTTGCTTATCTACCACAGTTTCTATTAGGCTAAAATTTTCCTTGCTTCGAATTAAAGGTACAGTGTTCTTTTATTCTACAGTGTATGCTCAAGGAAGGGGTAGGGTAAACGGTTTTGGTCTTGAATTGAGTCAGTGGTGGTCATCCCCCCCTGCCGCCTTTATCTTTGCCCCAGTTACCAAAGATCTTTGTTGACTTCATGCCTGTTAGCAATTATTCAACTTTCACACCTCCTGGGGTAGGATGTTCCCTTCTTATCAGTCTTTTAGTTTTTCTTCAGGGGCACAGTTGTTAGCAAGGCATGCCTTGTTTATACAAAGGGTATCCTGTTTCACAAAACCTTTGTGGCCTTTTTAAGGTGGCTTAAGGTGAAGTACACCCACTGAAAGGTGACTTTAACTTCCTAGTGGCTGCCATAAAAGGCCAACTCTCACAGTAATGAAAACACCATAGCTCCATTGATCTCAACAGATCTTTACAAATGTCTTTCAGCTTTGAATGTAGTGCACACATATAGTAGTAGGTGACTTGAATCCAGCCATATCTGAACTTCAGAAATTTTGGGATTTGGTTTTGAGGATGTTTGTCTAGCTTCTTGTTTCCTGTTAGGTAGATTCTAATATTGGTATTTCTGATGTGTTACAGTTAGTGTTTTAAAAGCACAGTTTTTTAGTACTGGTTTTCCACATCAGCTTATATTGTCATTGCAGTTTGTACTGAATGTTATTTTATGTGGGCTTCTTGTACAATCCAAGAAGTAACATTCTGTATTTCAAGAGTATAGACAGACAAAAAAAAAAAATCAGAATTGATAGGATCTTTATAGAAACAACATTTCACAAATTCATTTTGCTCTGTTTTGTAAGAATTAATAGATTCTTAGAAAATGATCCTTTTCCAACAAAACTGCCTTTCTTTGATAGGAAATTGTATCCCTGAAAAGATTTTTGACCAGCCCTATTTAAATTAAATAAATAATCATGTTTATGTTACTTGTCTAAGTGAAATTTCAGGTAAGTACAAAAATCACACCCTGCTCAAGAAACAAAATAGAGATGAGCAAAGGTGGATTAAGAAAGGATAGAGCTTGGGGAATTACAACTGAAGATATTATCTACCTTTCCTATATACCTACACAGCTGAAGTGTCCCCGGAAAGTAGATCTATTTCCTCCGTGATAAAAATTATGCCTGATCTCTACCCATAGACTTAATGGACAGAGTTTTTTTCCTTTTCTGGCAACATTTTTTTCAACCTGAAAGGAATTCAACAGCTTTAAAATTTCATATACTTTCAATATATTTTACTGTATTAAATATTAAACATGAGAAATTTAAACATCAGAATCCTGTCTCTTTCTCAGCATAGGACAGCCTGGAAATGCTTACTTTGAAATACATTGAATGGAAGGACTGGAAAGAACTAGAAATTGAATGAATGGCTATTGGGAAAAGCCGATTTTAATAATAGCCAGCATGCACCATTTCTATTAAGATCTGTCCTCAAAGTACTCTAAGTAAATCCCTTACCACAAGGGATTTCCCCACAAAACAATCAATATGTCCTTAAGGTTTTATGTTAGGAACATGATAAAAAGCTAAATGGAGTAACCTCCGTTGTTTGGGTTTTGGGGGGGTTTTTTGCTGTTCCTCAAATATCTTCCTAAAAATGCCTGACTATTGAAAAAAAACTGTTATAGGCCATGCTTAGAGCATTCCTGTAGCTAAACAAAACTAAATAAAATGGTGAATCCCAAGGCTAAAATTGTGCATACCATGTACTGTGGACGGATTTTTGGTTTAGTTTGGATTTTTTTTTTTTTTTAACCCAAAGATTAAGACAAATTACAGAAATAAGGACCAGAATCCAAAGTTCAGAGGAGTACCCTTACAACTGGGTTACAAAGTCAGGCTATGCACTCTTTTTCCCCCTGAAACTTTAATGTTTTCTGACCCTTGGTATTGTTTCAACAGCAATTAAAAACTTCACGGACAAAGAATACTTTGCTATTCTTTTGAGGCAGATGTGATGTCTGTTCCTCAGCGAGATGTCTACAGGCAGGATCTATACAGGTAACTTCTACTGTTGCGGAAAAACTGGAGTACACTTGAGATCAGGTCAGAACAGAAGCAGTTTATTACTATGGCTGTAGGAGAGAACAGAGTAGCAGCAGCTTGGCAGGCTCTGCTGATACAGAATCTGCCCAAACAGGGCAGTTACAGAGCTTACATACCTTTAGGCTGTACAAACTGTTTTTTACCAAACCTGTGTCACATAAGCAGGACTATGGTAAATAACAGCAGCAATTGGAATTCTTCAGGTAAAAGGCTCTAGACAATACATCCTTTTACAATTCACTCCTTTGTTAACTAAATCACACTAACTGCAAAAGTTTCTTAACTAATGATGATGGTATGTTAACTATTTTGCTTCCAGAACTAGAATCTTTCATGGTTATGCCCAAAAAAGAATATTGGCAAACTAGTATCTCTTCAGAGGACTTGTACTTCTCTGAGCACTCCTACTGGATCAGGCCCGTGGAGAGTCTGAAGCAGGGGAGCTCCTTAAAGAAGAGATCAGTACTGAGCCAGGGAGATCTGGCCATGTCCAGAAGCAAAACTCTAAGTGGCTAAGGAGATTTAAATACAAATAAATACCTGATGAGAGCGTTGATCCCTGTGTTTGAGTAGCAGTTAGCTGAGGAGTTAGTGAATTGCAATTAACTGGTATCTCAATTCCAGTCATTCTTTAAACACTTAAGTCAGCCCTTCTTGGATTTCATCTTTAGTGACAAACTGACTCCAAACACAGTTAAATTCATCTTCCAAGGTCTGCAGTGGCTTCCACAATTGCAGAAGGGCATTTTGACAAATGATTGTAGCTTGAGGGGAGGTTGCAGAAAGTCAACTTTCTTCTCCAAAGCAGACTGGGATTCAATTTAAGGCAGCCACCACTTACTTCAATTCCAGTCCATGCCTGTTAGATAATCTCTTCTGGCAGGGCTACTCTGGACTCAGGGGACAGCCTAACAAGAGATATTCTGCATTTCCCTGCATCAACCAAGCTAGACTGCTATTCTCATTTTTCTTTTTCTTCCAGATACTTTTGTCTTGCATAGTAACTTTGGAATACCTGAAGAAAATAGTTTTGAAATGAAAGTGATTTCCATGTGTTACATGTGAATGGCAAAATTTCAAACAGTAATGTAGAAAGAACGATTATTTCTCTGCGCTTGAAAGTCAAGAGAATCCACAGCAAAATGCAAAGTTGTCTTCCAAGCCTTAGTTAGACAAGAGCTATTGTAGAACACACGGAAGCACACTTTTTTTTTTTCCCATCAAAAAAAGCAGTGATAACCTCTTCTGCTAAATGCCAAAAAAGAAGAGCTTTTTTTTTTTTATAACCAATACACACAAGGTCAGCAATATGTGGAAGGTTATTACTAACTCACTGATGAATGTGAAAAGAATATATCAATCATGTTGTGATAAACTGACTGCATGCACCAGAAGAGACAGCTTTGGAGGTAAGTGTGTCTTTTGTGTAAGAAAACTCCTGTGCTCCATCTGGGAAGTGATCTGTGAATGACACCTCTGTACTTTTCAGACCGAGATGTGCAAAAACTAAAAAAAAAAAATCCAGCAATAACCCATAATATTCTCCAATTCTAATAAGCTAACTGACCTATGAACTACTTTGAAAAATACAGGTCAATTGGTCTCACCTCTAATCAATTTCCCAGCCAGCACTATATCAAAGTTCCCTGTAGACAAACCCCGTGAGAAGCCACAAAATTGTATCTGACCAAGTTATCTTATTTACTTGTTCCACTCTGCCCATGCATAGGAATCACTGCAAAAAGTGTATAGAAATTGGCTACGATATGCCTCATTGTTGCGCTAGGATGTTGTGTTCAAAGGAATGGAAACAATTCACATTTCCATGCCTTGCAGTTCTGGATCTATGAATGAGATACCTGTGTCATTATAGGCAGCACCAATCAAACTAAAGAATCTGGATGTACTTCATAATTAAATGTACATTACTACATCATCTAGGGAGAATATCACCAATGTGCTGCCATGTTCAGTATTGCACAGCCTCCCATGAGAACAGCAAAAATTTGACCAAAAGCAGTGGACGAATCACATCTGCTTTAAAGACACAATTGTATCACAGTATTTTTTTTAAAGTGTAAGGCACAGTCAAAGACTGACTACACTTACTTTGCTAGTATTGATAATGTACACTGACATACAGTAACTATGAATCAGTATACACAAGTGGAACTGAAATTAAACTAAATCAGGACTTAAAGGAAGCAATTATTTCTCTATGCTTCAAGCTTTAAGTTTGCATAAAAAAAGAACTGAAATGATACTGAGAGACTGAACTCTTATCCCACCAAAATAAAGCATTATGATGTATACACCTCCAAATCCAAAATAACTCAAAATCTTCAGAAATCTGAGCATTGGGAATAGCATCCATTTTGGGTGGTGACAAGGAGAACTAGACAGGGCCAGAAATAGGCAAATAAGAGGTTCACTGTGCTAAACAGGAATGCTGAAGAAAGAAAAGTGTCTGGAAGCTCAAAAGCAGTCCATCCCAACATGCAGAAAGTCAAGTAGTTATGTCAGGAGGCCAGCATGGATGAACAAGGAGCTCCTGGCAAAACTCAAACATAAAAAATTATACAGAAGGTGGAAGCATGGACATGTAACCTGGGAGGAATACAGAAACACTGTCCAATCATGTAGGGATGTAGTAAGGAAAGCCAAAGCAAGGAATACTTACCCTTGATGGAAGAGGATCAGTTAGGGAATACATGAGCACAGTGGACATACGTAAGTCCATGCGTCCTGACAGGATGCACCCATGAGTGCTAAGGGAGATGGCTGATGTCACTCTGAGGCCACTCTTAATTATCTTTGAATGATCACAGTGATTGGGAGAGGTGCCTAAGGACTGAAGGAAAGCAAATATCACTCCTATCTTCAAAAAGGGCAGGAAGGAAGGAAGACCCGGGGAACTACAGGCTGCTCAGCCTCACCTCAATCCCTGGGAAAGTGATAGAGCAGCTAATCCTGGAAACCATTTCCACACACATGAAGAAAAGAAGGTGTTCAGGAGTGGTCAGCATGGATTCACAAAGGGGAAACCATGCTTGACCAAACTGATAATCTTCTATGATGAAATGACTGTCTTGGTAGATGAGGAGAGAGAAATGGATATTGTGTACCTTGACTTCAGTAAGGCTTTTGACACTGTCCCCCCATATCCTCATAGGCAAGCGGAGGAAGTATGGGCTGGATAAGCAGACAGTGATGTGGATTGAAAACTGGCTGAACAACCAAGCCCAAACAGTGGCAGTCAGTGGCGCAAAGACTAGTTGGAGGCCACTAATTAGCAGTGTACCCCAGGGATCAATACTGGGTCCAATCTTGTTCAACATCTTCATCAATGATCTGGATGATGGGGCAGAATGTACCCTCAGCAAGTTTGCTGATGACACAAAACTGGGAGGAGTGGCTAATGCACCAGAGGGTTGTGCTGCCATCCAGAGGGACCTCCACAGGCTGAAGAAATACACTGATAGGAACCTCATGCAGTTCAACAAGGGACAGTGCAAAGTCCTGCCCTTAGGGAGGAACAGCCCCATGCACCAGCATATGCTGGGGCCACCCAGCTGGAAGGTCGTGCTAGAAGATGATCCTTCCTCTCTGCTCAGCACTGGTGAGGCCACAGCTGGAGTACTGTGCCCAGCTCTGGGCCCCCCAGTACAAGAGAGACATGGAGGTACTGGAGAGAGTCCAGCAAAGGGCAACTAGGATGACTAAGGGACTGGAGCGTCTCGCACATGACAAAAGGCTGAGAGCTGGGACTGTTTAGCCTAGAGAAGGGAAGGCTAAGAGGGCAACTTGTTAATGTATATAAACACCAGAAAGGAGGGTGCAAAGACAAGAGAGCCAAGTTCTTTTCAGTGGTGTCCAGTGACAGGACCAGAAGCAATGGGCACAAACTGAAACACAGCATGTTCTCTCTGACCATCGGGAAACACTTTTTTACTGTGAGGGTGAGCGAGCACTGGTGCAGTTTGCCCAGAGAGGTTGTGGAGTCTTTATCCTTGGAGATACTCAAAACCTGTATAGACATGATCCTGGGCAACCAGCTCTCAGCAGGTAGCCCTGCTTGAGCAAGGGGTTGGACCAGATGACCTCCAGAGATCCTGTCCAACCTCAACCATTCTGTGATTCTGTGAGTGGAGAAGCCAACAGAAACATTTGCAATTATAGCTGTATCTATGGTGGTCTTTTTAATTTTTTCCCCTAAGGGCAGCCCTGATGTTCCACCACAGTATTGAATGACAAGAAAAAAATGAAGCATCACCCAGAACACCTAATGTCTGCTCTAATTGATTTAGACCATCGCAGAAAAAAATCTACATTGAACTAATATCATTTAACTTGGACAAACAAAAGGCTCAACGCACACTGTTGGGATTTTTACTGCACTTCCAAGGAATTAATCCACTGAGGTTCTACCATACTATCTTGTGATGATACAAATTTAGAGCACAACAGCCAAGTACAGAGCAATATTAAAGAAGACAAATCATTCAGCAAAAAATGGCCAATGCAGTCACTGAACTGAAACAATAATTTGAAAAGATGTGTTGAGAACCAACACTCTGCTGTTTAATGAGAAAAGGAAAAATGTCTTTATACATCAAAAACTGAGGGGTAGACAGGGAAAAAAAACCACAAAACGAACACTTACACATGGTCTTGGACCACTAGTGACAATTAGGGCTTTCTTGAATGCTTTCAGTGCGATCACCATCGCATACCTGAGCAGATATTTGTTGCATAAATTTGCTTTTTGGGTTGTAGAAGGATACAAGGTTTTATAATCTTTACTGTGGTAGATATACATATATGGTTAATATCTGGATAGGTTCATATTTATCATCTACATCATATTATTAATATTTTATATATAAAAGCTGAAATATGTAAATCTCTAAAGCATACCTTGCAATACTTTTTTATTGCCAACCAGAATATTGGTAACATCCCTGCAACAAGCATTACTGAAGACTTCAGAAATCTGATTGGAAATAATCAAGACTGCTTAAACAACACCTTTCTTCCTCCCACTGAACACTGTGGGCACAAGAGCAAAACCACACAAGATTTCTGCAGGCAGATTGAATGAACTGAGGCATGTAAACAAAGCATTGCTAAGAAAAGCCAGTGGGCAACAAATTGCTATTGCTTTTCAATTTATCAAATGAAGAATTGACAAAAAATTTATAACATTATCTTTGCATACAATCAATTCTCCTATCTGTGTAACAAGTTTTAAAGAAGCGAGAGGTGCAGCAAATAAAATAGATATATCCATGGACTTACTCAAAATGAGTGAACAGGAGAGGTGACTTATTGAATAAATTCTGATTTGCAATTGTTGTGCATGTGTCTTTTCCAATTTTTCCTGATTCAGCTGTCACTTTGATGATTAAACACTTATTAAGATTTTATGTCCCATTTTAATCCTATTGGTATTTCATTTTTGGCTGAACTAGAGCACTACAAGGAGTTTCAAACAGGATTGTCAGAGTAGTATCTTCATAATTGGGGTGTGCTACATCTGAGTTTAGAGAATTAGGACCTTAAAGTACACAAGCCAGAAGTACGAAGTCAGCTGTCACAACGCAGCTGACTACTCCTCTGTTCCTTCAGCTTCAGATGTAACTGCAGAAGGCCAGGTTTCACTGCTTTAAGTGTAGAATTCTCTCATTAACTTTAATGGCATTATTGCCCATCTTGAGCAATGAAATCAATATCTAGCCATATGAAGGTTTGTTCATTTTACTGTCTCATTTAAAGATGCCTATTATCATACCAATACAAAATCAGAGATACCTGCCTATTCTGTTGTACAGAGGAACCAGTCCAAGCTGGATAAGTAAACGTCAGCAAATATCACTCAGTTATTGCACCATAAGTTCTGGCCAAAAAAATATTTTAAAAAAGTATTTTCCCATAATTTGTCATTAGTTTGGCTTTAAAACAAATGCATTGTTCAAAAATCCTGATTCACTATCAAAATAGGGATTAGATCTATCTAATTAATCCAACAAGATTCACAAACCCTGAAAAAAGTTGATCTTAAGTGGTTTTTGGTTGGTTGGTTGGTTGGTTTTTTAGGGGGAAAAAAAAAAAAAAAGTAAAACACATAAAGCTTCCCAAAGGCAGTGTGTGTCAGGGCCCTGAGGACACTAATGGCCATGCTGGCCCTGCTCAGCCTCCCCTGGGCCTCCTCCAACCCCACTCATGGCCCAGGACCCATTTTAGCCCGCCAGGGCCATCAGCCCCTCACCACAGACTCACCTGGAGATGGAGGCTGGGGCTGCCCCCAGCTGTCCCCCAGGGGATCACCTACCACTCCTGGCACCCTAGCTGCACCCTGACAGGTTATGGGATGAATGCAGAATTCTTATTCACCAAATAATTAAATATTGGAATGATGATGCACTCTTTGAAGCTAATAGATGATCTCTAAAACAAACCTTACACTGAGGTTAGTAAATTCCTGCAGTTTATTGCCACAAGAGGCAGATACCTTCAACTACCTCAGAAGCAATTCAAGAAATTCATACACAACAAGTCTTTAAACAAATACCAATGCCTCAGCTCTCAGCATATACTATTACTTTTGTCTACAAATCTCACACACTTCATGTGTGAGGCAGCAGCCTCCTAAAATGGCCTTTACACCAGCTAACCTGTCCTTATCAAAGGCATTAGAAACACAAAACCAAACCTATCTGTGGTCTTCCAATAATGTTTACCACAAATGTCTGTCTCCATATAAAGACAAACCAGAAATTTGGTTTCCAATCTTCTTAAATACGACAATTCACTTGGGGATGAAAGTACTGTGTCCTGCAATGTGCTTCTAACACACTGCTCATATCCAGTGAGAAATGTATTTCTGTCATTGCCCTTAACAGAGCATTAGCAATAAAAATTGATTATCATCAAGTACAGTGAAATTCTGTGTTCAAGGAAACAAAAAGCCCAGATGGACAGGTGGAATGAAGCATTAACCAAAATAAGGTGCTCATTCAGGGGCTCTGACATGAGTAAGTGAAAGACATGGGAAAAGATTATTACCATAAAAAAAGTACAGTCTGGGGAATTTTGGGGACTTCCTGGACTCTTACAATATATTATTCAAGATTTCTACGGAATACATTTTTGTGACTTAACTTTTGAAAATTCCTTGTGAAATTATGTCTTTGTTCCTGAACTCACAAGGCATTAATTGCTGCCATAGAGGATTTCTTATCACATTTGGCATGACATCCTTCAATGGACTTTTTTTCTCTGCAAGCTCTTATTACACTGGGAGTACTAACACTTAAAATGACAGCATTGCCTAGCCTGCCTTTCCTGCCTTGGCAATTGCCAAGTGCCAACAAAGCACAATTTTAATAAATTCTCTTCTGAAAGAAACTATATCCGCCCTTCCAAGAATAATTCAGACTTTGTGTATGAAAGCATTTATGCTAACTGTGCTCTAAATAAAGGTATTTACAAAGCCATTTTGTGTTGTCTATAATTCAAGTATCTCCTGTTAAACCAATTGCTTCCCAAAGCACACCACAAATGTTTATGTTTTAAGAATAAATGCATGAAGAAGGAAAAAAGAAATCTGAATTTGATTTATTGCTGTTACTGTTTAACTCTGGTTCATTGGTAATTTTCTTGTCCTTTACCTTCTGACTACTAGTCTCTCACTGTGATGATAAACTAGAAAGAGAGAAGTTAAATGGCTTACTCCTCAAATGAACAGCAGAAAAAGAGTTTTCTGAAAAGAAAGACTCTAGTTTTGCAATTACGTATCCTTAAAATCAGTACACACATGATCTAATAGAGCCTTCATTAATAACACTTTCATAAATTGTTTATAGGGTATCAATAAATGACTGGTGGCATGCTAGGCACTTTACAGATGTGACTGTAATAAACATACATTGCCATTAGACTATCCGGCAAGCCTTATCTGGGTATTTGGCATCAATATTATAAGCAATAGGACCCTACCACCATTCATTCACCATTTATTGGTAATTTAGCTGTCTTGATTATTTTAATCTTTGAAATTCACATATGAATGTCTGTAATAAAAAAAATGCATCCCATACACTAGTAAGAAAAACAAATATTTGTCTTTCTTCTGGCAATTACGGAGGTTTTGCTTAGTCAGCAACATGTTTAAAAAGCTTTCATTATGAGGCTGGGAACTAAGACATCATCTGAAGAAATAGATGGCCACTTGCTGAGATTTCTTGAAGAATATCCATGTCCTTTTGTTACTTATACAGGAATCAAGAACTGTTGTGGAATACGTATTTTTATATTACCTGCTCTAAAAACTAATGAATTACTCAAAATTATTTCTAGCCTACATACCCTTTTGTTATATGGGTCTATTATGCTGGAAGACAGGGATAAAAACAAAAATCCACCTATAAGAGGACTTATTTTTCCATCTGCATATCTTCTCCAAGAGAAAAGACTGCCAGTCCTTTAAAAATCTTTCTGTAACTTGTATTGGTTTTGTGTGGCAAGGTTTTGGTAGCGGGGGGGGTTACAGGGGTGGCTTCTGTAAGAAGCTGCTGGAAGCTTCCCCTGTGTTCGAGAGAGCCCATACCAGCCGGCTCTAAGACGGACCTGCTGCCGGCCAAGGCCGAGCCAATCAGCGATAGTGGTAACGCCTCTGTGATAACATTTTTAAGAAGGAAAAAAAGTTGGGACGGCGGTATTCGGCAGCCGGAGAGAGGAGTGAGAACATGTAAGAGAAACAACCCTGCGGACACCAAGGTCAGTGAAGAAGGAGGGGGAGGAGATGCTCCAGGCGCCGGAGCAGAGATTCCCCTGCAGCCCGTGGTGAAGACCATGGTGAGGCAGGCTGTCCCCCTGCAGTCCATGGAGGTCCACGGTGGAGCAGATATCCACCTGCAGCCTGTGGAGGACCCCACGCCAGAGCAGGTGGGTTCCCGAAGGAGGCTGTGACCCCGTGGGAACCCCACGCTGGAGCAGGCTCCTGGCAGGACCTGCGGATCTGTGGAGAGAGGAGCCCACGGAGCAGGTTTTCTGGCAGGACTTGTGACCCCGTGGGGGGCCCACGCTGGAGCAGTCTGTGCCTGAAGGACTGCACACCGTGGAAAGGACCCATGCTGGAGCAGTTCATGAAGAACTGCAGCCCGTGGGAAGGACCCACGTTGGAGAAGTTCGTGGAGGACTGTCTCCCGTGGGTGGGACCCCACGCTGGAGCAGGGGAAGAGTGTGATGAGTCCTCCCCCTGAGGAGGATGAAGCGGCAGAAAATAACGTGTGATGAACTGACTGTAAACCCCATCCCCGTCCCCCTGTGCCGCTGGGGGGTTGGTAGAGAATCCGGGAGTGAAGTTGTGCCCGGGAAGAAGGGAGGGGTGGAGGGGAGGTGTTCTGAGATTTGGTTTTATTTCTCATTACCCTACTCCGGTTGATTTGTAATAAATCAAGTTAATTTTCCCCAAACTGAGTCTGTTTTGCCCGTGACGGTAATTGGTGAGTGATCTCTCCTATCCTTATCTCGACCCACAAGCTTTTTGTTATATTTTCTCTCCCCTGTCCAGCTGAGAAGGAGGGGGAGTGATAGAACGGCTCTGGTGGGCACCTGGCATCCAGCCAGGGTTAACCCATCACAAACTACATAGGGTAAAAAACACTACCTTTTTCTTGCCTAAGGAAGGTAAACAAACTAGCATAAAATATCAGATGATATTTATGTTACACAGAATACTTAGACAATTTCGACAAACAGTCTTTACCGATGGCAAGAAAAAAATCTTGTCATATGAAGAATGCCACTAAACTATAAAAAAAAGTAATACCTTGAAATGTTCTAAATAAGTGTTATTTCCCCGGAGACAAGTCAGAATTATATTTAAAATGGACAGCAAAAACAATCCCAAAAAACCAACCCCCAATAAACCTGGAATAGCTTTAAACTTAAATGAAACTGGGGGCTTAGTTTCACTCCAGACACTCAAAAGTAAACAAAGTTGCCAAGCATCCATGCCTCCACACATCCTAGAGTTCTTCACAGGGACAAGGCCAGGATCTTAAAAAGTTTTTTTCAAAATAAAAATGCAGAACCTTAACTCTACCTCTTTGTGCGGGATCCACATGACAGTTGACTGCTATTCCTACAAAGATTTCAAAGCTGAGAGATAAAGGGCTCTTCCAGCCCTTTCTCTTGGAGTGATTCTATTTTGCATATTTTTTACTACTTCTCAATTTGTGCTCATAAGAAGAGAAATTGGAACATGGCACTCCTAGATTTTAGGTAACCACTCTAACTAAAAGGTTATCAATTTAATTCATGCATAGAAAATTAATAATTACTTACATAAAGTCAAATAATCAATGGAAAAATTACCTTAGAATAGCCAATAACCCACTAATATCTGAAATTATCTGAGATGTGAGAAAGCAAGATGCAAACACTTAGATGAGAACTGTATAACAGGGACTAGTACTGGCCTTCTCTATACTGTAGGCAAGTTCCCCAAAAACTAGGTGGTCCTGAGAAGAAAATATTTCTCTTCTGGTACTTCTATCTGAAATCCCATTCTGAAGTTAATCCTGTCCAATGAAAGTGACACATTCCATGAAACAGATGTCACTAAACTGAACTGGTATTTGACAGATACAGAGAAATTAAAATAACCCTGAAAAACATGAGTGTAAGCCCCTTTCTTCCCCAAAAAACCCTAATCTCTTGGTACACACCATTTTTAAAATACTTGGGCAGTTCCTTTTATGGGTCTGATCCAGCAGAGCACTCAGCTTTGTGGCCCTAGCATCAAAAGCACTTACATATGCGTTTATCACTTCCCACATCAACAATTTCTGAATTATCATGAAAGCATTGTCTTGACTGCATGGAAACCAAACACACTTTAAACACTAATTTTAAAAGTCTTGTCAATTTTTAAGCAGACTCTTCTTTCATCTTTTCACCCAGCAAAATCCTTCCTCATGTTGCTCCTAACACAAATATCAGAATTTTTTTAACCAAGTTTTCTCAGGTAGGTTCAATACCTTGTGAAATGATCCACTCATAGTGCCAAAGGTGCTTACACAATAGATGTGAAAGACTGTGAAGAGGTCAAGTAATCTTACAAAAATGGGTGGAGCAGTTTTGGTGCACACACAGACCATAAAATCATAGAATAATTTAGGTTGGAAAAGACCTTTAAGATCATTGAGTCCCACCGTAAACCTAATACTGCTAAGTCCACCAGTAAACCAAATTCAGACCTCATGTGGGAAGAGGAGACGAGTGCACACTGTTCTTTTCTGATCCTCAAAGAACCAGGAAGGCATCACTTGTCAAGTCCCTCAACTTGTGCACTGCAAAGATAGGGAATGCAAGGTATGTGACAGACAACATCTGCACAGCAGTTTAAATATAGGTAAAAGAAGTTAAAAGCATATCAGAAAGTCTTTCCCTTTTAATGCTTTTTCTGCTTTTAGTGAGAATTACCTATTTAGTGTGTGGGGGGTTCCCCTTTCACTTTTGTGTCAACGACTGATTCATTACTCTCTATTTAGCCACTGTTAGTTGCACATAAAATCAGTTATACATTCAAGAGTATGTTCTTAGACTAATCAGTACCTCTATATGCAGATGACATACTGTTAACCAATGTACCATGCAATCCTTATTAATAAATCTGCACAATTTGAAGAAAACCCAAAAGTTACTTCTCCTGTGGTGTTTTTAACTCTCTTGAATGACTGACAATGTGCTTGTCCCTTCTTCACAGCTTTTCGGTGGTGGAACCTCACTTGCAATTTCACAGAAGGATTCTGTAACAGCATGACCATGAATTTGTCATACTTCAGCAAACCCTCAAATCTTGAAAAAAATCTTGGAAATACGCAAAGCCACAAATTACTACTGACACATCATCATCGGTGTCCTGTTGAGAACAAAAAAGGGGAAAAAGCTAATTCTTATGCAGAAAAATTGAAAGGGAGGATCCCTTCCACTGTAGTTAAACTATCCACAGAGAAATAGCCCGTTTTATGGTGTGCTATTTCTCAACCTGGTATCAGTTTAATCATATAAATCACAATTAATCATGATTAATCATGTGAATCAAGCCCAAGTCTTTCCATTGACTACAAGGGCAGAAAAGAATGGCAGTGCAGAAATCTAGAGTTAGGCGAAATTACCATCCTGAGAGACAATATAAGTGGTTTTTACCCATTTTGTTTGGATTTTAGATGTTAATGTCTCTGTAATGGACTATTTAAAACAAACACAGAATATTTGGCCACTCTGGAACCCTTGATTTGTGTATCTTACAAGGAAACAGGCTCACATTACACCTTGCAAATCTAGCCAAGATTGCTCACTAAATCAACAAGTAAACAGGAAAAAACAATCTGCCAAAAAGAACACCTTAGGCCTCTTTCCAGTGTCTTTCCTATTGCTCTGTATTGAGCATACAGTAGCACAAATTATGTAACTCAGCACACACAAAAATTGACCCAAAATGTCACATCTGTTTATTCCCTGCGCAGCTGTTTTACTAGCAGGGCAAATAATCAAACAAAACCAATTTCTAACCTTGTCAATTTGACATTAAAGTTTTATTGCCCATTATACTGTTGATGTGCAGATTTCAAGTCATCTGTCGTATTACTTCTATATTACAATTTAATGACCAACCCATGTAATTTGTTTTCTATATAAACACATATATAAATATATATATTAAAAAACGTGTATATATGAGATAATATATACATTGATACTTACATTCAGGTTGTGCTTTTCTGATGCAAAGTTCAGCAGCAGTATTGGCTTCATGGTAGGCATCTGTCTGTTTCAAAGGCCACCTCACAAAGCACCATCTTTGCAGCTGTGCCTGCATAGATGTGGGTGAGCCCAGGATTCCTGCACCTGAAGAATAACCTGCCAAAAAATGTAGATGTTCTAAATCTAAACCCAGGTCATGTTCTTCAAACAGTGGTACCATGACAATAAAAGGAGCTGGAATCCATGTCCCCAGCACAATGACAAGTGGAACAGCCTAAGCAGTCAGCATCACCACACCACTGTGTACAGCCGCAGCCTGCACCCCAGGTCCAGAGACTGCTTGTCGTGGTTTAAGCACCACGAAGCCGCTTGCTCACTCCTCCCCCTGCCCCGGCCCCGGTGGGATGAGGAGGAGAAAATATAAAGGCAGGCTCGTGGGTCAAGACAAGGACTGAGAGGGATCACTCACCACTTATGGTCACGGGCAAAAGACAAGCTCAACTTGGGGAAGAAACAAAATCAATTTAATTGACTACAATTCAAATCAAAACAAGGATATTAGGAAGCAAACCCAAACCTTAGAAGACCTTCCCCCCAGCCCTCCCTCCTTCCCGCCTCAGCCCCACTCCCGGTTCTCTCTCCCTCCTCCCCCCGGCGGCGCAGGGGAACAGGGGATGGGGGCTGGGGTCGGTTCCTCACACCTTGTCTCTGCCGCTCCTTCCTCCTCGGGGGGAGGACTCCTCACCCGGCCCCTGCTCCACCGTGGGGTCCCTCCCGCGGGAGACAGTCCTCCACGAACTGCTCCAAGGCGAGTCCTTCCCGCGGGCTGCAGGTGGGCACCTGCTCCCCCGCTCCCCTCCGTGGGCTGGGGGGGGACAGCCTGCCGCCTCACCGCGGGCTGCGGGGGCATCAGCCTCCTCCCCCGCTCCTCCTCCCCTCCTTCCTCACTGACCTGGTGTCTGCAGAGGGGTTCCTCTCACATCCCAATCCCCCACTCACTGCAGGTTCCCCCTCTTAACTCTGTTCTCCCACAGGTGTTACCACTGTCACTGGCAGGCTTGGCCTGGGCCAGAGGCGGGTCCCACTCAGAGCCAGGGAAGCTTCTGGCAGCTTCTCACAGGAGCCGGCCCTGCGGCCTCTCCCCCGCTACCAAAAAAAACCACCACACAAACCCAAAACACTGCACAGGGTGCGGTGGGAACGACATTGCCACGTCTCCCCAGATCATATAAGTGACCTGAGCACAGATTTTGATCTGAGAAGCCTCTCTCAACTAAGTTTTCATGAAAAACTGGCATTTTCCTGAAAAAATCCCAAGCTTCAGATTCTCACAAACCACTATTTTTCCACAAAAAATCTATTTTGTTAAAAGAAAAACCTTCCTTGCTGTAACCATAACACTTTTGTAGGCTGTTATTCACTGAATGGTCCAGAATATCATCGTACTTCATCAGGATCCCCTGCCAATGTGAGGCACTTTTAGAAATACTGTATGTCTGATTCATCAGAGAACACGCAGAAGAGCATTTTGGCTTTAAAATAATAACAATTAAAAAAACCTGTAAAGAATATGTAGCTTTTTCAGTGGACTATATTTGCTATGCTCTGAGGAAATGTCATTCTTCTTTTCTAGATGCTCAGAGTTAACTAGTAATGAGACAGAGAGGGATTTTTTCCCTTTGCTTTACTCTTCTGTCTCAGTCACATCCTTTCTGCATTCCCTGTGTCACTTGTCCCTCTTTCTCACTGTCCTTTCTTTACCATATGCTAGGAACACAAACACACATATGCATGTATGACTTATACCTTCATGCACTCCTTTTCCTTCTTCCCCCTCCTCTACCTACGTATAGGTTATTAATTGAACATCTTTCAAAAATTATCATCATCATAACTTCTCTTAAGTGCCACTCTTGTTATCTTTGCAAAACAAAATACGTTCCTTCATACAAAAGAGGATCCTAATTTCTTTGCCTGTTCTTACCAACACTCACCCTTTGCCCCTAAAAATAGAGAGTCTGAAATCAGGTATTTTCTGCAGTTGTTGACCATATACCTTGCAGTGTATTTTCACATTCAGTTTGAACAAATTGTCCCATTGCTAGCCCTAAAAATCAGTTTCGTTCACAATATTAAACCTTCTCTTCTGAATCTGTGATCACATCTGTTTGCTGCAAAATGGCATCTTTGAGGCCTCTTATTAACCTGAGGGGCTTGTCCACACGCATCTATGTATAAGATCAGGTCTGGGATACCAGGCTAGACCTCATCCCCATCTAAGTAGGGGTAAAGGTGTTGTGTGATTGCCATTGTGTTATTTTACTGTTTGCACTGCTGCCAATCGTCAGACGTGATTTATCAGAGAGAAGCTGTCAGTTTTAGTGAATGTATGTGGGTGTTGAAAATATGCAGTTTGTGGCCAGGCAAACAGCAAAAATTTTATCTCAACAATGATTATATAAAATATCAATAATAAGTCTAGCAATGTTCATTATGCAAACATATTTATGAATGTTTATGAATGCTTATGAATAAGTCCTAAAGTGAACTGCTATTTTTGTGAATTATATTGAATTATTGAAATTCTGTGACAATCTGATGAAAAATGTATTGTATATATTTGCAGTGAGTTAGTGTTCTGTGCAACACTAACAAAAATGCTGTTCTTAAGAAAAATTCTATAACTGCTACGATAAAAATGTAAGGATGTCACAGACTGCAAAGGAAAGATAGATATAGTAGTCAAATTCCACAAGCAACTTTCTTTAATTAAATGGAAGTGAACTGCCTTTGGAATATTCAGTGTTGTGAAGAAAATGTAATGGGCCACTGAAACAGAAAAGACCACACGTTGCATCTTTCTGCACCTATGATATGAGTGGACATAGACAAATTAATATTTTCATACCAATTTAGCCAGCATTTCAAACAGTAAACATTGTAAGTGTGCCGGTGTGATAAACTTGCACTCATCACCAAGACAGCAAGAATTCTCTTACTCTATTGATGTAAATATTGTTGTTTGTTTTACTGGCTCCAAAGTCCTGCTTTTCAACATTTTTCTTTTTTTTGTTACTAGGCAACCAAAGCAATACTGTTTCATATTGAGAGAGCAGCTTATCATTTATTTTAATGGGAAATATTTGTGACCAGCAATAAAAGATTTTGCTCTGATATTTTGACAAGTGATATATAAATGAACATTTTAAAAATGAAGAAAATATTAATTTTGTACCTCTCGTATAGAATGGAAAAGTTACATCTAAGCCTTTTGGCTAGTCTCAAAGTTGGGGTCTCCAAATCACCTCTTTTGGGTCACTGCCAAAATATCAGCTAGTTTTAAGGGGACCAGTCTTGGGCCAACTGTGAAAACTCTTGGAAAATTTCATGCATTGTAATGTCATGAAAGCCAGCTGAATCCAAGAGACAGTCATCATCCTCTGGTATGAGCTAAATGTATTAAAGGTAAAGGGCAATGTTAGTTTTTCTTAACAGGTAAAGTGCTTGCTGGCATTAGTTTGGTGAGGAGTTCTGAATGCTTTTGTTGTAAAAATATCTAATTTGATGACTTGTTTTTATATGTGAAGTCATAAGATTTGCAATTGTCGTGGTTTAACCCCAGCCAGCAACTGAACACCACGCAGCCGCTCACTCACTCCGCCCCACCCAGTGGGATGGGGGAGAAAATCGGGAAAAGAAGCAAAACCCGTGGGTTGAGATAAGAACGGTTTAATAGAACAGAAAAGAAGAAACTAATAATGATAATGATAACACTAATAAAATGACAACAGCAATAATTAAAGGATTGGAATGTACAAATGATGCACAGTGCAATTGCTCACCACCCACCGACCGACACCCAGCCAGTCCCCCAGCGGCGAGTCCCTGCCCCCCACTTCCCCGTTCCTATACTGGATGGGACGTCACATGGTATGGAATACACCGTTGGCCAGTTTGGGTCAGCTGCCCTGGCTGTGTCCTGTGCCAACTTCTTGTGCCCCTCCAGCTTTCTCACTGGCTGGGCATGAGAAGCTGAAAAATCCTTGACATTAGTCTAAACACTGCTGAGCAACAACTGAAAACATCAGTGTTATCAACATTCTTCGCTCTGAACTCAAAACACAGCACTGTACCAGCTACTAGGAAGACAGTTAACTCTATCCCAGCTGAAACCAGGACAGCAATGAAGGAGAGAAGAATAAGTATAGCAAAACATTATTGGAGAAAACATTAAAATATAGGGTGAATATACAGACAGAAACAGCATTTGGAGTTTCACCTCAAAATGCAGGATGACTTAGATACTACAGTTGAACGAATCTGGCAGAGAGCCTAAAAGTTGTCTGTAATAGTGCTGCAGGCCTGTAATACAATGCATCAGGGTAGCTATTTTACACCTAGGGTATAAATCATGATGCCATTCACTCAGCCTTTATTCATGTAAAAATATGCTTAAGCGATACTTAAGCCTGCAGCAAGCCTTAGCTGAGAATCAACAAGCAATAAGCACTCTATAAAGCACTACCATAATGCTAGCTTCACTAATTTGTTATTTAGCTAATTCTTTTGAGGAGGGGTCCCCCATACAGTCCATTATTCTACTGTACAGAGGCACACTCCAGTGATCCTTTTCCTGCCCGTACAAAGGAACCTAGTTCACACAGTTGATTTAGATCAAAAATCAAGGTTGGATTAAATCAACGCAAATTGAAAGTACAGCATAAGAAAGACCTATCAGGCCATCTTCCCACATCCAAAATGGAGCTGTAGGAGTTATCTTGCAGGAGAGAGCATCAATGTCATTATAAGCCTGTTCTTTTCCCTTTGGCATGGCAGCACGTATCTTCTCCCCACCACTTCACTGGAGGAAAGGTGTGACTTTTTAGAACATCTAGTGGATTTAGCAAGGGCCAGGACATGCCACTGGTTAAATGGGCCAGAATTGCTGCAACCTTCTCCTCCTACCACCTGTCCAGTTCTTTACTTTGTAAGTGTTCCAGAACATTTTATCTTTGCCTTTTTCCTGAACCCGAAACTCCAGTCCTTCCGTAGCTCATAATCCTTTCATACATACTTTACTGTGCATAAATCTGCTATTGACCAATAAACCCACAAAACTGTAAAATACATGAATTTGTTGGTGATTATGAAAGCTCATGTGCTGCTATTTGAGGGAAATCTATGCAGAGAAATCTAACAACAATATCTCCTCCTCTCAGTGAAATTGCCCAAATCAAGGAGTAGAATTAATCCATGTTCATTAATTTCTTGTTTAATTTCACACCCTCATTACATATTAAAGTCACATTCAAGATTTTTTTAACAATATGCAGAACTTTTCCCATTTTTTTATTTGACTAAAGAGCAGGAAAAAAGCTTTTGCCAAACAAAAATTAGCATAGTGCTAAGAAGTGAGGATACATTTTCTATTTTTTACTTTTCAGAATGTCCCATTTGTGTAGCTTGTCTCACAGAATGTGGATAACAGTCTTTTATAAATAATCTTCAAAAATAACCCAGCAGTTTCTAAACCTCCCACTCCTAGGAATTTTGGAGAGATTTATATAACAATATTAATTGGGAAAATATGCAATCATGCTGGAAGCATTTGTGCCAGTAAAGGTGCCTTTGATCTGTAAGAAACACAGACCTTGTTAAAGCAGACAAGGTTCTAGCCACTTCCATCTAGATCTGATGAAAGAATTCATCAGTGCCTACCCAAGAAGTTAAATAACTGGAAATCTGGAAGACACTACATTTAATATCTGTTGTGCTGCTTGGAAACATCTGAACAAGAAGAAACCTAAGGAGAAGTTACAAATTGAAGGGCTGCAACTACAGCTGATGAAACTAGATAAGTGACTTTCAGAAAGCTCAGAGAAAACCAGAGAGACATCAGATAGCATAGAACTTAGAGAAAGCAGAGATAGAGCTGCCTGGGTCATAAACTGTCTGCAAGATTTTGATTCCAGAACAAAGGAAGATACTGTTTACTGTTCTTTGTTCTTACTACACTCTTAATATACTTTTACTTATTACTAAGATAGGACTTTGTTCATATTCTTTTGTTGTCACAGAGAAATGCAAGCAAGAAAGACCTGACTGTCATCTTCTTGCCCTCCTAAACAAACACGGCAATAAGGATCCAAATAGTGGCCAAGCACACAAACCCAAGAAGAACAGCAGATCAGCAATTATATGTAATTATTTTTTAAGGACTACTAGAGAATGAAAGACATAATCTTAACTAGAAACTAGATCCTTCAGTTTTGGGAGGGAAGGATTTGGAGTGTTGTTATTGGAAGGGCTAGGAAAAGCCATGAAAAAGAATTATGCAAAAAGATGGCTTAAAAGGAATTGTAAGGGCCATCGAGCTTATTGCCTTACTTTTAAAAAATGGATAATTGGAGAAAGACTGCATGACATTACATATGTAACTAGTAATTGTCACTGGTCTTGCCTTACCAGTTTCCGGTAATCCTGAGTTGGTTGTCATACAAGTGAAGACTAGATCATGGAATTCCTCTCTGATGTTGGTATGATGGGGAACAGCACCCAGGAGATAACCTGTTATGCAAACAAAGATCTAGCCAGAGACCTCTGTACTTAATAGCATCAGAACAAAAATGAAGGGAAGATAAATCCAATGCCTTTTTTTAATAATTTACACTTGTGGCTCTACAACATGAATTTCCACAGTGAGGGTGAGGTTTCCATGAAGTTTTCCTAAAACTTAGGGTTTTAATTTCTATCTACCACTTCACAAATTCCCTATACATAGGTCTATAAAGGCTTTAGTTAATGAAGTATCTCCTAATGGAGATATAGCATGGATATTTTGGAGGCCAAAGACCAGATGAGTGTTGGTTATTGATTAATAAATTCTAAGGAGTGTGGAAGATGTTGGGTCAAATCCTCAAGTAAGTAATGGAAGATAAAATCTGAAGAAAGTCTTTCACATCCCATTTAAATCTCAGGTAGCGGGGTAGAGTTAGTCTGTTAGAACAGGTCTTCCAGTAGTGATAGAAAGCTTAATGATTTCAGAATGTTCAGAAGCCTCACTCAGGAAAAAGAAACAGGTTTTTCAGTCTTGGAAAAACAAAACAACATTTTGTCAGCAGCACTTCATAATTTTTTTTCTTCTTGCTATGTCTCTCTCTTCTTACCATCTTGGTTTGATTTGCAGTCTTAACGTCCTGATAAATGCAATAAGGGTATTTCAGACAGAACATATGTACACTGTTAAAATATATCTTCGGTCAGTGTCTGTGTATTCTGAGCTGCGTGCCCCAATCACAGTATGCGAAATGTGCTGGAGAACAGCTGGAGAAAAGCCTTGTGTAAATTTTGATTATGGTGAAGTCTGTTCAGTAATTCACTCACATGGAGTACAATGCATGATCAATGATGAAGCTGACTAAAGGACAATGATGAAACATATAGGCTAAGACAGCCTGAGGAAGTAGAAGATTCTATCTTTTTAAATTGGCTTTCCACTAAGCTCAGACATTAAGTTCACCTCTGAATTTTATTATCTTATTTTCAGCATAATTAGTGTTAATACATCACGTTCAAAAGCAGTTGTGTTGGGGGAGGGGTTCATCCCAGAAAAACTAGAGGTGTTAAGTAGTTCCATTTTTTCCATCTGATTTCATATTCAAACTTTCTACATAAAAGGAATGCTGTATTCTATCAGCTAGGAAGTTCAAAGACCCTCTGACAAATGGCAAACCATTTTAAAGACTTCTATTGTAGCATTAGCTTATCTTATATTTCTGAAAGATGCAGAGCACATTATCTACTCATAAAATCATTATTGGAGTGGCTGATTTATTACCAATGATCAGAAGATGTAGGACCAGCATCAATAATATAATTCTAGTTTAGTTCCCTAGTGCAGTATCAACTTGCAGCGAGCAAGATGTGCATAGTGCTATGTTGTTCTTTATCTTGTCTTTATAGACATCCTTTTGCATACTTCACTCTTTTCAGGCAGTTAATATTTGATCCTGACCTTTTTTCCAACCTCATTTAGTCAGAAGAATTCAGTCACACAGGGAATGTGTGTGTTTCTTCATAGAAATAAACACTGAGATGCCTATCAAGCAAAGGAGCTTTTAAAAACAGACATCTCAGGGAAGAGGAAATTGCTTGCCCAACTGTTTCATGTAACAGAGAGAGTGGAAAGTGTGGAACAGAGATGGGAGAGTAGGGATCAGATTCACAGGAAAGGAAAAAGCTGTGAGAGCTGTAAGAGAGGCAGGACTGTAGAACGATACGAGGAGCTTGTTGCAGTAAAAAAGCAGAAAGCCATCAAAACCTTGAAAATCAGCTGTGTTCAATGTTAGCAAACTGGTTGCACTGCTGTGGACTTACTGGAGTCTTAAAAAGAGGGTTCTTAAGGACAGTTTATAGTTTGTAGCTTTCATGCTCTACTAATGACCCCTTCAAGTTCCCATGAGCAGATTCAGGACACTGAGACAAGCAACTCTTCTGAACTGAAGAATGAAAGAAGCACTCTCATAATACCCATAGGTGAGAAGCTTGGATTTGCCACAGGGTATGGCCAGCAATGAGAAGAAAAAAACCCTGGTAAATAACAGTATTTTGGAATGAGAAGAAACATACAGGGAAGCCAGAAAATAGGAGACAAAGTTTTTACAGTGGGAAACAGTGTCTTCTTTAGAGGACGAAATAGCCAGCATTTCCAAGATCTTAGATACTTTGAATGAGAATATAAAGTTATAGATGGAAATTTAATTCCTCCCAACACTCAGGCATTTGGTTGTTTTTACAGAAAGAAAAGATTTGTACCCATCTGTGTTATAGGGCTAGTAATAAAATAAAAAGATGTTCAGATCTAGTCAGGCTGCTCAAACCCAGACTTTATCTGTCTTTGAAAGAAAAAACAGGTATTTTATGGCTGCTCTGTGTCTTATGTAGAATCAGTGTTATCATCCTTGTACACTGCCCCTCTGTTTGTGTTGAAAAGATGCGAAGACCTGAATGGCAAAAGAGTTATTCCTAAATGTGATTTATGTGGGTCAGGGTTTAAGTAAATTGTGTGTTGAAATTTACACTGACTTACAGTACTTTTGAGCGTTAAAAGCTCAATGGGATCTGTCTAAAATCTAGACACTAGTTTTGGAGAAGCTCTCAAGTATTGCTTTGCTTTTGAAGTGGTGCCAAGCCTTTACTTAAACCCTCCAAGGCAGGTGTGCAAGATCCTCTTCTCTAGGCATTAGAAAAAGTGAAAATTTTTGGTCCTATGGCTACACATCTTTCACAATCAAAAATTTATTTATGAATGTTGCTAATTTTACCTCTTTGTACAAGTGTAACTTGCTCTCTGCAATTGGTAACATACCTTGCTTCACATGTGTGAATCCTAAAGCAAGTTACAAGTTTCCATGGTTTAAGCTTTTGCTGCTGGTGACCAGTAGCCATTAGTTTGGTATCTAATATGTTTAATTAGAGATAGTCAAAGTGCATTCCATCTGTCATATCGAGTTTTTACCAATACAAGCCACCCTGATTTAACAAGCAGGTTTTAAGTTCTTTCTGATCTTGTTTTTACAACCAAATGCAACTTTATTACTCCATTCATATTCTTTTACTCATAGTTAGCATATTGGGTGCTAACTCTCCAGACACATGCATTTCAGGCAAATTATGCATGTGCTCTCCTTCTGGAAACCTGTGTTTAGTCATCAGGCCATAAAACTGTTCATTGCTATCATGTCTGAAAGAACACAGGATGTATATTTATATCAATCTCATAAATGTAACTAATTACTTACATATAATAGAGAAAAAAAATCTCCTCTGAGCCTTTCCTCTCTAATGATGAAATTATCCACTTCAGTGTTCAAAATTTTTCAAACAAGGCTTTTTACTAATCATGACTTCATTAAGTAAAATAAAACAAAACAGCAAACCTGTAGGCAAATGCTGGGATGCCAGTAACCCAAAAAGGTTACTTTCCTCATGAAAAACCTGCCAGCCTAAATTTTCAGTATCTGGAGGGAAAGGAAAGATGCTATATTGTACCATCACTCTAGAGGCCTCTTGATTCTAATACTGACTCTACAGAAAGAAAGGGGGTGGGGGAGTGGGAGGTGGGGAAGCCTGTAATGGCTTCTTTAAAAAGGAAGAACAGAACAAAAAATATAGTATCTTAAGGCAGAATGCAAAATTGAAATATATCTTGTTTATCTACTAATAGTGGTAACTTTATAATCAGTTCTCAATCCTAAATGTTCTTTTATTTTGCTACATAAAATTCATGTCTATAGTTACTGTAAGAAGATAATTGAGATATCTGAAATATCTCTCATTTCTTAGCCTCAGAGAGCTCTCTCATGTGTCCCAAATCTGCCAGTAAAACTCTTCCACGGCAGTTGTCTTCTAACATAGTTGACACTAATGGTCCAGTCAACTCCTCTTACCAAACAAGCTGGTATAAATAAATTAGCAGGCAGCGCATCCGCTTGGAGCTGCAAAAGGGCAGCAGCAGAATCCAGGTCTGTCGAGCCGCTGGGGGAGACCTGCACCAACAGCTCCCGTGCCACGCTCCCTTGCAGTGCTGCAGTGTCACCCCTGCCTGCTCTGTGACTGAGTGTGCTGGAAACAGCTGGTCAGCCTGGCAGTTAGCTACTCCTCATACTCAGGAGGGGAAGGAGTCCATCCATTGGGGTCCCTGCTGTCATTGGAACCTTGCTGGAAGGTAGAGATATGGCCTTACCCGGGCATCTGACCTGCCACCCCCTCTCTGCCATCTGCTCCTTCAGCCTGACAGCTTGAGAGAGGAGAAGCTTCAGAGATCTGCAAACATAATTATGCAGCAATAGCATAGTCAAGGGACCAGGTTTGGAAATCCTGTTATTCCAAAACCTCTGCAGCAGCTCAAATTCTTCATGTTCTGAAGCCAGCACTTAATTTAATTATTACTACATGAAATTTTTTAACATGCCCTTACATGAAAATCAGCCTGGCCAGACCCTGCCAAGTAAGTTACTGGCACTTTAAGATAAAGTCCGTACTAGGCAAAGTCATCCTTACTTTGAGCAGCCTGCACTAGATAGCTTGGTCAGGTCAGGAACAGCAGCTACAGCAATTCTTAGATTTTTCAATTTAAAAGAACTATAGGCTATTGGTTCTACACACACCAATGTCAAAAAAAAGTCTCAAAAGGAATGCAGTGGAGATTTAACAATGTCTCTGAGGGTTGTGGTAGGTAGTTTAAAGTTTCCGTTGCCCTGATATCTCAGCACACGGCCAGCAGCTACGGGGTGCAATGCTACTTACTTGACATTTGATGCTTCTGAGTGCTGGTAAAAATAGCAGTCTGTTGGTTCAGAAGAAAAGACCGGCTGTCTGTGATGGTGAGTCAGGGGATGACACATGCCAGTCAGCTGAACTATTGGAGGTGGGATCCTAATTGAGTTGTGCCTAACTGTGAGAATTGAATTGACAATCAAAAGCCTAAAAATGTATGGCCCCGACAGGGTGTGAGGGAGAAAAAGGTGTCTGAGATGAATTAGTGAAGACAAGTACACCAACCAAAATCAGCATCAAAGAAGGGGAGGGATGGGAGTCATCCTCTCCCTCTCTTATTAAAAATCAAATCGTAGATGTGGTGCCTGTGTGAGGCTGGGATCCCGGCTGCTGTCCTGAGCTTCACTGGCTAAATTGTCTGATTAAAATGAACAGAGAGGAGAGGAAGGGAGACTGGGACAGGGAGGGCAGAAAGATAGTAGTTTCCTAGGAAAGTTGGCTAGTGCTTACTAGTATTTATGCTTCTAAGAGAAATGGGAGCATTTGGGGTAAGGACAAATCCCTCTGCAATATTTATTGATAGTCCGCAGAAGCACATGAAAAGATAACACAGCTAAAGCTCTTGGCTCTTTGGTGCTGACACTTTTTTACCTCCCTTTTGAAACTGGTAAGGAAAATGTTAAGATTTCGGTCTCTAGTAAAGCTGCATTTAGAGTCAGGACTGGGATGATGTTGCTCTAATTGCAGCACTGCAGGCAGAAGAACTGATCGGCACAGCCTAGGAGAAGCAATTATCCTTGTGAGGAGCAGCACCTATTTGGATGGTAAGGGGGCTGGGGGAATTAAATACAGTAAACATAGTCTAAAAATACTCCAAAACTACATTACAGAGCACATTAAAAGTGCCTGAACCTCAGAACTAAGTCTGTGCTTTAGATTTCTTGAAATGTTCCTATGTGCCTATGCTCCTGTAGTCACTGCAGGTCCCAACCTGATCTCAGGTACTATTGTTGCTGGGAGTGATTTGGATGTGAAGCAGGTACCACAAGGATGAAAAACTTATCTTCCGTATTATATTACGCAGGAATACATTACACCAATTTTCTAGCTTTACATGAGAAGGAGGATTAAACTATCTATGTGATGAATAAACGAAAACAACTCACATGCAGTCCCTTCCCATCAAAAATAACCACATTCTTCTAGAAATGCAGCTTTCCCCACTCCATTTTCCAAGTGAGAAGTGATGGCCAAAAATCCAAAACAGTCACAGGTTTTTGATTTTACATATCTCCTTTCTTGCCACTAATACTGGAAAAAGGCAATAAAATTTGAATGCAAAGTTTAAGTAGGAGTTGGATTATTTTACTAGAAAAATGTTCAAAATTACTAAAATTAAAAATTGAACTCCCTTTAAAAAATAAATTTTAGGCATTTCTCTCTACTTTAATTAGTCTTAACAAACCTAAAGAATAAATACAAAAGGAAAATAATCCTAAAGTACATCAAAAGAGCCTACCCAAGGTCAACCCTTTGGTCAATATTTATATTAACCACTTGAATATATTCAAATTAATACTCAATAGCAATTTGTACATTTTGAGAACATCCTTTGGTTTCTTCTAAACCAAA
The DNA here is from genome assembly GCF_026419915.1 of Harpia harpyja. Lineage (NCBI taxonomy): Eukaryota > Metazoa > Chordata > Aves > Accipitriformes > Accipitridae > Harpia > Harpia harpyja. The sequence goes on along the minus strand of NC_068945.1, from coordinate 46,736,065 downwards.
ATTTTGTTCTGCAGGCTTTAGCTATACACTAGAAAATACCTGGGAACCTGATTTTGTTAAATATTTAGGCAGACACACTGAATTCAGGAATGTGCTTGTGTATCTTGTCTTGCTAGAGGAATGTTAGCTCTAACAGTGGCAAAAGCTTTTTCACTACAGGACCATTGGACGGAGCTTAAACTCTCAGTTCAGACTAGATGTTTCTCGAACAAAAGGTATTGCACTACAAGAGAAGTAAATGAGAAGAAGTCCTGCAAATCAAAGTTGCTGCTCTTCATCTTGTGTGTGGGAGGACTGCCAAGTGAATGCAATTCAATAGTCCATTTGCATCAGCCTGGCTTATATATCCACTGAGGGAGGCAGGAGTTTGGCAAGCTGTGTCAGCAGGTTACCTTGCCATTGTGAAAAAGCAAAGCAACAGCATGCTAGGCATAATGAGACAAATGTTGTGCATTCAGCTCTCCAAAGTCTTTTCTTGCTAAAAGAGAAGAAAAGAATGGCCTGTATTAACACTCTGGATATGCTTCTTGTTTACACAGCCTCATCAATTGTGTTCTGCTCATTGAGGTGTTAAAGGTGCATTTTTGAATGCATTAAATCTGACCTATGAAACAGACAAAGTCTTATTTCTTGCACATTTTATGTCACGGAAAAGAACATGTTAAGAGTATGAGTGATCATTGTCTGTGATTCATACTGTGGCTAAAGTGAAAGCGGTTTAGTTCACTGTATGGAAATCAGCTATACCTTGCTGCTGGTTTCACACCAGGAAACCCAAGTGACATGGAGGCAGAGGTGAACGACACAGAAACATCTTGGTTCTGCAGCACAAGCTGTTCCACATCAAAAGGGGATTAGTTGAGCAGAAACAAAAAAGGAAACGGTGAATTCTACAAACCTGTAAGAGTCTGTGAGCTATCTCCTGCAAAGCCTGGAGCAGTCCCTAAGAGTTGCTACAGTCAGTGAAGCTGGGGCAAAAGAGTGGCCTGAAGCGTGCCTCACAGAAGAGGATAAGGGTGTGACACGGGGACGATGTACATTCAATCCAGCAACCTGCTGTTACTGCTTCTACCACTTATGAAGAGGGTTGGCATGGTGCACAGCAGCATCTGACAAGGCCAAGGAGGAGGAAAAGGAAGACAGTGGACAGAGTGCAGACGTAGTGTGACACTACAGGTCTGGTTCAATGAAACAACCTGAACCCTCTCCCTTCTCATAGATTCAGCCTCTACTTCTGCACTGGTGCACTGACAATTGCTGCCATCTTTCTGAAGGCAAATGACAGTAACCTCGATATTTTATTTAGCTGATACAATGGATTCATGCATACACATGGACATCATACCATTAGCACTGGTTTCTCCAGCAGCTGTAAGTGGTTTTATGTCCTTTCCTCTGCTAGAGCGGATAGAGTAGCCTTAAGGCTGATCTAAATTACTGGTCTCCAGAGTTGTCATGGCAACAGGGACTGGCTGAGCAACCCAGGCATTTTATCTTTTCCTTGAACATATTCTGAACGCTACATTTGGAACAGTGATTGCAGCTATGCCATCCCCACGGGCTTCCCTTCTCTTGTAGAGCATCCTCAGGTGCCCAGCTACATCAGCCTCCTGCATGCTTTACAGCATGAGTGGCAGATCTCTGCCAAAATGGTTTCCAGAACCTGCTGCATGATTTTAGTGGTCAGAACTGTCATTCTACACTTGCTATATTGACACAAACATATTCCAAAATATCCCTTCACTACAACTTGCTAAACCACTTGCAGAATTTTTAAAAGTACTCCCTCTCCTAAAAATTCAACTTGTGTCAAATGACCCTTTTGTGTTTACCTTCAAGAAGTATTCAAATGAATCACGAACTACAAAAGTGTTTTAAAAGATGAGGAAAAATAAGCAATGGGCACCAAAAGGAAACCTGTGAAGAATGGAAAAAATCTGAATTCAGCAACTTCATTTCTGGAACCTCCTGTTCCTACCACAGAGACATTCTTTGCATGAACTTCAATGTTGTTTATTAATGTTGTGCAAGTTGTGTGGTTCTTCACTTGGAATTCATCTGCCCTGAAGGATGTAAGGTACTCGGAAAATAAGGAAAGATGAGCATGGTCATCCTGGTTTTTTAGATAGCAGGTTGTGATATTAGAATGGGATTGGGTTTGACAAAGGGAGAACACAGAGCTCTGTGTTTTGGCCAGCAGATCCTTCTCAAAGAGCAAGGAGCTGCCCATGGCTTTGCCTTGGATTCTTCATGCTGAAGGTCAGAAGGCATCAGTGTTTTCTGTAAGAATTACATGGACGAGGTTCTGCTGATCATAGAAAAACTCTGCTGGATTAGCCTTTAGAGCCTGGGTGGATCAGTGGACAATGGGCTTAATTTTGTCCGTTTAACAGGATCAATGAGATAGATGGCACAGAGCGGAATGGTACATGACTGTCAGCTAATGGAGTATTGCCTGCACAGCTCTACTGCACAGTCAGATCTGATGATTAAGATATTTGCTGCCTAAAGTGGATGAGAGGATGATGCTACCCAAATTAGAATTTTTAAGGTGTCAGGGAGCTGGAGCTCGTTATGACAGGCTGCACAGCTCACTTTTGCAAAGAATAACTAATTCATGGAGAAATAGGTTTGGCCACACTCCTAACACTAGGATTTGCTTCTATTATCATATGCAGTGTTTGTAATATTAGTGGACTCTTCCCATTCAGCTAATACACTTCAGCTCCATGTTCAAGGATTTGAGTATGTGAATCCTTGCAAATAAAGAGTAATTATCTAAGAAAATGACCTAGCAAGTTATTTTTCTCCCTCATACCAGTAGTAATATAGCCTTTGGTTACTGTTCCAGCAATAGCTTTGTTTCAGAAGGAATCTCCTGACAATACATGCTTAGCTATCATTGCTGCTGCCAAAACCAATATAGTTATAAAGATTCTCAGGAAAAAAAGAAGAAATATTAAGAGTCTTTATATTACTGGAGCATTAAGACTCATAGTCAAGTATTCACTGTACCCGAAATAAACCCAGAATACCCAGAAAATATTTGGAATCTAAGCATTGAGCAAATTAATTTAGTTAGGATAGAATGCAGGTTTACAGTCATGGGTATAAACTTTGTCATTCTCATTCCTCTGTATTAAATATCTGAAAATATTTTAAAACTGCACATCAAGAATTGTCTGTAGAGAATGGCAATGAATATTCTCCAAGGGCAAAACAAAATTTCAAGCTCCCTCAAGAAAACTGTTGAACCAAAGTGCAATCGAACAATTTTATGTGTATAGCCCTTCCAGAGAGAGGAGGAGGAATCACGTAAACATACTTTTCACCATCTAATCTCATAAATGTGGTAGCTGGAAGGAGAAATGTCATTACTCACACTTACTTTCCTTCATAAAGCTCCCTCCCATAACTAAGCACAATAGCCCTTTACTTTTGTGTGTACAAGGAATGGTATTGTCAGACTTCTGCTGTGCAGAAAGTTCTACCAGTGTAGTTTGCTTTTATTGGTTTGTGGGTTGGGAGGCTGGTTTGATTAGTTGCACAGCAATTTATTAAATGACAAAATCATGTCTTCCACAGATTTTTTTTTCATAACAAAATAAAGAATAATTGTCACTTAAAGCCAATTTCTAAGTGGCTTACTTACAGACTGAAATGCAAATTCTAATTGCTACATCCATCTAAAAGCTGCCCATTTTCTCTCTAGTCCTTTAATAAAGAAAACAGCAAGTTATCTACTGATCATCTGATGACTGCCATTTCTCTTGTTTTTCCTGTAATTTGAGACATCCAGGCTTTCTAATATAGCAGTCTACAATGTAGAAAAATCTTCTATAAAGTGCCATAGAAAATATGTCTTGTCACAGTCTCTTGGGAACTTACTTGAAGATCCTTCAGAGAAGAGACTAGAAGAGCTTCCAAGAGCATACACAGCAGAAGCAGGAATCTTTTGTTTTGTCTGGTCAAGAGAGGATATACACTAGGTACTCATACAGCATGTAACAAACACGTGATCAGAGATATACATGTATGTGAATATATATATTTCCATATGTATGCATAAATGCATATACATGAGGTCCTAATTTGTCTTTATCCAAACTAAATTAAATGGGAGGGAAATTTCTGAGCTCCTCTAGGCTTGTTTTATGCATATCCAGTCCTCGTTCACATGCTTGGTGAAGTGAAACTCTTTGTACGTAATATAGCAACCTGGAAGAGTTTCTGCAGACTACATTCTTAATCCTTGCAAATTTAAGACACAAAAGCTTTACTTGCCAGAATCTAACATTAAAGAAATTAAATTATTCTGTGAGTTCTTCCAAGTAATTCTACAGTTAATTTTTCTAAGTGTGAGTATTTAACATGTAAAGCTTTCCTGATTCCACATAGTTTTCTGGGATTATTTGACATCTAAGAAATCTCTATCTCTGCACTCCAGAGACACAGACCACAGGGACTGAGCCCTGATACCTCCTCTGGTGAGGTGACAGCTCCCAAAGACGTGCATTTGTCTGATAGTCCATCAGCTTCTTTTCAAACTTTTGGGGTTTTTTTTAAGATGGTCTGTGAATCAATAGAGACAAGGTGTTGGGATGGCAGCCTGTTACCGGAGATTTTCCTACTTGCCTATTTCAATGCTTTGTTTAGGTACTGACTCTCATGCCTGCTTCATGATCCAGTTCCTCCTCTGATCTGAAACAAAGGTAAGTGCTCCTGAAAGCTAGTTACGGTAGTCTCCAATTAGTCAGCTACTTTTTGGGTTGGTTTTTTTTCTGTTCACAATTACGCTGTGCTTGAAATGTAAACAATGGAAAAAGGTTAAGCAATAACTGAAATAATAGCCATTAGACTCATCTACTTTCCTTCTTCTCCCTGAAAAAACCTCAAAGTTGATGTAAGACCATTTTAGTCTGACCTCAGTATGCTTTGACACTTGTTTTGACTATAGTATCTTGAACATGTGGGTTCTTTGTAACCCAAACAAAATCTTCCATTTCCCAGCTAAGCACCCTACCTCCACTACTACAGAGGCAGTATATTGCCCAGTGAATAGTTGTACAAACACTGGAGAGACTGAGCTGCCTGGTCAGGGTGATGATAAAATGTCTAGAGCATGTTTTGGATATTGGAGACCTATGTTCAAATACTTGATCTCAATGTAGAGCAAGAAGATAAAGCTGGGTCTCCTAATACTATGTTTGTGTCCCTGAACTAGTGTTTCTTCTGATGCCCTACTCCCTATTCCCACAGACTCCAGACTGGATTTTGAGAAACTTTTCTCAAATAAGAAAAAAAAATGTTAATTTCCACCAGAAACCTTTGTTTTCCTTAAAAAAAATTCACAGACGATTCTTTGTCAGCTCAGCATTGAGCACCCAATGCCCCCCATTGTCTTAAATGTCCAATTTGTTTGTTCACTGCCTGACCAATTGGGTCATAAGAAAGTGTGAAAGGGAGGGGATATGGAAAGTGTTTTTCCCTAAAGCAGCTTTCTATCATTTTCTAAAGGATTCAGTACCTAGGGACTATAATGACAAGAGCAACTATAGTCCACAGGGAAAAAAACATAGCAGGATTTTCAGAGTGGTTTCTGAAACCTGTCTTCTACTTGCACACACCTGACTTCTCCAGCTCTGCTGACTCTTTTCCACATGGAATATGTAATTTCCTGCAAATTTACTGATAGCTCTGCAGGCTGGAATGGTAGTTAGGCAATGGAACCGATGTGTTGTTTCAAGCCAGATTTTCTCCTAAAGATGTATTTATTGGATTTAGTTTCAAGATACAGAGGAAAATACAATATAATGATGGTTCTGCTTCCATCTGAAATGAAAAGAATTTATGCTATTAAGTTCTGCTGGGGCAGAATCAAACCCCAGAATTTGCATTTGCTTAAAATCCTTTTCTTCTTGACATATTTCAGTTTGAGGACTGGAATGGACAGTTAACCAAAACTGCAGCTTCCTGTACCTCCTAATCCACAGGAACGCTCAGGTCACAGCAGTCCCTGAAAAAGTTCAGTGCACAAATACATACAGAGCTCTTTAACAAATAATACCCTTTCCCCTAGCTGAGCTGAAAAGAGCTGTCAATCACCCAGAAAGCCTGATACAACTGTTCACTGCCCAGGAACATCAAGGGCCAGAAAAGAACATCTTTATGCTGTAGCAGTAGAACAGCTACTTCTAAAAAGCTGTTCTCCAACTGTCTCCCCTTACCATGCCAAATTTCTGTAACGGTTTGGGCTGGCGTAACACAGAGCCAAAAAGTTCATTGTGAGGTTGGAAAGGAGGAATAAAAATAAGACTGTACGTGGAATATCAATCAACAAGGGTGAAACAACCACTTCTGAATGAGCTGTTTGGATAATGTCTTGGGAGCTGGCACTGCATGGAGGTAAATTTTAAAAAACAAACAATAGAATGAGATTTCTTGATGAGCCTTCTGGGTACACTGGAGGTAAAGACTCTAAGTCCACTGGTGCTTTAAGCATCAAAGCTCAAATACTTTTAATGATCAGGAGCCTCAATTAGTTATTTTTATTACCCTATTTTAATTCATAATAATTGTAACACTATTTGCATACAGAATATCAAAAGAAATAGGCCATTGTAAATCAACATGTATACTTCTTTTTAATTGGCAAAATTCTTCTGAACTGTAAGCTTAAAAATGCAACTAGAGCTATTTTTTAGATTATGTATTTTCTTATTTACTTATTCCTAGAATAGAATGGAAAACCTCTAGGGTCAGTTATTTTAAGCAACAATTTCTGACAGGTTGTGAATTAACTTGGATTGCAAAGTCACCTTGAAAAGCTCATCTCACTACTTTTGTATAAAAAAGAAATAAGGAACTAAATACTCTGGAAAAAATGGTGCTTTCAATAATTCTTCTTCAATATGGCCATTAGAAACCTCTGGAGTTGTCATATCCTGTTGTGTGGGCGTACCCTTCCTCTCCCCACCCCCTTCAAAACATTACGGAACAGTATGGATTAACTGGGTAGGATTCTCCTGTCTAAAAATTGATGTCTAGAGAACCTACACAGGGCTGGCAAATATAATATAGTTCCTGCAAGACGCACATACTTCTGGTGAGCTATCTGGAATCCAGGCAAGATACTCTGGGCTTTCGAAAATGTCACTAGATGCTGTGTTCAGGCATCTGAACCCTGCCCATTATCTTGCTAAATAAGGGCTCTGATCCTGCATGTTCCAGATGCAGACTTTGGCAACATTAGCTGTTATGACTGTGACAGACATATGATGAAGATGTAGAACTTCTGCAGCACTTTCCTCAGCAGATGGGAAAGTGTCTAGATGTAACTTTCCTACATGAAATCTCAGGGAGTGGGAGAGGTGACATAGTGAATAAAAGGTGATGAATGGAAAACAGGCGTGTGTGTATATAGGTATATATACATCTAAATAAAATGAAATCTCCAAGTCACTTGCACTAAGTAGCTGAATCTCATCTTCCTTGATGCATTCAGTCAACACTTAATTCCAAGGAATTATTCCTCTGTGTTCAGTATATGGAAATAAATACAACAGTGAAATAGCCATTTCTTTTTAGAATACAATCTAACAGAATCAGTCTAACATAGCTGTGAAAATTTTAAATCAACAGAATATTTAAGACAAAAACAAATCAACAGATAAATTATTTGGTTTCAAAAAATTTCTCACATCTTAAAAATTTCCATCTAAATATAAATAATAAAAAAAAACCCTGTCTGTAGTGCTGTATGAATTTAGTGGATGTAATGCAAAAACAGAGATTAAGATAACGAAATTTAGAATTCAGCATGTAAAGTCTCTTAAACCATGTCACTCTTTCTGATGTTCTGAGAGGTACTGTTAAAATATAATTTTGGTATAACATACCCATATTAACTACCCTGTGTATAAATACATACAATAAGTCAGCACATACTTCTTGCATTCTGAAAATTCCAGTTAAAGGTATGTATGTGTTGAATAATTCTCAAAAGAAATTTATTGAGAGGGTTGGAAGTTAGGATGGAGGGGAGAAGTATAGCAGGCAAAAGAGGAAGAAAGAGCTACTTTTTGTTGGGGAATTTTTGAAAGCATTCATTTTTTAATCCAGTCATCTTGAAGTTGATGATAAAACTCTTATGGATTTTGGTGACAAAAAGACCAGTTCCCAGACCTTTTGAAATTTTCCTCCCATCAGTATAAGTCTCTCCCTACTGAAGTGTTGCTTCTGTGACTTCATGCTTAACTGAACAAAAGAAAACACTATTCTTCTGAGACTGCGAGAGAGGAGACCGAATGAGTGAAAGAATAATAACAGAGCAAGAAATAAAGAGCTAGACTTTCTGTTACTGTGCAGCTGAAGCCAATGGAGCAACGCATGCCACATAAGGATGAAACCCAGAAAGTTTGGTAATAATTTATGGGTTGTGTACTAGGTATTCTGGAAACATATGCATCGTATTATTTTGTAGCCACTGCCTTCATTATATAGTGGATCCAAAAGTATAATTAAAAAAATATATGCACAGAGAGGCAATCACTCAGATCTTTACCTTTTAGTTCTCAGGCACCAAGAAGAGTTAATATATTGCTGTAGCTGCTGCTTTTAGATAAAAAAGGCTGATGCAATTATTCCCTGGGAATGATGTAGGGGTTTGGGGGATATGAAAAGGTATTTTACCTGTTTTTATCACTCTGCTATTACTTTCATACTAAAATGAATTGTAACTTGCCATGTTTGAATATACTGTAGTGAAAATTAGCAATCTGAAAATAAAGTCTTCTGATCATGTGTACAGGATATAATTCTCATCAATCCTACAGCTTCCGTGAAGACTTTTAAAGTAGTCTTTTGCATGGACTTTCTCATTAACAGTTAAAAGGAAACCAAATGAATGCAATAAACTCAATGTCTTGAATATCTCAACATTTATGCATCCCTTTTCTAGAGGTGGCTTCACCCTTAAGGACTAAATGTCCCTGGAAGTCCCACTGGTGTTGATGCTTTCTGTGACTTTCATACATGTGTTGAAAGTTTTCCCTTTTCCTCAAATCTTACCTACATCAAAACTAAGTTACATAAACTAGCAACAATTTTCATGGTTCTTTGCAATCTCACAGTCTTTTGGGGTCAGATGAAGGAGTTATGTCTAATCACCACAGAATAAGGAAAAGTGGTCAGCAAATCAGTAGGCAAACACAGATAACCAAACCCAGTTTCAGGGTGGTGGAGGTCCCTTGGCCAATGTTGCTGCATTGTGCTACAGTGGTTTAGAGATCTCTTCATTGGCCAACTGCTCCCATTAGACCATGACAAAACATTCAGTGACCTTAGCAATTAAGGGCTAGACCAATGAGTAATTTTGAAAGTCCCATTATCAATTTTTACTTCATTTTTCAGTACTAGCACTGATTAAAACCTGGGGACTTTTATGAGAAAAATGAGAAATTTCAATCTGTTGATGCATTTTTATAGTGTCCTTTTAAAAAAAAGTCACTCAATCTAGCTTTTAGGCTGAATAGCCTTATAGCCAAAAGAAAAAAAAAAGAAAAAACCAAACCAAACCAACAACTATCACTTATGTTTACTTCATGCTTAAATGTCACAGAAAATTTTTTTTAAAAGTCTGGAAATTTTTATTTTTCTATGTTGCATTTTATAAAAGATCATATTTAAATGATCAAGTTCCTTTGTAATAAACTAATACAACCATTTTGAATTTGCACAGAATAACCCAAGAGAGCTTACGATTTTGCTTCTGGAGCTGTCCTTACCATCACCAATGTAAGTTTTCAAAGCTTGTACTTATACAGTTATAACACAGAAGTTTTACTAATAGACATCTAAGGTATGGCAATAATGCCCTATACTTAGAAAGTCAAAATAATTACTCTTTCATACTTTTTTAACTTACAGCCCAGTGTACACTGACTTTTAATAGCTACTACATAATAACTGCACTTTACAATATAAGTAATTACCACATAATGGTATATATTAACCGCGTAGAGTGTCAGAAATGCAGCTGCATGTGGTTTTGTTTTGTAACAGAGAACGGCAATGCTCATGTGAATACACAGCTGTTGAAAACAACAGCCTTCTCAAGACAAAAATTACTTCATTATTACTATGTTCAGTAAGGCTGGCAGGAGTCTTTCAATGCCAGTGCTTAAATTTAATTAATAGCTGGAAAAAATGTAAACTTGGACACTGTCTTTGCTGAAATGTTGTTTCCCAGCATCACCTCACCTCATTTTGATACCTTTCATAAAAGATCTTATTTTAGCAAGGCAAGACATGATTGTCCAGATTCTCAATGTCATATAAAAGGGATATGCTAAAATGGATGGGAATTTCCAGTGGAGGCTAACCTTTTTTGGGGGGGGAAATCATGTCTGTAGGGTCATTTCTTTATTTCTGGAAGTACCATCCTCAAGTGAACAGGACTGTCCAAAGAATATGCAGTGGGTAATCTAGAAACCTGCTGGCTCTGGTCCAGCGAACTAATCCGTATGGAGGAAGACTGAAAGAGAATTCAGGGCAGAATCTCAGCTTTTACTGCTACCTCATGGATGTGTTCAAGATGAAAATGCAACATATTTAGCATATCCTACAGTGATTTAAATGTTTCTGATATTATTATTCCCATTCCAGCAAGGAGAGCAATTAAATTCTACAAAGGAAGTAGAGCAACTTTTTTTTTTCTTTCTTTTTTCTCTCATTAATAACGAACAGGATGTAATAAGCATGCAGACTACATTTCTTGAAGGTTCCCCCAGCTGATGGGCGACACCTAAGGACCAGTGCAGTGGTAACCAAGCAAGAAAGGATGACTGTGGGAATCCTGGCAGATGCTGTGATTCCCTTGGGCCATAAGGAGTCCAACCTCATGTTAGAATGACAGAATAGCGATGCTTTCTGGTTTTGCTCAATATGCAGACTTGTTCATTTGTGACTGCTGACTGATTGTTAAACCTCCTCCCATGGTGGTGATTCTTTGCACCGGAGATCCTTCTGCATCCCCCCAATTGCAGGTCAAAGCAGCTATGGGGAAGCTATCCTAGAGCATGTTCAGACCATCTTACTGTTGAGGAGTCAGATCTTTACAGGGAGGTGACTGCCGTGTGGATAAAAGGAGATTCTGGATGGTTAAATTGTCTGTTCTACACCTTTAGAGACAACAAATGGCATTAATGCATTAAGGTTTTGTTCTCTCTGTGTGTTACTTTTTTTTTTTTTTTACTTGAAAAGCAATTCTTTGAGAGGAATCATCCAAGCCTTTACTCCTTTAGAGTTAAAGGCAGATCTTAGATTTAAAGGCTGAGTATATGCTAACTTTGACAGGAGGAAAAATACAGATCAGTCAGCAATCAATAGAAGAGTCTGGCCTTCTGCATTGGAATCCTGTAAGGCACCGTTACCAGAAAGAGATCCCCGGTTTGTTTTTAAAACACCTCCTTCCCTCTGTTCCTTCTTCCTTTGAAGTGAATTTCTGTCTCCTGCCGTTACTCCTGTCACTGCTAAATTATATATGCCCTTGTGTTCTAAAAATTCTGCATCAGCCACAGTATTCAAGCAGCACTTTCTTCTGTGGCTTTCAGCTGCATGAAACTTAGGTTTCCAAAGCAATTCTGCCTCCTCAAATGGCTCACTATCCTTTTATTATGTATCCTCCAAAAGAAGGAATATCCTCCAGTCTGTGTGTAGGAATAAAGTGGGCTTGTTCCAGTGCTGCAGTATTAGGCCCCTGCACAACTTCCACAACAGAAAGATTTTCCATGGTCTAAGATCAGATTTAGGAAAATCAATCCAATTAATCAATGTAGACTTATACTGTAAAATTAGGGTTATCTCCTGAATTGTTTGAATCTGCTGGAATATCCAGCTTCTCTCTGGCAGCTACTTGGATCTTCATTAGCTGTGGTCCCAATAATATGAAACACCCCCCCCCCCCCCAAAAAAAAAAAAAAAAAAGTGACTGAACTGGAAAGGAAAGGTCATGTTACTTGGGCCTAAATGTGATCTCAAGGTAACCAGCTAAAGTCCATGGAAAATCCAGTGAAGTTTTGACTTAATGAGATTGCAATGAACAGCCCCACAGTCTCAGAAAAAGAAAAGTTTTGGTTTGTTTTGTTTTTTTCTGTAGTAGTTCACAGCCTAATGGAATCAATACAACAATAAGATTTGGAAAAATACAATGTCTGTTTGTCTATAATCATGTAATAAAAGGGTGAAAAACTAGATAAAGGAAATGTTTCCCTCTTCTGTAAGATTATAATGGCCTCAGTCTTGTGCTGAAACCAACCAGGACATTTTTTAACAATTCTTTTCTCGATTGCTGCAGTTTTCTACTTCAAAGTTAAGCAACTAAATCTAAAGGCACCTCACAATATAAGATGAATCTGAGGTCTGTTAGAGGTGGATTATAGGAAATTGGGCAATTCAAAGAGAAGTTCTTTGAAAAGAGGAGGTTAAATGAGCAGTGTCAGTACCCATCTATAGGTCTGTTACTAAGGTCCCAAAAAGCCACTTTGTTGCAAAAATGTAGCAATACATCTTTTTACCAGATCCAAATTCCGCCAAAGTCAGTAAGAGTTTAAGCGTTGCCCTAAGTGGGCTCTATACCAGCCCCAAAGTTAGAGAAAAGAATGCACTCAGGACAGCCATCAGTGCAAAAAGCTCTTACGTTGGGGAAAGTGTTGCTTTGGGTGTACAGACTGTATTAGTGCCCATGGATACTGGCAAAATGGATGCAACCTTTTCCAAAATACAGCCCTAGTTCAGCTGAATAAAATGGCCTTTTCTTTGCTGACTTCCCAGAGGAAAAGACAAGTATGTCTTTCTTTACTTGCAAACTGTCAGTCATGCTGCAATGAGCACAGACATCATGAGTCACTCTTCTTTGAGCTCTAATCTCTGCTCATAGTGACAAATGAACCTCGAAAATCAATCCAGTTCTGACTTCTAAAATCTTTTGGGAGTTATTTTTTTAGGAAAAAAATAAAATAAGTATATCGCATGCTTAGGATACTAAATAGAGGATGTAAAATTGTGAGTATATTTAAATGAAATGTCAAAGAGCCTGCACCTGGGATGGTCTTGCAATCTTGTAATGAAAATGTAAGCTAACTCCCAAATGTTTGGAGCCTTTTTTAGGTTACCCTTCTAGGCTTATGACAGCCTAGCTCTTGCCTTTTATAGGCTACCACAAGTTGCAAAGCAACACAGTGTGTATCTCTTGTACAAGTTAGCAGAAGATGCATACACTACAAATGCCTTGAACTACAGTAAAAGGACCTAAAATCAATGATTGGTGTACAATTCCTTCACAAAAGGGCTGCTATCTTCCTACATTTATTCTATTATTGTCCAAGATGTACTAAACAAAAATATTAGCTATCTTGTTTATCATCTATATACCTATCTAGCTAGGTACTTCCTTTGCCACTAGTGGCAATAACTAGCTATTCCACTGGTTTTCTTAGTCTGAAGCCTTCCTCCAAAAGAGTAAAAGGAAGTCTGCCAGGATAGAACTACCTTCCAGAGTGCGTCAGATGTAAACATTTGAAAGAAATTAATATTCCATATTCTAACAGATGTTCTTGCTTAATGTCAGAAGAAATATTTTTCTATAAATGCCTCTGTCATGGGATCCACCATACTCTGCAGCAATACTATCCATTTTGGTTTTGCTTATATGTTCAACAAAGCCTTAAAGATACCACCAACTTAAATACTCTCCTGCTGAAAAATTTCACTGATAATTTTAAAAGGAACACTGGACAATGTTGTAACAGGAAAATACTAGTCCTAACCAACCGGCAGGTTTGCTACTGTTGTAACTATTTTCGTTGAGAATAAAACTTTGCTTAAAAATGGAAATAATTACATCACCAAAATTGGCATGACTCCTGCTTTGTGAACAGCTATATCAGAAGAAAAGCATTCCTGTAAAAGAATTCCTCCTCTTGCTGCCTTTTACAGTGAGTTCAGTGCACATTTAGCAGATGGGTTACACAACTTTTGCCACTACGGTCAAAGTTGTACAACTGGTATATGTAAAGAAGACCTTAGAAAAACAATGTGCTTCTCTATTCTCCTCCTAGCCTTGCTGCTTGAATTTGTTTATTTTATAGCATGTTGTCTTTATTTCTCTTAGATATGGTCTTTCACATAGCCAGTAAGAAAGCAAAAGTAGTTCTAACATAAGATTAAATTGATGAAAAAGCATCAGTTTCCATTGGAAAGTACCACTGATATGTCCAGTACCAAAAGCTGCTTTTAAATTCCCTCTGGATTTGACTAGCCTTCAACTGCATAACACTTCTTCAAATAAGCAAAGGAAATGAAGAGCAAACTAGTGAAATCTAGCAGTTACAATAAGTGCAAGGGTGGATTTTATTTTTATGAGAGGTAATAGCAGCATTCATGAAGTGGGAGAGATGCGTGAGAAGAACGCTACAACCCTTGTAATTACAAGGCTCAATAATGCAAACCCTGCCAAAAATCCCTCTACCTGTTAATCACCCTGCAAGATATTTCTAGTTTGGGCAAAGGGAAGAAAGTGAGGAGGGAAAGCGGTAAGGTGCTACTCTGTGGTTGCATTAGGGCTTAAAATACAAGAAATCATACCTTTAACCTCCTCTGAGAAGGCTCTCCAGAAAATTACAGGAAAAGTTAACTATCCAGCAGAATAAATTATATGGCTGTGGTGATTGCAAGGAGATTGATATAACATTGTTTAAGACACTGCAAGAGGATGTGTCGGCACAAATATGAAAACCATAAGTAGTAAAAGCCTCAAATAATAATATATGCACTCCCTCTGACATCATTATGCACCATCATTCACAGAGGGACAGCACCTGCATTCCTGCTGAATCCTCTGGTGTGTGTCCATTAGGCCCATTTTACTGTCAAGTAAGTATTCTCCTTTCATTGCTACTCAGAGAAACCTACAGAAAGATCCAAAGCTAAGGGAGTTTTTTGAAACTGACTGTAAAAATAATCCTAAAAAGAAAGAAAATTAAAATTAGATCTTTTTTAACTTCTTTCTAAATAAGTTTCAAAATTTGGAATGCAAGCATGGACTTTCTTTTCACAATATCGGAAAACAGTAGCAATAAGAGCAAAGCTGAAACCTGTAATCACAGTAGAGTTTCAGGGCGTATGATAGAGGTTGCGTTTGGAAAATACACCTTGGTGCAGGAGGGTTATCAGAACTTTTGGCTTGAATTGAGGCACATAACTTCCTATAAAATCAATACAGAGCAAACAGTGGTTAAGCTCTTCATTCAGTGCTCTAACTTCCTCTCTGAACATGCCTAGCTTTTAATGTTAGGAGATACTTTTCTCTGTTCAGTGGCTTGAGAGGGAGCAAAGGTGCCAAAGTAACATGTGAATTTCCAGCCTTTACCCCTAACATATAGTACAGCTGTGAAAAGCTTTTAAGTACATCCACAGAAGCATAATACAAAGAGGAGAGGCTCTAGGACAAAACTGCTATTGTCTACCACTGCTAAAGGCTTTGCAAAGTGAATAATCCACAGAGCAGAACTGTTGTATCATGAGTGATACCAGGCTAGAATGCAAAAGCATTTATCATTTTATTAATCTCCATTAAAAGTAAACACTTCTCTGCATCAGGAGGAGTGGTAAAAACACACACACTCATGCCAACACACACACATGCTTTCAGTTTTGAAATTCAGGCCTAAAGTGACTTTCAATGCAATCCAGGCTGATTGACAAATTCAGTGAGAGCTATTGACAGGCTGATCACACAAGCTGATTAATTTTCATACAGACAAAAGAAGTTTTCTTAAAATAGATGAAAAAGACAATCCTGTCATACCAAGCAACCTTTGGAGGTCTAAATTTCTTCAAGCACTTTGTCAGTGTGAGAATTCTTCAGTGCATTATTCACTCACTCTCAATAACACTATGATGAATGATATAATCTGTATTTTATGATTCCTCCATCTAGGCTTGACACTCATGTAAAGTTTATTTCAATTTTAAGTGGAAAACCAAGATACAGCATTGGATATAAAATAATAACAATTTTTTTCAAACACTTTCCAAGCTACATGGCTGTCTCCTAAAATTTGAACTTCATGCTCATACTCTGTTGTGGTTGCAGTTTATACTAAAGAAGTGTGAATCAGTGCTGTGGATAGAGATTCAATTTTTTCTTCACAAACTCTGTTAATAAGATTTCTGGATGCAGTCTGCCTAACCTTACCTGTCTTGAAGTTAGCTGTCTAGTCTAACCTCATTATCTGTCTTTCCTCCATGGTCAATACGGCAGGAGCGACAAAGGGATACCTTCACAGGCACATTTATCTCACTTTCCACTGTCGCCTGTCTGAGGTGGCTTATGTCAGGAGAAGTGAAGCCCACCTGCTTAGCAGTTGTCAAAGACATCAGTGAAACACATTCGGTCTGACAGCCACGCAGCTCTGCAGAGCCCAGCTATGCTGCCTTCCACTCCAGCCTTATGCCGCTGAGACCAGGAGCACAGAAAAAAGGATTTGGAATCAATTGTTTACTTACTTTGCACTCTTGCAACTCCATATATCCTAACTAAAGGGCAAGTTCTGGCTTATTCAGGAACGTTTGGAAAATTTAGAAGATGGAGGCAGAAGAGACTTTAAAATATAAGATTAAAACTAACAAAATCTGAAAATATAGTTAATATACTAAGCTGTTTTTCAGATTTACAGCAGCAAACTATAATCTTTACCTGCTTTAAAATGTATTTACTAGGCCTTAGTAAAAAACAAATGGAAATCATTCTTAATGTTTTTCTAAAGCTTTTCTATGTAATTTTTTCTGCACTTTTTCAAATGCCAGCATCATGGTTTATTAAAAGAGCTCCATCTTCTGGCAGCTGATAAAGAACAGATCCTTCATATGTGTAGAAGAAAGGCTTAAAATCATTTGCAGAATTTAATGAAAAATTGATCCTGAGTAACCAATGTCTGCAGCTGCATTCCACAGAGACTCTGTGACATTTTTATTTTAGAGTAATTTGTTACTTGTTAACCTTTATTTCTAACCTTTTGTGAGGAATCTTAGTGGTTATCGAATTAAAATAAAAGGGTGACATATAAAAACAATCCTGAATCAGGAAGTAAATGTATATGCTGACAGCAACACAATCACAGAAAGACAACATGCTACCTCACTTTGCGTCAGGTCAGGCTCTTGGTTGTGTTCTTTCAAAAAGAAAAAAAAAAAACAAAATGTTAAAAAAGCACTGAAAATTTTGTTAAGCTTTTTAGAAAGAGCAGAATAAACATGAGAAGTACATTATTCCACATTTTGTCTGCCTGTCTTCCCAGTAGCTCACTATTTAAAAAAGATAGTCAATGCCAAAGAAGGAAGATGGCATCCTGCACTTCATCATTTTTAGCACTTGTCTCACCCTTGATTTTATTACTAAGGTGCTTAGCCTCACTTGTTTTGCCTTTTTTAAGGGGGATTGTTGGAGGAAAAGTAAGCCAAATCCCCAGGCTCTTCTCCCATGTTCTGCCAACGATGGCACATCTGCTTGGTGTTACAGCATCACAGATCTGAGGAGAAAGCAACTTAGGAGATCCATCACCCCTCTTCAGTGTATTTATAAACAGAATAGTAAGACTCTGTTGGTTTAACAGGTTGAAGGTTTGCTATACTGAAAAGTCTTCACATGAAGAATAACTGAAATGGTGACCAGCTTCCATTTTTTTAATCATGCCTGTGTGAAAAGAGATCACCCGAAAATGGAGAGAGATCTGACTGCAGAATCAGTTCTTCAGAGACCTCTGAAACACTGATCCTGTGTAACGACTTCCAAATGAAAGGTTAAATACTTTAAAGCTTGAAATGGAATAGCTGGGATATTTCCTCTTGCAGGGAAATGCAAAAACAAGCAATGAAATAGGAACGCCCTTTGTTCTATAGCCATTTCATCATTAGCAATTAATTGTACATTCTGACAAATAGTATGAAAATTGTGTTTCAGTGAAATAATTATTGAATATTCACCCTGCAATAATATTAGAAAAACAGACAGGGAAAAAATGTAATGTCTATAATCCATCAGACTTTCTTTTTTATATTTTTCTTAACTTTATATTAATTTGTCTCTGAAGCTGTACTTAGTAGATTTACTTTAAAAAATCAGCCACTTCCCAGTGACACCTCTAAAATCATATTTAGACATATTACTTTATAGCAGATAAACTGGCCATAAAAAAAACTAGGCTGGAATTCAGAGGAAGGTTTTTAAAAATCCATGCAGTAAAGTCTTTCAGTCGGTGCTGCGGTTAAAATATCTCACCATTTCTAACTTCTGCATGATTATATTTGCAGACCCACATGCTGGTAATGAAGGTTATTTAAAGTGGTTTTGTCGAAACTGCATTAGATTTAGTAAAAAGTGCACTCATTGCTACTGCTGAGAAATGCTCTCCTTTTAGACTGTTTGTAACAAGTCCACCCAAAGAACTGCAACGTCTGAAGCCCCCGTGCTCTTTCTGCAGATGCCATCTGCTCATGGCTTGACCCGGAACGTGCATGTGAAATGTGACATGTTATTACTCAAACCTGAAGGGATTGATCATAGTAGATCGCCTCAAAATACAGACTCTTTTGAATTATCAATAATCAAAGTACATCCTTGTCACTATTATTATCTGTACAGAGCTTTCCTGACTACATATGTAATATTCATGAAAAGCTCTCTGAAGACTGAAGGAACTCTCATCATCCCGGGTTTTACTGAGAATATTGGAGAAATCAGAAGTGATGAAATTCTGACCTCAATTTGCTTTGGGATTGCGACTGCCTTCAGAAGTCCCCATTTATTCTGATCAGTTATCCTCATCCAGGGCTCGGCTTAAGTCCATTTCCAGATATACTGTGTCTAGTGCATAGAATAAAAAAGTAGTAAACACTATTAAAGTTGCAAATTATTCATTGTAGCATTCTTTAGTAGCTAGTTATCTGTTCTTTGTACCGAAAATTTTCTTCTCTTTTCACCCACCAGTAAGCTTCATGAATATGAATTTGAGTAAAAGTGACTTGGTTATTCCAGTGTACACTGAAGAAGGAGAGAAAAATATACACACTCTTTTAGATATGTAAAGTCTTTCAGGCAAAACAAGTGTGTTTAAAGAAAAAGGATATTATGTAGGGGTATCTGTCAGATATTGGCCGTGTTCTTTTCCAAAAGAAATTTGTTTTGATTTCAGGACTTCATGAAGGTCGGAAAACTGAGTATCAGTGAAGTATGTAATCATCTGGAAAATACTGGTGTAATGAAGAAAAGACATATTGTTCAAATAAAACTTAGGCCTAGAGTACATACAGCACGTAAGAAAGATCACATTCAGGAAAACTAGATTCCAGTCTTGTCTCTGTTGGGTGATCACAGGCACGTATTTAATTTTCCCTAATTCAGTTTCTCCCCCTGAAAAATGGTGATAACATAACTTCCCCCTCTAAAGAGAATTCTGCTTACAAAAACATGTTAGAACATATCACTACTTCAAGGGAAAACCAAAGCTGCGGGAAATGCGTCAGAGAGGTCAGCCCGACTCGATAACTAGAATATTTGGCAGACCCTCTGAAATGTGGCCATCATTCCTTACGTGAGGCTCCCCTGCTGTAGGGTTTCTATCTGCTGTCCTCCAGCCTGTCCTGGACATTGTCCCGGACACAGGCATTCTCTTTTGCAATATGGCTTGAACGGTGCCTACCTGGGTCTGGAGTGGGGTGCTTTGTATTAATTGTAATTCAAATAATGGATCACAATAAATAAATCTCCTGTGGATTTTCAATCTTACAGTTGTATATACAGTCAGAAGAGTGGGGGAGTTTAGGTGTTCGCATGGCTAAAAATCAGGAAAGATGACATCTTATGGCATACCTAAAAAATGCCAAATGCATGAGGAACCTAGTTTCGGGGAAAATGATGTTGTTACAACATAAAGAAGAAAGAGATAAAAATACAAAATTTTGTCATAAGTCACATTTCATTAGATGTGTTTTTAACTATATATAAAAATATTTTCAGAGACAGAGGGAACAGCAAGCTCTCAATCTGTTAAATACATCCATTTTTCACACAAATTATCCCTGTAAAATACTGTGCGGTGTCTTATCACCTCATATCGGTTCTAAATCATCTTCGCTTCTAAATTTGAAAATGACTGTGAAAACATCTATTCTCCTCATTTTCCCATAATATAGTTGTTTAATCCATTACCGCTACTGATTGCTCTTTATGGAGCTGTTAAGGTGGCGGGGCAGAGCTGATGCTGTGCCGGCACAGAGGAGAGCTCTCCCGAGGCCATCCTGTGAAAGGGAAGCTCCGCTCCAGTGCTGTGCCCCAGCCGGAACCTGGGAACCATCAGCCCATCACACATAGGTACTCAGCAGCTGGGATTATGAATCCCTCAGACACAATCAACAAGGAATAATAAATGAAATTAATACACACGAAGTGACATACAATCCTTCTGTGACTCTACAGGTGCTTCCACAAGCCTGCTGTACCCAATGTAGAGCGAGTTCCCCTATAGAATAAACAGGCTAAATTGGCAAACAGGATCAGTGTTTAAATATTCACACATAACAGGCTTTCCCCGATTCTTCCGTGTAGGTGTAACTCCGGCTACTTAGAGTCTTAAAAGCAGGTATGCGATTGTCCTCTGCAGATGGAAAAAACTGTGGCATGAAGGATTAACAATTGGGAGTTTAAGAAACGATCGTATTTTGTAGAGCTGCAGGACTATGGCTTCCTACAGTAATAGACAACTTCTGATTTGTGTATCTTTGATTAAATCAGTATGAAATCCTAGAGAGGGACTGATTTGGCTGGAATCACACATACTCTCCTGCATGCTTCAGAAACAATATAACAAGGCTACCTACTGAAATTCAGCATCTCTTTTCCATATTATTTATTTCATTTATATTACTGAAGCAGCATAATAAGGACAAATTAATCATGGAAGCTTCAGGGACTTATTTCACAGTGTATCAAGGAATTATATATTGAAGGTGATGAAATAATAGTATCTTTTATGTAACTTCCCACCTAAGACCTTCAAAAGAAACCACTAGAAAGTAGAAAATAAGAAAGAGAAGAAAATTAGGGAGAAAAATAATTATAAAGGAATAGCCAAGACTACATTGCTCTAATGTTCTTTTCTTTGCATTCTTAAGAGATTCAAACTGCTTGAAAAAAACTTACAAAGATCAGTCAGAAAGGGGGAGAGGGTTACAATTTTCATTAAACAGGAAAGCCATATAAAGGATTAACCCTACTGTTCATTATGCATATTAAAATATACATGTATAACATAATTTAACTCATTTTAACTTTCCATTCTCTTCCTATCCCTCTGAGAGAGGGGCCATATACTGAAGATAAACTGATTTGAAATACACAGATGCTGCAAATAAAATGTTGCATATCTGAACAAAATAAACATAAGGCCAATGCCAAGAGAAAATATTAATTTATCAGTAAATGTGTAATTGTAACTGGCCACAGATTTGGCAAGGAGACACAAAAACATTCACACAGAGGAATTCCATGCCAGAAAATAAAGAAACTAAACTGAAGAAGATAAATTGCACCCCATCAAAAAGCTGGCTAGCTGTAGCATCATCTTGTACTCTCTGGCTAGCAGGAACTCAGGGCCAGCCCACAGATTTGTTCTATTTTTGACAAGGAACATCCCTCAAAGAAATCAGAATGCAATAAGTAAATAAATTAATATACATATTAGAGTTACAGTCAGAAAACAAAGCGCTAGCAATTTGTTAAAAAGAGTAACTTTACTGTGGATTTGTAAAATGTACTCAGCAGGACAGACCTGCAGCTGCCTTGCACAGCCTTGACACATCTTTATAGTGCTTTGAATACCAAACAACTTCAAGGAAAAAAAAAGTTATTCATAATGGCAAAATTGCAGCTACACGGTCTCCTATCGCTGTCTGTACGCAGGAGGCACAGGGAAGGATGGTACTGCTGCCCACCTACTGACTTATAGAATCACAGAATCATAGAATCATAGACTTCTGCTGTGGTGTGAGATTTCAAGCCCATAGGGCCAGAGGGAGATGCTTTCAAAATCCAGGCATCACCCAGTAAGACCATAGCTGTTACCCTCACCTCACAGATGAGGGATCATAGCCCAAGAGGCAAGTATGTCACCAGCGCTCGGTGTTGAGACCAGAGTTTTGCAGGAAAAGCAAAATAGAACTACAGCGATCCCAAGCTTCTCTTAAGTATGGATGTCTTCCATTTACTCTCCTTCTCTACTGCTGACAACAAGGTTACCCCTAAAACCACACAGGCATTTTCTGCTTTGTTTGTGGTAATATCTAATCTATTTTTACTCATAGGTAGGTACTCATCTCTTTCTGTAGAGGACTAAGCTGGGTTTTGTGCCATGCACATCCATACTTATCACTCAAAAGTGCAGAAGGTTAACAGAATAAAAAAAAAAGCTCAAAAAAGGAGAATAATCACAACCACCCACAGTAAACTACTGAGCCCCAGCTATATGGGACCATTACATGGGTTACTGAGGAAAATAAAGTGTCATGTGGAGCCCTGCACGACCTTCTAAGCTCCCATGTAACATCAGACTCAGGAACACTGTGAAATTCTGGGATGTTCCTTACATGAATTTTATTTCCTCTAACAGCAGTCTAGGAAGTTAAGGTTGACCTTCCCACCATGCATTGTAACTACCAGAAGGAAGCCTCCAGATTTAGTTCTATGGGTCAGTCCACTGAAAGGCCAGTAATGAATGTTCTCCTTTTTAAGTGTGATGAGCAATATACAGTACTAGAATACGAGTTAATTTAGATAAAGATGCTGTGTTAACTCTGGCTAGCAATGCAGAGTTAACTTCTGCTACTGTTGTATTAGCAAAGCTATGCAGCAGAGTAGAAAAGGACGTACTTCCTCTACTCACTCTGTCTCCATGCAAAACTCTACTTTATATTTTGATTAGTAAGAAACTACAGTATTTGAGTCAGATAAGGATACTAACACTGATCCCCAAGCTACTATTTTATCTTATATACTGTTTATGTGTTTGCAAAATCTCAGGCACTGATTACATTCATAGTTTAAATTTTCACCAGAAATATCAATGACAATGCAGGTCAGAAAAGGTAAAACTGTGTGTATGGTGCACGATACTATTTTTGTCTGGACACCTCTGCATGCATTATTTCTGGTTTGTGACTATGCTGGCCACAGCAGAAAAGAGAGAAAGCCACTATCAAGCACCAGGAGTCTACTGGCTCCTATCAGGATGCATACGCTTCTGTGCACTGTAATACATGCTGAACACAGCTGAGCAGGACAGGAGACCTAGGTACCATGAAGAGATATCAGATGGCCCATTATCATTACTCTACCAGTAGAGAACGCCCAGATGATTTGTCTGCAGGTGAAATTAAAATGAACTTATATAAATTTTTAACACATTTTGCAGCTCCCTCAGAAACAAGAAAAAGTAAATTTACAGTAAGTATAACATGCTACATGGCAAATATTTGAGGTAAGCCAGGTTAGTGATTGAATTTGTTGGAAAAAGATTTCATTAAAGAAAAAAAAAAATCCATAACTGAAGTTGTTAATCCTGCAGTGAAACTACTGCAGCTTGCATATTTCATTGTAGAACTGAGGACAAAGTTATAATATACTTTCATGTTGTACTAACTCTAAATTTAGGGAACCACACAAGATTTCATTTTTTCTTCACCACCAAACTTTCAACTGTAATAATCCATTAGAAGTAGCACAGTCTTCTGGAGTGCCTGATAAGAAAAAAAAAAGCATTGTGGCTATTATTAGTCAAAGAAAAGACCACTATTGTCTTCTGTATGTTAGCCTATGCTAATTTTAAATAAAGTTCTTACTAGCTTTGTGAGTTAAGAGTAGGCTTAGGTCTGCTGGCTTCATAGTGGTTACCTTGGTTCAGTTCTTTCATTTTTTTTTTTCCTCCTTAGATTACCACTGCACATTTGAGAAGGCTATTTTACACCAATGCCCTCCTGATAAATGAACCTAGTACAAGCAACTGTTTCCCAGATAAACCCCTTTCAGTACAAGCATGATAAAGAAAATGGAGTAAAGGTAGCAAAAGTATTTGTCATTTACTTAACTGGAAGTAATATCTAGCAACTTTGATGACCTCCCCTTCTTTTAAGTCCCCTTTATTATCTGTACCAGTGTTTTAGTTTTTTGCTTTGGGTAAAGTTATATTCTGGGAAATAATCATGCAAAATAAATTTACACTGAAGTTTGTGCAAGTATTAGTATATTTGTTTCAAATTCTTCTAGTATGCCCAGAGCCTCCTCTCCAGAGTCTGCAAGCATCAGGCAGGTCTTGAGACATAGTGAAAGAGGTGGATCAAACTATTGACTGAAACACGTCTCTCTGTAAAAACAAGACGAGGCAGTTTGCCAGAGTGAAGACATTACAACAACCTACTTACCATACAAACTACAAATACAGGATTTACACTTTGGGAGAAGCAAGCTCCAGTGCCCTTCTTGCAACAATTCTGGCCAGATACTAGCTTTCAGTTCTAGCCCTGAGAAGCAGAGGCTGCTTGAGAGTTGTGTTGAACAAAGGCATCTTTGATCCTCTGCTAGGCTGGCCTCCCTAGGGGTATGAAATACCCTCAGAAGCTCTGGGCCAGATTTTTCCTGGCATTGCGGGCAGTGTCCTTCTTTGTAGCACCTCTTTCCCTTTTGGGACCCACAGGCTGGCTTCTACTGCCACCAACCTGTCAGTGTCTGAATCTGGCTTGCAATGTTCTATGTTTATAATACATGAAAAAGTAAAAGGACTAAGTTCTGCCCCTGAAGTATTTTCAATCAATAGACTTCTCACCCACAGGTGCCCTGATAGATAGCACAGAGCCTTCCCTTCCAAGTATCTCTGATGTCCCCTGTCCTTCCCACGCGATTCATCAGTATCCCAGCCTACTCAGGTTTAACATTTTCACCCAGTCATTGCCAACCTTCTCTTCATATAAAATGCTTCCAGTCTTCATTCATGAGTGCACCAAATCTTGCACTGATCTTCTTTCATTCATTTAAAGTTCCCTTGCAGGGCACAAAGCATGTTTATTGGTCTCAGGAGTAGTTTTTAGGCAGCCTCTGCTCTGAGCCCTTCTGCTAGTTTTATTGTTTGATATTGCATGCTTACCAGATTGTATGGTGATCCTTTAAAATGTCAGAAGTTAATCAGGGTCACCATTAAATGACAGAATTCCAGAAAGGCTGAATATTGGAGAAATACTGCTTGTATTCAACATACATTATTTATTCCCAAAATTAAAAGCCAAGCATATGAGATAAAAAGGGAACTGGGAGAGGAAAGGGTAATGTATTTGGAAGGGAATAGGAAAGCGGTTTTATTGATTCGCAGTTAGCTGGAATCTACTGGTGCTTACAGTCTGTCTATCAAAATGTTTCAAACATAGATGCCATTATTCATTTCATAGTAGTCTGATTTCAGTTTTCATACTGTCTAGTCCCCCTGGTGACTGCTACTTGATATTAATTCAGAGCAAAATTGCATGTCACTCTACTGTCTGTTCTTAGCTGCTGTATGCCAGTCTGAATATGGTTGTATTCCTGTAGTGGGTGAATAAATCCTATTTACCTATATATCCATGGATTTGCGACACCTAATTACTGCTTGAAAAGCTCTCTGATATCATTGATTTAAAAAAAAAAAACCTTCAGCCATCCCAAGAATCATAATACAGTGCTCCTAATAATATCTTCAATTTAAAAGTCCTGAATTTTCTCTGAATAAAGCTGCAAAAGAAAAAGAAAGAAGTTATCATTATGCTTGCTTTTTTTTTTTTAACATCTAGATCAGTCAATTCAACCATCATAGTAAAATATATCAGGCCAACTCCAAACACATCCTGACACTCCAGAACCATTATCTTCCACACAGAGCATTCAGTCATCCTTAGAGCACAAATTCAGCTCCTCATAATACCAGTCTGTTACCAAGATCAAAATAGGTCTTAGACAGAAAACATGTATTCTGTATGAAGTCTGCATATGGACTGCAGAAGCACTTAAGAATCACTGTAGTTTGCCTCTTGACAAACTGGAGACAGGCATTTGTATTACTTTTTTTATTTTGCATACTGAAACATCTCTGCAGCTGGGACTCCAAAAAGAAAATCCTAAATTACCTCAAGTGAAGTACAAAGAAATCCAAGGTTTCGGCTCTAAAGCTTTACCAGTACTCTAATGCTAGATCTCATAGGCCACTGAAATGTTTATACTAGATTATCCTGGATAATCTGTATACTACTTATTCAAGATTTCTACTGGGCTACTGGAGAAAGAGTGGAAGGAAAGAGTGAAAGAAAAATATCGTACTTCTGGGGGACTATCTGAATGAGGTGCATTATCATCCAAAGAAAATAACGCTGTGTATCCCCAGAACTCCCTGCATGGAAAGAAGCTAAGATACCGAGGCGTAATTCTGGCAGTATTGGCATTGTAACAGCTACAGCCACCACCATGTTGTGGGAATCTTGAGCAGCTCTATAAAAGATTTTTCCAGTCTTTTTTTTTTCTAATCCATCAAGTCCTCAGCCACTATTTCTGAGAAGCATACACAATTTCACTTTATGCCTTTCCAGATTCACTAACAGGAGATTTATTTAATGCCCCTCCAGAATCATGAACAGTTGTCAACTTTTCTTTATTAAAAAATCAGTTTGTTCCCATAACTTGCAGTCCTGTGGTTTACTCTAGATGATTATGATCTGTATTTTAATGTCCCACATCAGCAGAAAGAGAATGCAGGCATTTATTAGCACATCTGTCATTTGTTCCTATTTAATAGCATAGTCCATGTCTTATTAAAGAAATTGGCTACCTATCTCCAAAAATTTAGAGCCAGGATTCTTAATATAAAGATACTCTCCCCCCAAAGTATTTAAAAAAAAAAAAATCAGATTCTTTGTCCTAAATGAAAGTTTACTTCAATCAATAGCAAATAAAAAGAGGATATTTCTTTTTCAAAATCAATGACCATGTCTAGTTCTTCTAAATATACAGAGCCATATCTATAAAAAATCATAATCTCACAAATTCAGTTACAAAAAAGTGAATTTGTTTTCTAGTCTGCCACCCCACTTTCTGCTGCACTTCTTTATCAGAAGCATTAAAAGTAATCTTTTTTCTTGAATACACCCCATGGTGTCGGTGACTTGACTGCCATCCCCAGTGATTTCCCACACTGTCCAATTGTTCTAGCTGTTAAAGACTTTTTCTTAATGTCTAACTTGAGCTTTTCCTTTCCTGTCTTCAGGCCATCGCTTCTCATCATGCTGTCTTCTGAGACAGTGTAATTCCCTTCATTCATTTTTATCGTTACCTTGATGGTGTTTATAGACTGTGATCATGTTCCTCTTGAGCCTTCTCTTTCCTAGACTATAAAATGTTGTTATTTCCCCTATGCTTATCCTTGGACTGGATTATTCTTGTTGAATCTCATTGTATTTTTTGACTCCCTCCCCACATCCTCCCACTCCTCACTATCAGAGGTGCCTGCAGTTTGTCAAGTGACATGCCCAGTGGCACGTCAAGCTCCTTCACATCATTCTGGTGCATCATAACGATATATGAGCTATTTGTTTTGTTAAAAAAAAAAAAAAAAAAAGAATCTACAGGAGTTTATAATGTTCAGTTGTATTCTCACTTGCTGTCCCCACGGTGGGCAGGGCAGGACCTGGCAGCCAGGGTCCATTTGGCGGTAGGACAGGCTCTTCCTCTGGGGTCCTGCCCTGCCTGCCCCCAGCCAAAAGCAGGGCAAACCAGGAGGGCAGCAAGCAGCAGCCCCAGCCCCGTGCATCGGGCACCTCCCTGGGGACAGGGATGGGCCCTGACAAGCTGCATGATTCTTACTTTCTTGCCCTAGAATTTACTTGTTTATAATTTTCAGCAGTACATTTCATACAACTTTTAGTCTTCTGGTATGGAGAGGTCATTCTGCGATTAGCTTTTGTGTCTCAGTGGCTTTCCTACCCCGTTGGTACTGGTTTTCAGAGAATCCTTGCATTTTGCTGGAAACAAGCCAGGGGGCTGGGGGTGGGGGACACAAGCGCCAGAAATGTACTGAATTGTGCTGAGCTGGAAACCTCAGTCTCTCAAAACAAAAGAAGTACTTCCGAAAACATTAATATAAATGTTGTAAACAAGAATGATATATCAGATTAAAATATATCATTGGACAGATACATTAAAAAAAGTCACTTTTTAGAAAAGCTCCACTTCTATCAAATTATCTTCTTCCAAGGAAAAACAGCTTCACTGAGAAAAATTTATTTGTTCTGCTTAAGAGTAGCGAACGGGTAGAAAAAAGATGCAGCAAGTGTCAGATAACTACAAAATAAACCCTGAACAATTATGGTTGGCTAGGTATCACTGATGTCATTGTTAGGACTACAGCACACTCCAGTCGTCTAAACTAATTTGAAGAAAAAAATATCCATACTAAGAAGCAAGCCAGCAATGGGAAATTAATAACGAAGGTAAGCAAGAAGTGGGCATGTTTCTGAGCATTCTGTTATCTTTTGTCATGGTTTAACCCCAGCCAGCAACTAAGCACCACGCAGCCGCTCACTCCCTCCCCCCCACCCAGTGGGATGGGGGAGAGAATTGAAAAAAAAAAAAGTAAAACTCATGGGTTGAGATAAGAACAGTTTAATAGAACAGAGAAGAAGAAACTAATAATGATAATGATAACACTAACAAAATGACAACAGTAATGATAAAAGGATTCGAATATACAAATGATGCACAGTGCAATTGCTCACCACCTGCCAATCGACACCCAGTTAGTCCCTGAGCAGCGATTCCCCCCGCCCCCACTCCCCCCAGTTTATGTACTGGGCATGATGTCACATGGTATAGAATACCCCTTTGGCCACTTTGGGTCAGCTGCCCTGGCTGTGTCCTGTGCCAACTTCTTGTGCCCCTCCAGCTTTCTCGCTGGCTGGGCATGAGAAGCTGAAAAATCCTTGACTTTAGTCTAAACACTACTGAGCAACAACTGAAAACATCAGCGTTATCAACATTCTTCGCATACTGAACTCAAAACATAGCACTGTACCAGCTACTAGGAAGACAATTAACTTTATCCCAGGATAAAGGGATGAAACCAGGACATCTTTATACCACAATAAATGCTATCTCTGAACAGGATCACGATTTAAGTTACACTTTATTCTACATAAGTGCAACTCCTTTTACTTCAGTAATCCTATTCCCCTTCCTAAGCCTGTTAGGGTCTTCACTTTGCTATTTCTCTGACATCAAATCCATGCTACAGTATTTTGCTCCAGCTGGTATCCATCATACAATATGCTATTCTACAACTGATAGAATTCCTTTACTGAACTCACTTTACCAGATAAACCAGGATACTGAGGACAAGGGATTGCTTTCCTTTGGCAAAATCACATTAGTAAACCCATCTAGCTCATTAGCTACCAAGAGCCATTTTCCAAATATGGTCTCTTTTCCAAAAGAGGTTTAGATAAGTGGCCATGTGCTGGGCCTTAATGCAGTGATGGGGAGCCCAGTGCCCACGTGTCAGTATAGCCATACAGTGCCAGTGGCACATTCACAGAACCTTCCCTGCCTCCTCACCACCTTTCCTTATTTTTTCTTTTTCTTTTTGTATAATCAGTCGGTAAGGGGTTAATACAGCTAACACAGAAATCCTGTGGATTTGTGTAAACAGAATAAAATATTAAGCTGATCATCTTTCTGTATATTTCTCTGTGTGTGCCCTATCAAGGGTGGATTTGCTGGGGGAAGGAGAAATATGGAGGTCAGATTATACAGTGCAATCACATAGCCCTGTGCAGAAGACGATGACATTTGACAGTGTGCATACGTATATGTTTGTTCACTTCTGCTTTTTCTTAAATTTAACTTATTGGAATTGAATTACACTGACCTTTCTCTAAGTCCTTTCTGACTCTCCTCAGTATGTAATATATGTGGATAGAGAGAGAGACATATATATATTTCAATACTAATAACTAGAAGAAAAGAACAGAATCATAGTTACTTACACAATTCCATTCCATGCCTGTCATTTCAGTAATACAAACAGTACATGCCTTTTTTTTCTATTTTTTTCCCCACTGGAATATGAAACAAGGCAGAGGAAACACATTTCCACACTGCCATCCACTGATTAACTCGTTAGGACAGTTATTAGCCAGACTCCATTTGCAACCCGTGTGGCGTGCTGCTGGGAGCGCTGACAGCCAGAAGAAGAATGATGGTAAGGGATCAAATGCTACTCTGCTATGCAGGAGGAACCCTCAAAATAACTCCACTGACTGTGAAATCAAAGAGCAAGCGCATTGCCACAAAATTCCAACATGCAGCAGGACACAATGCAATCACTGAGCAGAGCATTTCTCTTCAGCAGATATATACTTAATGTTTCTCTGAAAATGTTCAAGAAAATGCTCTCATCTTCAGCCAAGTTAGGCCAGCTCCAGTGCCTATTGAAGTCCATGACAAGAGTCCTACAAGAAGCCAGCCTGAACTCTCCCTGTTATCTGTTATGTTCTTATGTTGAAGGCTTTCAAATGTTTCTCTCATTACTTCACTGACTTCAGTCTGGTTTTACATTCCCAGTCTTACTATGGAAGCGGAAGTAGGAAGAAAATTATTGTATAGTTGTTGCATAAAAGAAAGTGTGTCAAAGAAGAAAGCTGCAGGCCAGAGCCTGGATCAGTTCCAGCAACACTGCTCTTAGCTCTAATCTCTCTTGAAGTTCTTTCCTCTGTTCATTCATTTTCGGCACCATTTCAAACATAAAGAAATAAATATGAAAGTTCTCTCTTTAGTAAAAATCTCATTTACAGGGTAGCCATGTATATGTTTGTGTCTCTACATTTTCTCTCCTCTAATCTTTAATTTTCAGCCTAAGACTATCTGTTTAAATACATTGGTTTCAAACAGCAGCAAAACCAGCCCACTGTGTTGTCTTGCATTTCTAGTAGAGTTTTCTCTTTTTCATTTATAGCCTGTTTTCTTTCTATTCCAAGATTTATCTACAGTACTGCTTACAACTCATTACTATGTGCAAACATCAACATCCCTGTGGGGCAGTGTTATAATGAGGATCAAGAAATTCCACTTAAAAGATCAGGAAGGGGAGGGAAGGGGTGGTATTAGCACCACATTTTACTTTTAAAGCTCCTCCTCTGCCAGTCAAAGGACATCAACCAATGTTACTTTTTGTTCCAAAAATATATAAAAATTAACTGTAAGTAAAGCATATTTTTTACAAAGGAATACCCACCGGATTTAATTATGAGGAAAGACTGTGACACTTATGGAATAAATATGACACTATATTCAAACCTTTTATGTGTCTTTCATCCACTAGAGATTGCTGAGCTGACCCCACTGCAGCTGAGGAGTCAGACATTTCATTTTTAATGTCATAATCACAGCAATTAGTACCTAGTGTCTGGATTTTGACACATCAGGCAGAGGCAGAAGAGTCTGTAAAATACAGTCTACTGAGGAAAAAAAAAAAACAAAACAGAAAACCCCAAACCAAAAGAAAACCCAGACAGAATTAGAGCAATCCTGCAGAGCTGATTCTACGCATGTGGATGGATTGGTGCCTCCAAGTGGCTCGGCTTCACCACCTGTAGTGCAATCAGTAAACCTGGGGTGCCAAATCTAGGTTTAGTAAATTTTTTAAGAAAGAGTTGTCTAAATGCTGAGTTATTTAATTTTCATCATAAAATCAAAATACAGATTTGGAGGACAACATAAAAATTACTTGCAGTATTTCTCTGTGGGAGAACAAGAATTAGAGCAAGGAGCCAGGCAGGGGCCACTGAGTGCTCTTCCTTTGGATTTGAGGTGCTAACAGGGGGTAAACGCCTTGTTGCTGTCTCTTTGTTTTATCCTTTCCTCCACCTGATGAGGTCAATTTATTTTCAGTTAGAGGAAAAGGCAACTGCATGACTGAACATAACATTTGTAATAAGATAAAAAAAAATATCCCTTATTATCTGAATGAGCTAACAACTCCTAATGTTTTATGGTATATCATGAGTGTGATCAGCCATTCCTACTCCATGTTGTTATTTTGAATAAAAGAACCCATACAGGAGCAAGTGTGTATTATAAATGCATTTTAAAGTGTTTCAGTTTAAGGGAAATTGCAACAGATGTGGATATAAAAGATCATATTCTCTTTCTATTCCATCTATTTTCTCAGTATCACGCAGATATATGACTATATAGTCATCTCTTTCTTAATTTTTCTGTAGGTTACCTGCTTTGCGTGGAGAGATGTTGGAAGGCTACAAGGCTAATGCAACTTCTGACTGTTTAACAATCTCTTAAGGCCTATTATCAACTAGCACAGATCATTTCAAGCCCAAGGTTAAACTACGCTATGCAAAGTCTGGTACAGAGCAGGCTCAGGAATCAGGGAGAGAAAATGGGATCCTTCAGTTTTCCTTCCTTTTCTCCTTCTGGATACAATGGAGAGAAAGTATCAAGAGACCTGAAACAAAGTGGGGTGTCATTAGCCAAGATTTCTTCTCAGTTCTCATCTGTTTCAAAGCATTGCCACTCTTTCAGCTTCTGCTTCTCAGTAGGAAAGGACTGAGTATAATTCGACATCATTTAGGGTATATTTTGATGGGTTTTTTTCTTCTGTGGTGTGGTGGAAAGTGGGGATAATGGAATGGTCTCCATGGCTAAACTTTACCTGCTTTGAAGTCTATGGGACTGGATTTCATTGCCTGACTGTAGTAATGGGAGAATGCCACTCAGCATGTGCTAGTGCAGAAGTTCTGCATCTCTTCTCCACCATTAAGCACTTTTGGTTTACTGTAGTTGCAGATCATACTTTCTGTTTAACACAGGACAGAATTTCATTTTCAGTGGTAAATAAATACATATTCATGAAATAATTTAATTAAGGGGTTGTGGTGAACAAATATCTCAGGACAATATATATTCAAAGTAATTTTGGAAGGTCAGTTAAGTTAAAATGTCATCCTCTCCTTTAGTTTAACCAAATGTGAGATTCGTTCATTTAGTGGTAGGATTTATTTCACTTAACTATGTGCCTAGCTTGGGCTTGTCATTGTTCTCTAACCTGTGGAGAGAAACGAGCATACCCAGAGAGAAATTAATCCCATTCTGTATTAGAAATCTATTTCTGGATATAATGACCCACACTCTGAATATATCCCACTGACTCAAGAGCCGTCTAGACAACCACCTCAGGCTAAACATGTTACTTTCATATAACTAAAGTTAGGTGAGACATATCCTATCAAAGTGTCAACGGAGTCATCTTCATACCATTTTCCAGGCTAAAAGAAAATGGTTATCCACAAATTTCACATGCACAAATCTGTGTTATCAACAAATAATGTGGTTTTAATTAAAGTTTTCACTAGTTGTCAAGGACATATCAAGCCACCTACTTTCATGCTAGCATCCATTTTGGAAGTGTGTAGTCTTCCATCAACTACAGCCATTGCTTTGTGGCTATAGCAAATTTATAAAAAATTACTGCTCTGGATTCTTAAAATATCACCTATACAGTGAGGAATTGTACTTAACAACACCTGGATTCTTGAAGGAGGGCAGGTGACATATTTTGTTGTTAAAGGTGGACCTTAATTACCTTCTTGTACCTCCTTTTGTACAGTCATTATGGACAAAGGCTAAAATACTTGCTTCCAGAAATGTAAGCCAGGCAAAATTAAACTCTTAATTTCCCCTTTGGTTCACTTCAGCATTTGTAGTACAAAGTATAATACAAATCTATTGATCGTCTGTTAAAGAAAATTAATTTATCCTGACACTAAATCCTCCAAGTAACATACAGTAATTTCTAGCTGTTAAGAAAATCCAGAGATATCTTTTTCAAGTGTCATGCATTTCTGTATGTAAGCAGTGTGTAACGGTAGTTCAAGGTACTTTGTTCTTACTGCCAAACACAGAACAAGCTTCTTATATTTTTTCTAACCTAGCTTTATACATAATATCCTCTTAAATGGGACTAACACTATCTGAGACGTATTTACATTTATACCAGAAGATTAAAGTTGCAATTTGTAAGCCAAAAGATTTTTTGAAATTATCTCAGTGTTTTGCAAAACTATCCCAGAGAGATCACAATGCTATTTTTATGCCAGTCCCTCTGTCAAATCATTTGCACTGTCACTATGAGATTTGCTGCCAAAAAGGAAGGCGGCAGATACAGTACTTTTTTGTATGTGACAGCCATGTCACAAACCTGTTTCTTAGCTAAGAAATGTGAAATGTTTGTCATGTTATTGGCATGAATGCACCAGTCAACACAGTTCTGCAAAGATGATGACACATGCTATGAATAATTTCTTTTTCTATTATGTTTTCTTGTTACCCACTAGGTAATGTATGTTAGGTATTGCTTTCTGTGCCTGATCTACATAGTATTTAGAGTCATTACAGCAGACAGTTAAGATCAAGTTGTATTGATTCATGATTGCACATCTGAAAATCCCCAGTTTGGATTTTAGTGCGTCAGAGAGTCATGGCTATGGCAACAATGAGGATGGAGAGGACCAAGAACTGAGGCTTTGAAATGCTTGTGATGAGATTTTGCAAAGAAATGGTGTTCTTTAATGTTTTGGAACTGCAAAAAACACTGGTTAGAGTGTTATTGTCCCCTCCTGTGCCTACTTGCACACTATGTATAAAAGGCTTAGTGCTGTGAGAGACTACACCAAGGGCTGAAAACCTTTTCTTACTCTTTCAACCTGATGGACCTACTAAAATACTTACTATGTTAATTCCAGAAGACAGAAGACTCTCACAAGAATGCTCATGCATATTTCAAGCCACGCGCTGTCAAGAGGTGCCTCCTATCCTCTGAAATTTTATCTGCCCTGAGCTACAAAAGTGCAATTTCCATTTAGTTTGTCTGAGGCATGTCAAAGGGGTATAATACTATATAGGGCAGAACTGGCATGCACTGTGTTTCATACATTCTTCCCTTTCATAGAAAAAATCCCACACAGTAAATGTTTTTCTGTTGACTTGGGATAGCGGGAGCAAAGTAGATGTTATAAAGACAGACAACAGTGTGTATGCACACTATTGAAGCTGAAAGAAGCTTCTTCGATCTGTTCTTTCCTTTTTATTTCCTGCTCGTAATGCAAGGAGCAGACATACCACACCGATGAGCACAGTGTGAATGCTTATATTAATAGGTTTTCCTCAAAGTATACTTTCAAAACCATTAATTTGCTCAAATTATGTGTGCATAAGGCAAATCACTTTAACAAACTAAAACCCTGCAGAGTTTGACTCAAAATCCTATCATAGGTCGTATTCACAACAGTTTCAAAGGGGATACAACTGACATGAACAAAGTGATATCAACTTCAGCTTACACCTGCTGAGGAATGAGAGGTCTTAATGCCGTTTCGATGGATATGGCATACCTATGTATTAATATAATATGAAGAGAAAGACACCCCAGTGGTAGTCCTTCTCTACAGTGGTCAGAGGAGGCTGGACACACTTTGCAAGTCTTTTTAATGGCTAAAGCATCCTGCAATTAGAATAATGCCACCATTTTTAACTGTTTTAGCAGAGGAGTCTCTACTTATTATGATGTTGTGGCACTAGTATTTTCTACAAATTTGCATTGTTTATTTGTACCCATGTGATGCAGGCGCCAGTGAGTTTAATACAGATTACAGTTTAAAGGACAGAAGCTTGCTTTTTCACAGTGTTTACAGGCTGAGTAAGTTTTAGTCCTTAGACATGATGAGCATCTGAATATGAAAGGGTTTTGTCACTGTATCAGATCATGTACATTTATAATGTGATATGTGCTCCAGCCTTTTGCAGCAAACAGAGAAACTGATCATTGTAAGAGAACCTAAATAAAAGGTAAAGCTATGACCTCTGGGGAACACTGAGACATTTTCACTATGTACCTTAATGTTAAAACAGGCAAATGTATTAAAAAAATAGCTTTTCTATTTGGTTTCAGGAAATTCCTGTAAGCTTTAGCTACCTTTCAGACATTTTTTATTTAAAGAATAGCACACTACTTAGAAGCAACAAATGCAGATGTGTATGTAAAATATTATTAACATTTTTAAATTATTTTATTATTCACAGTAATTTGGACATTCCTTAAAGAAATTAAAGTGCTTAACTGAAATGACTGCCAGTAAGATCAAGAACCTGGGCTTTGTTCCTTGGGGACAAAAAAATTCTCCTCTGTTTCCTGGTGATTTGTTTGGTCACAGCTGACAGTATTGGTGACTTTTTCCAGCTTGAAGCTTAGGAATTTTGCAGGAGGGGACTATGTCTCGAAAGCTGAGAAAGTGTATGAAACCTCTTGCATTTCACCACAGTGGATAGTCAGCTTGTCAATCCTAAATGACAGTTATACTAATCTATGGAAAATGTAAAGAAAAATAAGGTCAAAAAATCACTCAATAAGGTACAAGAACCAAAAGGATTTAGTGTTGGAGATCTGTAGATGGAAAGAAATCTGGATAGGAGAAGATCAGGAAGAACACTGACACTTGGCAGAAGCATACCTACGTGAGTGAAACTTCATATTGAGAAATAATTTTTCAGCCTGTCACTGTAATATTTCTAAAATTACTTGTTGCTTGCCATGACCGAGGAGATGCATTGTAGATGAAGGGACTGAAGGACAAGGTAACTACAAGAGGTGTCCTGACTGTCCTTTACACTGCAGTGAAGGACTGCCAGTGTCCCACGGGAAGGGTGTATGGAGGATTACACAGATCTGTGGAAGAGGCTTACAGAAGTGCAGGCCAAGGAGTTTTTTTCTAGAGAAGTAAGGACAGGATAATGCAAATGAAAAGGTGGTTCAATCATGTGAAAAGCTGGGGATGTCTTAGCACTGGGAGACTTTATTTAAGGATTAATTCCCTCAACTGATGAAATCTATTTAAGTAGCTGGGAAAATACACAGATAAGACAAACTTTCAATTGCTAAATTACTGAAGAAAGTTGTAAAAAATCATGTAGAGTCCATGTCTGATTTCAGTACAAAGGAAAAGTAAAATCAGACAATCAAAGACACAGGAAAGAGAAGGACTGCAAGAGAAGGAAAATGGTAAGATTTATAGGAAAAAGGTGCTAGGAACACAATCATTGATAGAATGAAACCTAATCTACTTGGAAAATTTGGTGAGGGCAGTAAAAAGCTCAGAAAACTTGTGCACTGTTGCAAGGAACAAAACAGAAGAATCTGAATTACTGCCATAGGACATAAAAAACTTCTATTTTACAAGCAGCAGACAGGCAAGAATAATAAAACATAGTTTCTGAAAGGTATCTATTATTAAAGATAGCTAGAAATAAAAGTGCTGAGGAAACACTAAGTAAATAATGTTACAGAGAGAAGTGATAGAGCAGATAAAACTGAGTCAAGCACTGGAAAATAGTACGGAGGAATCTATTTCGAGGTCCGAACCAACTTTAAATACTGGTGCTGTCTCAAATCCTATGACTATTTATTCATTTAAGTTATCCAGAATATTGAAATAGTCCTGAGAACTCAGGCTGGAACCCAGATTTCTTATACTGCATTCGAGCATTCAATTCTTTCTCATTCGCTTTTTTTGTGCATTTGCTATGCTCTGAGGCTCTCTGTCTACTGCTTAATCTGGGGACTCTGGCCATGAGCTAGGTGCTGTTTTTCCCACACTGGACTTCTTCTCTACGTAAGTAGGAGCCTAAGTTCACAGACCTGAGGAACTCTGAAGTTCAAAATGTTGACACCGAATTAAGTGACGAGTTCTGGGGAATAAGCTTCCTTAATAACTGTGTTGTATGGTCCAGCAACATGTCCACATTCCACCAAAAACCTATCCTAGGTGCCAAAGAAAACCCTCTGAATGTTACCTGGCCTCAGCAAGATTTTAAAAACAGTTTGTTGAGACCTTCAGTTTCACAAATCTCTTTTGATCACAGCAGAGACATTTCTTATGGGTTTAGGCCATTTTCTTTTACTGGTAAGTATGAAGAAAACCAGAATTCATTTTCACTTTCATGTACTGTTGTCGTAAGCCAATCTGCACGGCTTGTGGAGAGGAAGTTTGAGGCAGAAGGAAGACAAAACAAATCAAATGAGTAGTAGCACATTTTACTAGATGGATTAAGGAAATGGGTCCTGCTCCCCAAATACCCTACCTTTCTACCCCTGGCCAATTGCTAATGGAACACTTTGATTATTTATTTTTCAAACCATAGATAAGGAAGGTATACATTTATGGATGTGGTGCTCCTTTCTAAATTCATTTACAAGTGTGTCTATACAAATTTGCAGATATGTAAACAACTGCATGTTTACCTGAGGTGAAGCTAATAAATGTTTAATGTATTCTAAAGCAAAATAACCTTTTCAAGCCAGTGCCACAGCTGAGCCTAATGCTTGCTGACAGACTCTATTTTGGCAATTATTTTTAAAGGTCTGTTTCTCTTCATTTTATCAGTGCATGATAAAGTCAAGCCCTAAGGCATCCAATTTCTGAGTTAAATGATGAAATACAGTAGTTACTGAAGAGGACTAAATTAAAAAGATAGAAATTATATTATGTTTGGAAAAAAAACCCTCCACGCAGAGTGATTTTTTAGAAACTTGGGCTCTTACAAAGAGTATATAGTAAGTATAAGGTGACAGTATTTTATTGACAGCCCATGCTTTATAGTTCAGTTTCTGTGCCTTTCAGTTGTACTAGATGGTAAGGTACATGTTGTTATGAATGCAAGACAGAATATTAACCCCTCTGACTTTGTGCTGTTTAGTCGGTTGTTACCAGACTTGGTAGGAAAGGTATTGACAAAATGACTGAGAAAGGCAGCAAGCTGGCAAACCAGCAACAGCTGTGCCGAGGGTGAGAGGATGCAAGCTATCAATTAAAAGCCTCTTCATTTTGGAATTGCAATGATAGAGACAGAAATGTGAACAGAAAAGCTGTCTATCATATCAAAACATACCTTTTTGTCCAATAAAGAAGCATGACATAACTAATCTAAGCTCAAAGACATGTTTCACTAGTTATCCAGACATTTCTAACACCAGGGGAAAAAGATTTAAAGCAGAACACTGTTTCATCTTCTTAGGACTCCTTATTTACATTTTATGGAGAAGTCTTAGGACTGAATGATGTTGTGCAATATATGGATGTAAAGAGAATTTGACCTATGTCTTTTTGGATACATGAAATATATTACAGTGTCAATAGGAAACTAGTAAACAGTATACATAAAAATCATTTTAATTGTAGATGTGAGAAAGAGGCCTGGGACAACAGCAGTAACACTAGCTTACATAAGCTGTTAAAAATAAACAGCATCTAGTAACAGCATTGCAGCATGACTACTAAATGGCCTGCGAGTCAAACAAATACTGCCTTTAGGGAAAAGAAGCTTATTGATTACCTTGACCTTTATGGACAAGTATTACTGTTAAGTTACTGGTGTACTGGAAATAATCAGAAGCATAGGAGATGAGATGCATCTGACCATGTGTAAATTCCTTCACTGTCTATATGTAAGCTAGAAATTTAGACTCATTTTATAAGCAGTGGTGAAAAAATGGGAATTCTAGGTTGTGGTATGGCTCATGTTAGAGAAGGTATCTTAAAATAAATCAGATTAATAATTCTTGTGTTTTCCTTTGATGGTAATGGGATACCTGCTGTGGAATATCTACATTATAAATGTACCTAAAGAGAATGTGATGAATTCTAGCTCCAAATACAACAGAAATGAGTGGTATGTGCACACATATGCGTGTGAGAAAACAAGAAATAGAAAACATACCTATTTTAAGAAGCACACACTTTCACCACATGAACACTGGTTCATGCTGAGTGACTGATTTTCTGCAATTCCATTAGTATGAACGTGTTTTTTAAAAGCTTCTGATACTTCACTGTCAATTTCTAGCACCTCTTTTTCAAGTAAACAGAAGTATAACTTCCAAAATATGGGAATTAAGCCTTCCATCAGCCATAGTGTTATGTTCTGCTTTGAGCACTGCACTTCAAAAAAAGATGCAGACCAGACAAAGACATGAGAGGAGAATAATGAGAACATCTAGAAACATGCCATGTGAAAAAAGTCTGAAGGACATAGGATTACTTAGATTAAAAATAACTAAGAAAAAAAAAGGAACAGACATACTTGCAGTCTTTAAAAACATCAAACACTGTTGAGAAGAGAAAGGAAGTAATTTATTTTCCATTTCTACAGTGGATAGGAATAATGGGCTCCAGTTGCAGCAAGACACGTTTAGGGTAGACAGTAAGGAAACACTTCATAACAATAAAGATGATGAAGTACTGCCAGTGTAAGCTCAGGTGTTTTCATCGCTAGAGGTTTTTAAGTGGTCAATCAAGCCACTGTCGGAAATGCTTTAGCTCTAATTGATCCTGCATTGAAGATGGTAGCAAATGGATTACATGGCCTTGGTACTTTCAGGCGTATTGTCTATGAGGCATATCTCCTAGACCCCAGATTCCACTTCCCAGAATTGAGGAGAATTTACCACTCAGAAATGGCACATCGTTTTTCATCTTCTGATCTTCCAGCAAATAAACCATCATCAACAAGGACAGACTGTGAATGTACTTTAACAAAAATAAATAATCCATCTGAAGAAGAAGAAACAGGATTTGACTTATCAGTCATGGAATCATAACATAATTCAGGTTGGGAAGGACCTTTGGACATCATCTAGTCCAATTGCCTCCTCCAAGCAGGTACATATGTGCACCTGAAGACTCTAATTGCCCTGACCACTCTGTAACTGTCATTCTCTGTAACCTCTTTGCCCAAGGATCAGCTGCCTGGGTCAAAGTCAGCTATGATATAGCACAGCTGTGACACCTTGGTTCAGACTTCTGTGAAGACAACTAAGTAGTGAAGAAGAGCAGTGAGAAGCCTCATCTGGCTTTTCTAACCATGCACT
The DNA here is from genome assembly GCF_026419915.1 of Harpia harpyja. Taxonomy (NCBI): domain Eukaryota; kingdom Metazoa; phylum Chordata; class Aves; order Accipitriformes; family Accipitridae; genus Harpia; species Harpia harpyja. The sequence continues at coordinate 46,694,960 of NC_068945.1, read as the reverse complement.
CCGTGCACATTGCCTCACAAGCTGCATTTAACCTCAGGCCCTTGCTTTTCATCTTTCCTTGAGCTATAATGTATGCATGCTGTGCATGGCCTTGTATCTTGTTGATCCTGGCCTTGTTGGCTTGACTTCAAACATGTTTTGTCACTACAGACTTCTCTGGTGACCACTCGATGAACCTGGTTACCATCACCAGATCTGCTCTCCTCTTCTCATTTCAGTTCTGTGGAATGGTGTCCCCTGTCTGCAAGGGAACAATTTGTCTGCCAGAGGCAATTTGTGCGCATTGCCTTTTGTCCTGTCAGTAGGCACCACTCACAAGAGTCTGGCTCTGTCTTTTGATCTCTCCCATCAGGTATTTACAAACATTGATAAGATTCCCCCTGTGATTTCTCTTCTCCAGGCTGAATGGTCCCAGCTCTCTCAGCCTTTCTTCACAGGAGAGATGCTCCAGTTCCTTAATCATCTTTATGGCCCTGTGCTGGACTTGCTCCAGTATGTCCATCTCTGTCTAACACTGGGGAGCCCAGAACTAGACACAGTAGTCCAGGTGTGGCCTTACTAGTGCTGAGCGGAGGGGAAGGATCACGTCCCTTGACCTGCTGGCAACACTCTTTCTAACTGTGTTGCATAAATGCCAAGGTTTCAGGAGCAGGAAGGGCTGCATGTGTAGTCTCTGTGGGAGGAGGTAAGGGGCTCCTCTGTGCCACTTGCAGCTGGTTCCAGCTGGCTCCACACCAGACCCACCACAGGACACAGCTGAGGCCATCAGTGAAGCTGCTGGTGCCTCTCTGCCAACGTATTTAAGAAAGGGAAGTAAACACCAAGACAAAGTGTTGCAGTTTAACCCCAGCGGGCAACTAAGAACCACACAGCCGATCACTCACTCCCCTCACGGCGAGATGGGGAGAGAATCAGAAAAGTGAGAAAACCTGTGGGCTCAGATAAAGACTGTTGAATAGGTAAAGCAGAAGCCGCGCACACAAGCAAAGCAAAATGAGGAATTCATTCCCCACTTCCCATGGGCAGGCAGGTGTTCAGCCATCTCCAGGACAGCAGGTAATTAAGAAACAAAGCAACAATCGAACAACATTAGTACCAACAATTTCCAGCCCCTAGTCTGAGGAGAGCTACTTCTCTCAAAATATAATTATTAGTTATGATTAATCATTCTCCCATACAGCCTGCCTAGGATCATTGACTCACTTTAGAACTTATCAGTTTATTGTCTCAAAGGAGGATATTTAAGCCAACAGCAAACAGGAATGATGCTGAGACGGAAGTGATGTTGAAGTATTTAAACTGAAAGGGCTGAAACACAAAAATATAATCAAAGCAAAAGGACAATGTGTAAAACTTACATATTTGTTCTTGCCTTTCAACAAAGAAATACAATATAACACCTGTCTTAAAGGCTGCTTGCTCCTTCCATTAGTGTTGCTTGTTTGATTTTATCTTTTAAAAATAGGTCTGTTGAAGGATGATTCCATGCTTAGCTTTTATGCTAAGCAAATTTTTTTGTTTGTCATGCTACAGAAATTGTTGCACATAGACAGTCTGGTTAAAGGACACACATACACATTCACCCTTGCACTTACGTCATCCAAATTAAGGTTCTTCTTCAGATCCAGGGCAGATTATTCAAAAAACTCTGTTTCAGCCCCCTCTGTGGTACCACTACCATCTAGTTGATAATTTAAACTAATAGATTACATGACTGCTAGTACAGATGAAGTCTTCAACAGCACGCAAAACTTTAGCTTATGTTCCCATTGAAACAACAGGTATTTATCGTGGATATCAGTGGGTGCTAACTTGATATAGATGCCTTTTTTGAGGCATTTGGTGGTTAAGATAAATAATTTTGTAATGATAATTCAAAAGAATAATAGGCCATTGGAACAGAATTCAGCAGGGTTTTCATCTTAAAATGAAATGACAGAAGTGGGATTTGGGATGTGTTCCGGTCCAGATCCCTCAGCCCTCGTGATGTGGCAGAACAGTGCACGGGGAACCCAGATGCTCCGGGGGTATGAGCAGATCTGCCAGGCGGCTGCAGGCCCCGCAACCTCTTGAATTTAGTCTTTGCAAAACTGGAACAGCCACTGGATTGACAAAGGTCCCCACGACTAAGTCCCATTCCTTGCTAAAAGTATTGCTGAGGAGCAGCAAGAGGCAGGCTGCTCCACAGGGAGGGAAAATCCCAGCTGAGGTCACGCACAGCACAGGCATCACCGCGTCCTCGCCAGCAGGGCACAGACCCAGGGTATTGGAGCAGGGTGCCCACCACAGCAGGTCCCACCCACAGTCCAGACAAAGCTGAGGTAACGAGTCATGTCTAATACCAGTCCAGGAAACCTAATCAACAGCTCAGGAACGCACTGGACGGGGCTGGAGAGAGGCAGGTGAGGCAGAGAGTAGGGGCCCCGGCTTGAGGTGAAGTGGGGCTCCGGGCCACGGACGGAGTGGATGGGTGGGGGTCTCAGGTGAGGCGTCTCACTGAGGGCACTAAGGCTGTTTCACAAAGGGATTCAGAAGCCTCGGCAGAAGAGGCTTTCGGTGTTAGCAGGAGGAAAATGGTCTCAGCAGGGCCTCTAATCTGTCCTCCTACTTCTGTAGCAAAACATCCCAGTCTCATTAGAGTTAGAATTACCTTGGGTAACCGACTGTGAAGGAAAAGTAAATGACTGTAGACAGACCTATAAAACCAAAGAAATAATTAAATAGGTCCTTGTGGATAAGTAGCATTCCAGAAAACAGAGCAATGGTTGAGCCTATTTATTATTTGGTAGATGGTATTCTGACTTTATGGGAAGAATTAAAGCTGCTTATTACTTCTCCCATTTTCAGTATTGATCCTGGTATCGTAAAAAATAGTGCTTGGGTTATGATGCCAACTGGTTCGTGGGAAGGCAGAAAGTACACAAACCGTCTATTTCACATATCCCTCCTGATGCAACAGCATTGCCCATCCTGCCTGTTTCACCCATGATTAGTGTTAGTTAAATTTAAAATGAATAAAACCCTAGAAGTATAGATTAAAAGAGACCTTCTTGCTCTCTAATTCTAGCCCCCTACTTTCTGTTCTATAATACAATTAATAAATGACTAAGCTTGGTCTTTGAAGTAATTGGTGGTTTTGCCGTCACTAGTTTTTTTTGAAGGCTACTCCAAGCTGTTTCTTTGCATACCCTGTAGTCAGGATGTGCAACTGTCAACACTAGTAGGTCTTACAATCAACTGTTCCCGACAGATTTTAGAAAGAAATGGCTAATTCTATGACTGGCAGTATCAAGTTATGTATTTTATCAACAAAAATTGATCAATTCTTATTCTTCACTGGATCTGTGAATGGAAGCGGAAAAACCATTACACAGTTGATAAGTAAACAAGGTCCTGTCCTGCAGGGCAGGGATGGATCATCGGATCATTGCAGTTTTCTCAGAAATAACACTGAGCCTCTCTCAAATGTGTTTATCAAACAAGTTGAATAAATTATCTGATCAGAATTAACAGCTTCACTTGACATCCATACAGCACTGAAGTGTTGCAAGTAATTGTGGTAGAGGGAATCTCCACCTGATAAAAATTCAAGATAGTTCAAACTATATAGTGATTTATTTTTTGTCAGTTTTGCTTCATTCTCTATCCCTTCCCCCAACTTTTATCCAGTCTGTGGTAAAGACTTGCTAATACTTGCCCAATAATGGAATAACATTTGAAAGAATCCTCTTTCCTCCAGGTCTGCCATTTTTTTCAACTATCTGACTGTTGCCTCTCTCTATTTATCTTATATTTCATTTATCTTTTTACTATTGTGGCTACAATAGTACTACGAACAGTGAAAGAAGGTCATTAGAGTAGCCTTAGTATTGGCAAAACAATTTGAGTGCTGGAGTAGTGGATTTGCTGTGTAAATTTGGATAACCTCAAGCTACTCTTATTCATAAGAAAAGTTGAACTGGCTCTTGGCTTACCAGGATCATAGAAACAGAAATCTGGCTTTAAGCATAGTTCACCAGAACTCAGGGGAAGCTGTTTGGGCTCAAACAGTTACTCATTGGTGTTGGCTTAGTGGCTGAGTATTATTTAATACAGCTATACAGAATTTTTAAAAAGTACATGTCCCACGGAGAAAGGATAGCTTCTTCTATTTCAATTGCTAGCTTTAACTTTGGATGTTGTAAGCTGGATCCACACCTCTCTGAATACCTGCCAATTACTTTTCCATCAGGAAATCTGGTATAGTAAAAAAAAAGATAAAACCACCAGGCTAGCCAGAAGGGCTTGTAATAACTTACCTCTGCTCCTTAATAAAATCCTGATATTTTCCCTTGATGGAAATTACAATTTTACAGTATAAGAATCTATAAATTACATTTTAAAAACCTCAGGTAAAATTCTGAGGGGATAGTTTTTTCTTTCTTATATGAACTTCCACTGGAAGAGAGAAGCCAAAGTCGTTACTACCTTTTAAGAGAGCTGATCTTTGGGGTTTTTTTTATTTTGTGGTCATGAAAATTTCTGAATTTTTTTACTAAGCCTGCTCCATCTGATGATGGAATTTAAAAAAAAAAAAAAAAAAGTTTTATGTTACCTATATGTGATACTGTTGCAATTACCAATGTTTGTCCTTAATACCAGCCATTGTGAGATGTCCTACTGATTTCACAAGGATTAGTTATGTCAGTAATATTAAATGCGTGCATTTATTACGACAGAGAGTTTAAAATAATGTAGTAGATGAATTACTGTATGCCTTTAAGCACTTCTGCAGTTAATTTTATGCACTTCTTGCATTTTATGATGTTTTGTTGCATATTGCATTTACAGGAAAGTCTATTGACAGTTTTTTTCCCCAAGCTTCAGTGTATGGATTCTGGTGATTCCTGAGGGGCAAAAATATTAAATTCCTTGACCTAGTTAGTTGCAGAGAAAAGTTTGAACATCTGAGATATGACACCTATGCTAACTTGAAGCAATAAAAGAAACCTGAAGTTATTTTCTTAATCAACCTTTCAGTTGGTTTCCTAAGTATGAAAGACCTAACTTACTTTTTCTGAATGCAGTCTCAGTAACTCTGGGTTGTAAGAGATCAGAGGGAGTTTTATGGAGATCAAGTAAAAATGAAGGGAAAAGAAAGATGAGACACCTGAGAATTATGCCAGTAAATTAAATTTACTGAGAGTATTCCTGGGTCTTGAAACCAGCTGACGCAGAAAAGCCGATTACTATGCTAGTAATCACTGTTATCCTGGGAAATTGGGTGGTTGCATGCAAACTGTCTATTGGCAGCCCGCACTGGAACTTTCCAACTCCAGCAGGAATTCTTTGGGTAAGTTACTCAAGGCACATGAAAAAATCATGCCAAAAACACTAGCTAAAAAGCTAAAAGCTTACTAGCATAGACAGTTGCGTTCCAACACTCAGAAAGAGCACTATACATTGCATAAAGAGCTAATAGTTTGTGTCCAGTACTAGGACTGCATGAAATATATATATAAAATTTTATATATACATAAAATAAACATATAAAAAATAAATGCTATAACAGCCATATAATGGGACAACAGCTCCTGTGGCTTCCTGCATATGTTACAGTTGCAAACACTATGTCTAGTCACACTGATTCAATTTTACCTCATCACTGATTCTATTTTACATCATGTCCTTACATCAGATTAATCTAATGCTAAGTTTTCTTATTCACTATTGATCTCAGGCATTGCTCTTCTGCCCCAAGTTACAGCTAACAGTCCCCTGGCAAGGGAACCTGTTGCATTTTCACTGAAACAACCCACAGAGCACAGCACAGAGGCGAAACACAAGATGCCTGCAGTGCACACGTTCCTTTTTTCACGTATCTTCTGACATTGCTTATAGCTCTGCCATCCTTTCAGAAAATCCTCTAACTCATTGTGTCATGATCACAGCGCACGCACAAGCTGGTTCAGCTGACCCTTCTGCCATTCAGTAGAACAGCATCTTACACAAGCAAGGCTGGAATATACGGAGCTGATGACCAGTAGCTTATTAACAGGCTCCACAATAAGTATAAGCTACAATAACATACAGAAACAGGGAATTTCCCCTGTCTAGGAAAACTCTGTTGGTGTAAAGTTAGCAAAAAAATGTATGCAAGGAGCACAGCTGGACTAGACAAATAAAACTGTTTCCATGCAGCTTCAACCAAATCCAACCTGCCTTGAACTATGTAGCTGCACTAGTGTCACGGTCCACTCGGTGGACTCATGACGGTTCGTTTGCTACGATCTCGAAAGTGCAAAATTAAGGTGACCAACACCAAAGGGGATAGCAATAATCACACAGTAAAACTTTATTGTATTGCCTGTGAAGAGGCACGCGATAGTTAGAAATGGGTGAAAGAAAGGAGAAAAGTAAAGTTAAGTTTAGAGAGAGGAGAAAGAGAAGTTATAGCTACCACCGCTGATCTCAAGACGTCCTAACGGTCCCGGGTCCAGCTAATGCTGCGTAGTCGATCGTTGTGGTCCTTGGTGGGGAAGCTTCAAATTTCCATTGTTCAGAAGCCATCTTTTATGCTTAGTAACACACCTTGCTCCACCTCTGCCTCAGGAGTCTCTGCCCTTCTCGAGCGAGGCTATCACGCAGGTGCAGGGTCAGTGTCCGAGACGTGGTAAGTCTTGGAGGCGGGTAGCCTTCGACCAGGAGGTGTGTTTTAGTATTATAATGAAGCAAAGTTTGTCTAAAGTTCATGATTTCTTCATCAATGTTATGGCAACAGTTGCAATCCATCCTTTTTGACAGTAGCTATGCGGTTATCTCTTAACGGCTCTAGCCAGGTACCTTCCAGGAGCCTTGTACTGCGCGTTCCGTTCTTGGGATCGGCCACTGCGCTCCAAACAGGCTGTTGTCAGGAAATGTACTGTTCATGTTCCTGATGACAGTGTTGAGACAATGCTGATTTTCTGACCGACTCCTACAACTAGCTACTTGCAGTTGACCTATTCTATTATGTCCAGCCTCTGGAAGGTATTTTGAGTGCACAGATCATGACCTCAAGCAGAGGAAACTTATTGCAGGAGACTACCAAACACTCCTTCTTGGTAACAGAAAATAGAAAGGAGAACACTGGCTTGTGGAGAACTTGGCTCTTGTTGGCCAAACTCAGCCATGATCATCTCCTGTAGCTGTTTCCAGATTAACAGAGTGAACACTGTCTCAAGGCACAAGAAATTCTTGAAGGCTTTGTGAACAAACTGCTTCACATATTGCAGGCTGCGACAAATGTCTTGGACCCAAAGAAAGTCAAAAACCATCCTCCTATTTTGAAGCATTTTTCATCTTGAGGACGGAACATCAGGTTTGGGGAATTTACAAACCTGCCAGGTGAAACAGTCAAATTGATTTCCAGAAAAGTGTTTCGAGCAGGAGTCATTCTATTTGTCAAATTTGGTAGTTCTCTCTGCTGACAGAGAAAATGTCAGGTGCGGTAGCACAAATCAAACTACCTCAAGTAATGTTTTCATGCATGTAACAAGAACAAAAGGGGCTTGTTACTACCCTGGGCTCTCTGACATGTAACTGTCACAGCAGAGCTAAGCACACTGGTTAGTGCTGAGACTGTGAGGCAGAAGCAATTGTATACAAGATTGAAAGTCACATTTCTAGTCCTGCTTGTGCCATAAATCCTCCAAGGACTTTTGTGATTTTGTGAATATCAATTACACATCTCTGCCCACACATTCAAGTAATCTCGAGCTCATACTTCTGCTAACAACTGAAAGAGTCCTGCTGCTTTGGCCAGCACTGAAAGACCACTTCTTGTCCTCTGAAGCAACACCATATGTGTTGCTCTGCTAAGTAACAAATCTGCTGTGTCTTTGATCAGAGCCTGCTATTGTTACTCAGAAAAAGCCAATGCAGTTTTCAAAAATCTGAACTAATCTCGCCACTTCAGGCAAGAGATTAAATCGGTACAGAAAACAGTAAAAAAATTGAATCCCTCAAAATTTCTACATCACATCATGCAATGCTACTGTGAATAGGCTATATCATTTGTAAAGTACAATGATGTGAATGAAACTTAATTCCAGCTTAAAACTCCATACAGTCAAAATTGGTTGATATGTTTGCCTTTTTATTTTTCCTCTTCACTCTCTTTTGCCCTAGTAATTTAGATAGTTTTGCTTCCTTTAACTTGTGGCATCTGTTAAAACATGGCAAAAAACAATTTCACTAGAATGACACAAATCACATGTGTGAAAAGGAAGCAGGAGAGAGAACTATTAAGATCTAACTGACCTTTTTTTGTTTTACTGCCATCTGTATTGTAACAGCTTAATACCCTGCTTTTCTCTGCAATAGGGAAATAAAAATAGCAAAACTATTAAGTGGAAAACTTCTTTGCAAACACAACTTCAAAAGGATTACAATATTTGAGGAATACAGGACTCAAATTGTTTACCTAGCCAGCAAAATAAGTGGGTTTTTTTGCTCATCCAAGTGTTTAAAGGTTGTATCCTCATCATTTTTGTAACACACACTCTAAGAGCTTACAAATATGGACCAAATACTTCCTCGAGGGAAGCACTGAGTTTTCGTAGACCAGTGAGAATTTTCTGAAATAAATCTTTGCTGCACGGCAAACTCTCAGATGTTGTTAGACAATTTTTAATGAAGCCCTTCTGCTACCTTCCGAGCTCCTTTCTTTTGTTGAGATTTAAAAATATCTTACACTATTTCTAAATTAGTCACACTTGAAGCAATCACCAGGGGTTTCCTTGCAGATCTCTCAGAATAGGTTGCTTCACAGAAATGTTGACTTTATGAACTGTGAAAAGATTGGAGGAACTGACAAATTTGTCAAGCCTGAACTGGAATGTAAAGACAGCTTGTTTGATGCAGTAAATCATGTGAAAGCAATTTCCAAGGAGCCTTTTGACAAGCTGTCAGGACATTGGTTGGACAAGCACCGGGTAGCACTACTCAGGAGTGAAACAGTGACAATGGTGAGGAAACTCATGTCATTTCAGCTCTGTATTCCACTTCTTGAGAACCAGTTGTCATATGATAGAAAATATCCTTCCTGTCAAATTGATTTTATGTGCTAGGGCTCTACAGGCTGGCTGCTTAAATGGTGCACATTCACAAAGTGTAACTTCAGGCAAGAGAGCCTAAACTATGCAGGTTCCTCCTTTCCCAGCCAGGGGTGAGAGACAGGCTCTTCCACAGACTCCTTCAGAGATCACAGGTGAGTCTCCTTTCATGAATTCACTCTCAAATGGCTTGTCTCCTGGGTTCTTGTCGACCCACTTTTCCAGCTTGTCAAGGTCTCTCCGAAAGGTAGGTAGCACAGCCATTGGCCGCTCCTCCCAGTTTTGCATCATATTCAAACGGACTGAGGGTGCACTCTGTCTCGTTGTCCAGGCCATTAACGAAGAGGTAACGGCCCCAGTATCAACTCCTGGGGCACACCGTTAGCAACTGTCCTCCAGCAGGACTTCGTCCTGATGATTGCAACCCTTTAAGCCCAGCCCTTCAGCCAGTCTTTAGTCTACTTCACTGTCCACTTTTCTAGTCTGTACTTAATCAGCTTGTCCTCAGAGACAAGCTGTTATAAGAAATAGAGTTGATAGCTTTACGAAAATTGAGATAAACTGCTCTCCCCTCATCCTCCAAGCCAGTCATCTGTCACAACCTAAAGGGTTACCCAGTCTGTGGGTGTGTAGAGATCGTGACCGTGGGTTCTTAGGAGTCCGCAATAGACAAGGACATGGAGGCTTTTTCCTCTAAATTTCTCTACTTTATTATGGATTACCACACGTACCACAAAAATCACCACTAGCCAGTATACCTGTGATTAATAAAGAAAAAATACATAGAGCGATATCGAGCTATTACAAATTATTTTCAGCAATCAGTAATACAGTATCAATCAATGGTATGGCACCAATCAATAATAGTAACAATCAATAATAGCAGCAATCAATAGTATAGCAACAATCAATAAAATAGCAACAATCAATAAAATAGCAACAACCAATATAATAGCAACAACCATTAACAGCAACAACCAAGTAGGTATGTACTACTACAGGTTACTAGAAACATCATTAGTGAAGCAAACTTACCAACAATATAACATTCATGCTCATGTACTTATGAAAGATTACTTATATGGATATATAATACCTGTATCAAGCAAATTGGACAGATTTCAGAAGGGGGCAAACCACCCCAGAGGGGGAACCAACCATCCCAGAGATGGGAGGACAAACTGAACCGACCCCAAAAGTGTGGGCCCCGAGGGGGACCAACAGAGTAACAGACAGAGTCTCACTGCAAAGACGATCCATGTCATAGAGTCTGGAGTCAGCCAGGCATCCCCAGTGAGAGTCCAAGATCTTGTAGAAAGTTTGTGTGGAAAATTCAGCCTGTTTAGGAAAGGAAAAGTATGCGCAGCATGGGAAGTTCTCAGAGAGAGGCTCCATTTTAGGTAAACATTAACTCATTTCTATATCATAGAAACGTAAGAGGGCATAGGACACCCCCGCTTCGAGCAGCCAATAGGTGCAGTTTATTTTTATTTTTCACCTGGAACAGCCAACAGATGATCATGTTTTCTATTCTCTCAGACCAATTTTTATTTTTGCAGACTGTTTTCCTGTTCTTACAGGTAGAACAGCCAATGGCCAGTTACTGATTCTTACTTTCTGAGGATGTTTCCCCTTTTTGTGGAAAATTGTGAACAGTTTTCAGCAGTATTTGAAAAGAGTATAATTATTACTGCATTGATTTAAAGGACAAGCATTATGTCAGACTCATAGTCCCACCTGATGAGCTCTGGTGTTTCACAAGACCCACCAATAGCTTACATCCTTTGGCTTTTATAAGAGCCTTATAAAATTTTAAAGTCTACTGTAGGGATACTTCTCCTTAGCTATCAATAAACCTAAGACCTAATTGTCAGTCTCCCCTTTCTTGGAGTTCTTAATCATCCTAGTTTATGTCCTAAGGGAGATGGTATAGATTTACAGTAAGTTATAGATGTCTGGACAGACAGTAAAATGGTAAATGTAACTTTTATTGGGTTTATAGCCTTCTTTTTTCTTGTTCTGTTCCTTTTCTATCTTGCTTTCCACTTCAGTTCTTCATATCACCTTTCCCTGGTTTTCTATGTAGATATGCCTATGACAGTTAAATAATTCATATAAGGATGTTCATGACATTCCATAAATATCCATTAATTTCTGCAGTATCACTCTACATAGAGAGTCCCCATCAATTCTCAGATGGTTGCATGCAACACCTATTGATATCAGTGGAAGCTGTGCTCTGTCACACATTATCATTTGAGGCAGTGCTGATAAAATTTCCATTTTACCAGTACCACCTGATAAACATTTCCAGAACTATCTGACTCCTGACATCAATATAAGAAAGGAAGATTTTTAATATCTTGAGCAGTGTGTGATACTTTGTTTTGCAAGCACATCAGGTGGGAAATTACTCTATATTTCAGTGATTATTAACTTTAGAGTTAATCAATGTCTTACTATTATGTTGCCTACGACCTTCATGATTGTCATCTCTGTATCTTCCCATTTGTGATATGTGCCAAACTGCAGTACCACTGTCCTAAGAAAACTCTGTAGAAAGCCCTCTCCATAGGGGCCAGAGGTGTTGACCCACAGAATACAGAAACCCTCATCTCCTCGTTTTCTTCTTCTGATCCCAAGAGTTTCATGAAACTACTATGAAGAAGGGTAGATGAGAAAAAAGGCAGAGTTAATAGGTAGTGATGGCATTTTCAGAGTTTAAGAGATGTACAAAGTAATTATATTTAATCACTACTGTAGCCTTTTTTTGCCCCCTTTTTTTTTTTAATTATCTCTGTTTGTCATTTCTACTATCATTTAGCCAAATACACTAGCTGCAGGATATTTGAATCCTCTGGCATGGTTATTGAATATTTCTCCAGTGAAGGTAATGATCTACACTGTTCATTATGATCCTTTTTTTAAAATCTTGTCCAACACAGTTCATGCCTTCTGGCTTTTTTTCCCTCTTGACTTTTTCTCACACATAGAGACTGGCTTCTGTCAGACCAACAGGAAAATGGACAGACGACTCACCACGAAATTGGACTGCTGACCTTGGCAATGCTTAATTAGCTGCTGTGCTAAAACTACCTCTCATCAAGCTGACCTTATTACCTTGCTGGCCTTCTCTTGTCTTCTACTGGTTGAAAGCACTTACTGTCAGCACCTGTTCTCTTCAGGACAATGTAGTATTAGTGTTTGATAAAGCTCCTCTTGCTACAGTAATAAACCTAATAAATAAGAATAAAATTTGCCTACCCTGAGAGAAATTTAGAGCTGGGTGACAATACAAATGATAAATTATCTTCGTCAGTGCATAGCAGTATCTGTTGAATAGACAGAGAAGCTAAACTCCTGAAATCCTCACTGTTGTAAATACTTCAGAGAAAGATTCACATTTGAGAAGACATATTCAGGTATGTAGCGTTTGATCAATTGTAACGTTGTCCTGTGAACAGAATCACACAAAAGATTCACACAAAACTAGCAAAGATATACTCATATTCACCAAGGTTGAGAAAAATGTGATCTACGTGACTCTTCCTAACGTGTCCTCTTGGAAAAATGTCCTGTTTTCTTAAAAAATGCCATCTTGGACATCCTCTCTACAGCTATAAATTATATCAACATTAATAATCATATGCAAATAAATTGACCTTCTCCTCTAAGAAAAGACTATTTGTATTAGCAAGAGTTGCAAGCTCCAAATTTGGTGTGCTATTATGCTCCTTCATGCTTGACTGCTTTCTTAAAGATGCAGAAATCAGTATCGGGAACCCTTGTCTGTATTCAGTTCAAATGCAGCATTCAACTGCAATTTTTCAAAATAATTAGATGCTTGGTCGAGCACCTAGTTTTAGTCAATTCAGTTGAACGCACGTGTAATTATGATATATCAGAAAACAGTGTTTACAATGTTTATTCCTTTTTGCTACTAATCAAATTATCAAATAAATTTTAAAATTTATTTTTGACACCACTTAGCACTTCTTAGATTTTTATGAGTTATCTAAAAGATGACAATTAAACCAATAACACTAAAACACACAAACCACAAAACTGAATGACACTGACAATATACAAAAAAGAACAAAGAACTAATGCGGCATGAAAATGTGGCAATGAACAATCATGCAAGATTGTGTAAAATGAAACTAAATGACAGCTTTTAAGCATGTATTAACCACATCCAATCAAATAAAATGAACATATACTAAGCCACAAAAAAGCAACAAATTGTAAATATTTATTTCACAGTCTGCATATGAACAGACTTCCATCCTTGGGTAGTGATTGCTTTGGGTTCACATAAACACCTTAGAATAATGCTGTCTAACTGAGAATAATACAGCTTTAAGAAGTGAATAAATTTAAAGTAAGTAAAAGTTTCATACCAAATCTTATAGAACCATAGAAAAATAGAGTTGAAATGACCTTCAGAACATATCTTATCCATCCATCTACTCTGAGACAGATCAGCTAGTTAACCTAATATTTTATTAACCTGGTCCAAAAAAATCCATTCAGTAATGCAGATTTCAGAAAAATTATTCCATGCCTCAACATTTTTTCTGTTTTGTTCAGAAAGTCTGTCCTATTGTCTAATAAGAATAATTCATTTTGGAATTTAAGCTTATTACTTCTTCTCCTATGTACCATGGACACACAGAAACAATTATTTCTTCTTTGCTTCTGTTTTTTATATACCACATGACTCCACATGAGAAAAACATACTCTTGACTTTGGGTTAAATAACCCCACGTCTTTCCATCCATCTTTGGAGGTCATGTTTCCTAAGCCTTTCATCATTCTTGCTGATGTCCTTCAGAACCTCTCCAACTGACCTATGTTTTTCTTGAAGTTTAATGACAGAAACTGAACACATTACTTCAGCTTATCAGAGCTCTTGAACAGAAAGGTTATTTTATGTATCTCACAGGTTATGTCATTTGTTCTTGTTCAGAACAGAATGACATGGCTGACTCACAATCAGCTTGTGAGTCATTCATTTTTTCTCTGAAGACCTGCCACTTAGCCCATTGTTTACCCTCATGTATTTATGCAGTTGACTACTTTTGCTTAAGTGCAGTATCTTTTGCTTGTCCCCGTTGACTGCATCTTATTTTTTTAAAACTATTTTCTTCAGTTTGACAGAATATTTTTGTAGTACAACAAAGAATTGACACCCTCAGTATCTGATATTATTTAAGAGTCTTTCTTTAGATTACTGTGTTTCCCAGGTGTGCTATATTTTAGACACCACAGCAACAACTCCATTGCCAAGGTTGTAGGAACATACCAGCATATCCTCATAATTCTGGAGGTTCTGAATATCTGTTGTAACACTTTTATGGAAATTTTGCTCATGCAGTACCTATCCAGAGCTCAGTAGTCTGTTAAATAAGGTCTTAACACAGCTGAAGAACAGCTACTTCCACAAAATTCCATGTGGCTTTAAGTCCCATTGAAGTCCACAAGAATGCAAGACATCAAGTACCACACAGGTGCACTCAAAAAGACGTGGCCAGTAATGGATGAAATCACAAGCACTCTTGAGTTAAGCAAATTCTAGAAGTAAAGATGAGTGCAAAATCATCACTAAACTGTTATATCAAATAGTATCACAGAGGTCAGAAGTTTTTACTGTGCTTCCCCCTTATTCAGTTATTGAAGGACACTTTTTCATTTCAGTCATGGTAAAAAAACAAATGGCATATTTTGCTTAAGTTTGAATATTTTGGCTATTTCCAAATGTAAAAAAATGTTTATGTTTACCATGTTTTGGAAAATGCTCCTTCTGTTTTTCTGTAATACAGAAGCTTCAAAAAATAATCATCTAGCCTAATAAAATAAACAGATGAAAATGTTTGGAAGATTAAAGACAACCATCTTCAAAGTTATAAAAGTTTTGAAATAAGGTGGTCTGTCATTCATGGTAGAACAACTTCTGTTCAGTTTTTCACAGAACACTGAAGCTAAAGAGGTTAAGAGCACTGGATGCCCGATGCTTTAGCTTCAGGGTACCGAAAAAGACTTAAGGCCTTTTGAGTTAAAACCTGAATTAAGGACCTCTTAGAAAATATTCAGGATATCTCAGGATAGGAGGTGAACATGACTGGTGATAAAGTCATTCTATTTAAGCCACAGGTCTTTCCCCTCCTTTATTTACTTAGTTTTGATTTTCATTTAATTTTCCTTTTACTTTTATCTTACTGAAAGCCAAAAGAAACATAGAATTAAAAAAAAATACATTGATGTAAAGTCAAAGTGAGAATTAAATATAAAAAGGCAGGAAAAAAAAGATATATAGATATATATATATATATATATATAGAATAATCCCACCACAGTCCATGAAGATCGAATTATCAGAATTGAGCCCTAAGAGCTAAAGTTTTTTTGAGAAAAAGAACAAATGCTTTTTGTGCTTTTGGGGTATCTGATATGTACCAAAAAGTCTGGGTTTTCTTAAATTATAATTCATTCTATGCATTGAAGTTTTCTCCAGGTTGGAGAATGCAATGATGTCTAGAAAACTGGCACCATTATCACACCAGTGAAAGCTAAGGGCGGCTCTCCAGTAACACCTCTTCCCAAGTCTCCTCTTGCTTCCTGATGTATTGTTTGGTTTCAAAGTAAGTATCTCACTACATTATAAATTAACTCCACCTCTAATTGTCTCAGTGTATTTTGACTGTAAACCTAGCAGGGTGGTGACTGGCTTTTTTGTTCGCCATGGCATTGTTAAACAGGAAAGGATTCCAGTTCATTATGGCATCTATAGATTTCACTGGGAGGACAATGATGCCTGTGATAATAACCATAGTTAGACTTCTTTTATTCCTGAAACTGAAGAACTTGAATTTTCCAAATAAACTGGTTCACAAAGAATTCTATTTAAAAAATCAGAAAAAAATTTCTCAGTTTTTAGTATATAACATAGAAAAGCAATTGCTTCAGTTAATGAAAATAACAGAGCAAGAAACACTTTACCATTTTACAAGTAATACTTAAATAACTCTTATAGAAATAGTTCTATTTATCTGTCCTCACACAATTGCACCCTTTAATAAGCTCTTTTAATGACTTTCTTGAAAATATATGGCTAGGTTCTTGTCCGCTGTTGTCTACAACTGCAGCACACTTACCAAAATTCACATGCAATGAATGGACGTACAAACAAATGCTCCAACATTAAGTACAAGCACTTAAAAGATTAAACACCTCAGTGATGCCATTTTGGTTTTAATTACCATGTACCTATGAATGTTGTACTTTTCTTGCAGAAATATCTTAAGATATTCCTGTTTTTATTCCTGTGTTTGCAATAAAAGAAAAGATCCAGTGCTTCTGAAGTCTTGGGATTTCTTTTCATTATCTTACTCCCAGGATATGTGTCACACTAACACATCAACTCCTTGGGAAATTATATAAATTAGATTTATTTTTGCAGTAGCCTTCTTAGCCAGTATAAGCTTATCAGCATCAGTGAAGGAAGCACAAAATTCTATAGCTAGTCAGACAGCTAAGGTTTTATAATAAAGAACAGTATTTCAACATTCTTAGAACTAGGGAGTACTTAATTTAAAATATAGAAAAACTACTACACAAAAAGATAACAAATATCCATTATTGTTGATTTCTACAGAAGGCTTTTGGGTAGCTGCCTCATTAGAAAATAAAATCCTATTGCTAAGCAAATTAGCTAAGAACATAACCACAGAGCAAGCACACTTATTGAGCGTATTAAATTTAGAAAAGAAAAATGTCTTGTTTTAAACAAAGAAGCAGACTTAATACTGGCAAATAAAAACCTGTCTGCAGTATCTGTGATGATTCAATGAATAGGAAACCCCTGAAACCAATGGAAAGACTAACATTGACTTCAAACAGCTTTGTGTCAGGTTCCAAAATTTACACTGACTGTAATAACTCTTTATATTCTATTAACATCTGTCATCTTAATGCTCAAAACCCCAGTAAGTTTTGAAGTAGCCAGTAGGCACAAGAACTATTCCTTTGTGAGAGACTCCACGTATCGTATATCAACTTCTTTTACAAGAAAACTTGGAGATTTTCAGACATATTTTAGAGTTGCTGAACCACTGAATTGCCACAAGCAGAGGTGTCTCCAGAATCACAATAGTGGAGACCTTCTGCACTCCCTTGCCTACATTCAGTCTCTTGCTTTTCCCAGGATCCTCTCCCGTTTCTTTTCCTTATCCTCTAAAGATAGGAAAAAATTGTCTCTTGCCCAGAATGAGTCTTTCTTCACGCACTACTCCTTTAGTGATTTATTTAAAGCTGGCTTCTTCTGGTCAGGGAGTCAGTCATGAATCTGCTCTGTGAGCAAGCTACTGAAATACCAGCAATAGTCTGTGAAAGTGTTCCACTGCTATCACATAACTTGTACAATCTATAACCTATAAAATTTGGTCTCATAAAAGGTTTATCCTCCCCTGCAAATCTTGCTTCTTAAATTATCATAATGTACCCATTAAATACTTATCAAATGTATGTTATTTTTATTTTTACATAAGCTATATCCACGTAAGTGAGCTTCAAATACATAGAACACTAATATAATACAAATAATGGAGAATTACTTATTTTAGTACTTCATATATACTTATTTAAAAAACCTCTAATTCTGGCCTCTGCATTTCAGGTTTGCCAGCAGTGATAACAAAAACTCATGGATCTGACTGTCCTTTACAGAAGGAAAATCATTTAAGCACAGCACTTTGTAGTGAGAAGCATGCTATAATCATATGATTTCTTATTGATTCATTGCACATGAACTATGTTTATAAAGATGCCATTAGTCAAAATGCATTCTTGGAAAGCATCTAGAAATTATTAAACATATATACTGTAATAATTTCAGTAATTCAATAAATCTGGATTTTTAACTTCTATTAGCCTATCAACTCTAACAAGCAACACATCATTTTGGATATACTGCAAAGGATCTCTGCCCCATAACTGACTGAATTTGGCCTGTACCCATAAAAGTCTACTAAAAAATCAAGTACTGTCATCAAAGCAAACTTAAAGGAGTAGAAAAGGGCTGCCTTTAGCTGTGGAGGTATTTGGAAATAGTTTTACAATAGCTCTCACGTGAAAGCTGATCCTTTTTGAGAGCTGCATGATTTAGAATCTGAGTATATACTTCATATTTAACATTGTATCAGCAGCCTGTGAAATGTCTCCTGCTGAACTTGGAAAACCTTATACCAAGACAGCTGCTAACGTAGATAGCCTGTATTTCTATAGGACAATTCTCCTGCTGTTGTTCACTAAGATATCAGAGGAAAATAAGGTTGAACAGATAGAGTTTTCAGTATTGCTTATGGACTTGACTGTCATTGCAATGTGTGTTTTTCGAAACACATTTGAAAATCCTGCCCAGTATTTTCAAAAACGGCCCCAAAAATTTGAAAAAACATGAGCTTGAGGCTAGTTTCCTGAACCCCTATTTAGTTTCCTGCCTCATTAAGAGAACAGTCTTCAGGAGCTCCCATGACTAGGTATTGATTTAATGTATAAGGCTTCTATTTCTGAAAACTTTGATTCAATGTCTTATGTTACATGTATTTTCAGTGCACAGGGGGAAGTTTTGGTCTTGTTGGAGTGAATGGAACATTTTAATTATTTTCAGTGGCATCAGAATTTCAGTTGTATTTGGGACTTTCAAACTGGTTAGAAGCACTGGCAACCGCTACCTGTAGACCTTCTTTGCAACCCCCCCATTTCAAAACGCAAGTTCAAGAATTAAGGCTACCATGTTGTTATTTATTTATGAACTTTCATTTAGCAGTAAAAGCTTTAAACAGGTTTTATTGAAAGTCACACAGCAAAACAATGTTAAGATCAGGATTCTGTTTTTTGGGGGGGGGTGGTTGGTTTCTTTTTTCCTCTGCAGAGGTATTTTCTACTATGATACGTACAAATTGCAGCACATTTCAAGATTACTGCAAGTAGCATGAGAACATACAGTATATACTTACTGGACATTAAAAATCACCTTCTGATGTAATTCAATATATTGTTCATCTAACTTCTCATATTGACTGTAATATTCTACTGGCAGAAACTGGATAATTTCTTGAAGAAAAATGAATAACTGAAGAGGAAGATGACTATCATAAAAAAAACAGTATTAGAAATTAAAGAAAACCGTATTTCAGGCCAAATTTCTGACAGACCCAACAACTGTTCTGTCAACACATAAAACTGGGATCTATCTTCTTTTATCAAAATTCTGCTTAAATACAGCTTCGCTTTCATTCTTCTCTTTTGATTACATGCAGGACAGCACATACAAAACTCAAAGTCCTCTAGGTTTGAGATGACTTTATAAAATAAATAGTAAATTTAGAAAAGGTAGCTGGGAACAGAGGCAGCAAAAGATGAGAGAAGTAAGATGAGAAGATCAAGTAACCATTTAAATTACTCAGGAGTGCAGATTTTAATTTAATTCATCTATAATGTATAAGCTTTCCATGATTTCACTTCACCATAATTACAATTGCTAAGCAGATCTTTTACAGACATGAAAAAAGAAGAGAAGCCCATCAGCAGGTTAAAGCAGAATTCCCTCACTTTGCACTCTTTCAAATCTTCCAGAGGTTTTTTTTAGTCAATAAGGGGCTCTAAAAATGTTTCATTCCTGATTGTATCTTTCACCGCTTTACCAACTGTTTTTGCTGATGATAAATTTTTAATTGTGATCAAAACTGTTGTTTTCAAAATGTAGATTTAAAAATAGAGGTTGTAAGAGAGGACAGACAATATTCGACCAGAAATGCTTGCTTGACAGAACTTAATAGTCTAAAATAAGGTTGATTTCTTCAAACCTTTTGATGGAAACAAAGGACATGGGCAAGTGACACCAATCTCCTCAGCCTATCTGCTCTGCTGTAGTTGGCTCTTCAGATGGCCACATCATCAGTCCTCCAGGTAACCAGGTGTGCTTAAATTGCCAGCTCCATCTTAGTTCTGACTGTGGGCTATTTTTGTCATGCCTGTATAACAAGGTCTTAATAATATTTTTGCTTATAACCAAGCATGCTACATTAATACCCAATGGAAGGTATAGGATTAAAATTTGTTGAGAACAGTGATGATCAAAGAAACCTGTTCCAGAAAAGGTTGTCTACAATGAAAATGAGTAGAAAACATAAATGTCAGTGAATTCCCCTCCAGAGGCTTCCTGAACATGGATGGATTTAAGTTCCAATTTTTGAATTGAATTCAAAGTGTAACTAAAACACTTCAGAGACTTAACTAAATAGTTCCAAAACAGGGGGAGGGTTGTGAAGGAAAAGATTTAAAGGTAGAGGAAGGAGAAATTTATTTCCAGTGGGACTTTTTAAAAAGTCACTAAGTGATGAGAAACAAGAAAAGGAAAGCTGTCCCAGATATCCAGGACTGCAGAGATGAGAAAGGGGAGAGAGCGAGCATAGGCTGGCAGAAGACTTATCTATGAGGTACTGGAGAGAGAAAGCTGAAATCTCAAAAGGAAGAAGCCTTGCTGTCGCGATGTTGAGCCATGTATGCTGCAATTCTGAGTTGGCAAGCACTGCAAGCAGCATCTTGGCATAGCGTCAACTTGCAGCATCCAAGAATCAGCAAGCCTGAGGGACCCTGTCTCTCTGACAGCGATGAATACTGGTTTTCAAAGCCTGGCCTGATGCCTCCTGCCATGGAAACAGCAAACAAACACCGGCAGGCAGCAGGTTCCGCCCCCCGCCCCGTATTTTTTAACCTTCTACTGGTGATAGCTTTTAAGTGCGCCCGAACCGGGTCACGGCATCCCCGTTTTGCCGGCTGCCCAGCACCGGACCGGGCCCTGCCGACACCCGGCACTCCCTTCCGAGAGGGCTGGGAGACGGCGCTGCCCCGCACCTTCCCCCCCAGCTCGCCGGCGGCCCGAGCGGAGGTGGGGGAAGGCGGGGAGGAAGCCGCCCTCAGGGCCGGCACAGCTCCTGCAAGCGGGCCTGCACCGGCATGGCGGCTGGCGGGCCTCGCCGCCCTACCGCGGGGCACTGGGCCAGGCCGGCGGGCCCCGGCCGACGGGACGCGTTCCTTCCCCCGCCGTCCCCTCCCGCCCCGCTCCACTCCCTGCCCGGCCTCTGCCCGCGCAGCCGGCGAGGGCAGCTCCTCACACCCCCGCAGAACGCATGCTCGCTCCGCCCTCTGGCAGGGCCAATGGCCGGCCGAGGGGGCGGGAGCGGTGGCTGGTGCCGCCGGTACGCATGCGCGGGCCGCCCGGGCATGCTCGGTGGGCGGCGGGCGTGCAGTAAGGGCGGAAGTGAGTTTGGCGGCGGCGGCAGCGGCGGCAGCGGCGGTCGCTCCACGCCCCGCGCTCGGAGACAGGTACCGGCGGGCCTGTGGGCCGCTCTCCAGGAGCGAGGCGTGGCGGGATGCTCTGCCCCTTCCGTAGGGCTGAGGGAAGCGGGCGGGCGGTCCGGCTGTGGAAGAGGGGGTCTCTCGTAGCCCGGAGACCCCGCCGCCTCGACTTGGTCTCGGGGCCGTCGCCGCTGCTCCCGCGAGCTGAGCCCGTGCCATTGCCTTGGGTCGCCCCGGCGCTTTGCTAGGCTGTGCTTTCCACTGTGAGACCTGCAGTCCTGCCTTGCACCGTCCTTCCCTCCCTGAGCTACCCTGCACATGGTCTCTGCTACGGGAATTGAGTCCCCGCTTTGACAAACACAGTGCTTTACGCATTAGAAATGACCTTCCCTTCCCTTTCCTTTGTAGGCACTGAGTGTACTGAAAAGAAATTTTTGTTGTTAATACGCCTGTGCTAACACATCTAAGCTCTTAATTTTAAAGGTCTCAGCTTCTTGTAATTGCTGCATTGGCTCTCTGAAGTGATTGCAGTTCACGTCCTGAAAGGATCTGCTTTGTAGCCCTTTCTTCCTGAGGTCTGTTTTGCCGTGGGTGACTGCTTTCTAGGGCTGAAATATGGTTGAGATAATGGCAGTGTAAGAATCCATTTTCCTCAGGTAACGCTTGATTGTGGCCTCCTTTGCACAATTTCAGATTAGTAAATTTTAACCTGAAATTAGTAAAGGAGATTTTGGGTTTGGTTGGGGTTTTTTGAGACTTGTAGTTGTGTTCTAGTGAAAATAAGTACCAGCTGTGGTATTAAGAGTACGAATAGCCTAGGACTTATTTCTAGAAGATAAGTGCGTGAAGATCTGCAGCAACAGCAAGCTGAAGCCTTGCAGCTAAGGGAATGAGATGTGTCACACTGCTGAGTCGGTTTCTCCTTCTGTTTTAGTTAGCTGACATGGTGTTTTCTTCTCCTGAGAATTCTCAAGAAAGTCGCAAGTTACAAGATTAGACTGTTACAAAAATTGTAGACTACAGGCCTTGTTCTTTATGAATGGCCCTCTTGATTTCATTAAGACTGCTGTATGACAAAAGATTTCTCTTGTGAATGATTGCAGGTTGAATTTGCAGTAGTTCTGTACTGTCTGCTTTGTTCAATGGTGTGAATGTTCATTCTTATGAGAAAATTTTGCATAAACTATACAAAGAGCATATGGCTGTGTCTACATATGTGTGTGCATTTAAAGTGAGGCATTACCTATTTCATGATTGTTTTAACTTGCACAGTTAGCCCAAATATTGCACTGCCTAGTATTTGTGTTTACAGGGGCTTCAGTTATCTACCATTTTGACTGACTAAATCAATAAGGTGCTGATGCTTTTGGCTGTTCCTTCATTCTTCATGAAACTTTGGTGAGGTTTCCTCCAGAGGTCTACACAATCATGTGTTTTATTCTCTGATCTGGAGAATGAGTTTACATGTCTCTTCAAGTAGCATCTGCTTTGATAGATAAGGAATCTCCTCATGCCTCTGACTGCTACAGCTTCCTTTTCCCAAACTGACATTAATCCCCTTTATGTCATTTTCATGTGTCACTGAAGTATTTCTGGGTTGTAGAGAAAGGAGTAATCTTTCCAATTTAGCCCTCACTTCTGGGCTGAAGTATTTCTGGGTCGCTGAAGTATTTCTGGGTTGTAGAGAAAGGAGTAATCTTTCCAATTTAGCCCTCACTTCTTGTGTTTTCTTTGCTTTTCTGCTCCAAATCTAATCTCTCATTAGTTCTTGAAGAAAAGTTGTGTTCTAGAGAAGGCTACAGAAGAATAGTCCATTTGTTGTAGTGAGAACTAGAGTAGTTCATTCATATTTTGAATTTTTGGCAGTATGAACTAAAAGTGGTAAAGCTTGTCTTGCATCTTACTTGTAATTTAGGGTGCTATTAGGGGCTCAGTTTGTTTTGTTTTTTTTTTTTTATTTTTGTCTTTTACATATGTCTCGATGAATTTCTTTGGAAGGAAATAGCAGAATTGTAATGTTTTAGAGAACTAGACATGATGGAGGAAAAATATGGTGGACTTATCCATCAAATAAAGACAATGGGGAAAAGTCTTGCTTTCTGATCTTTTTGTCCTTTTCCAGAAAATGCTTGTTTCTCTGGATCTGGAAGGAAAAAACCCAAGATATTAACTCTGACTGTCATTACCCTATTTTCCTTATATTGCTTTTCCTCATGTGGCCTCAGATATATGAGGTCTATGGGACATCATTCCCTTACTAGTGAAATGAGTTTTCTTCTGATTTGTTATAATCTGTGAAAGTTCAGTTGATCTTCACTGAATCCTAGAGGTTCTTGCTCAAAAGAATTCAGCAACTTGTATATTCAGAATGTACATGGAGTGATTTCTGGTTCCAACAGGAGGTTGACTTGGTCCGTCAGTCATGGCTAATAAGATGTTTTCCACAGCTAGAACATTCCCTGGGGCTTTAGACTATTATAAGTCATGTTGGTATCTTTAGTTTAACTTTGACAGCCTGTGAGAACATTTTTGCATACTGAGCTTGCTACCTGCAGCTTTTTGTACTGAAATCTTTTAGAAACTTTGTACTGCTTTACTATGTTAATTGCCATACAAAATTTGGCTATTTAATGTTGCTTAGAGAAGCATGGAGGAAGGGGAGGAACAGTGATGAATTGTCTTGATGATAATAACAAATTTGCCTTTCCTATGTGGCTTATTTTTCTTTTGTTCCTGTCTTTCAGTCGTGTTGCGCTGGTGTTCGTGTCAACGGTTCTGTATTGTTTGTGGCTGTGTGGTGTTAACTTCACTTGGAACTACAGCCTCTGGTTTCTTAATGATTTTCAGTGTGCACTGAAGGGTGATATAACTAATCGGAGAGTTTAAATTCTGGTGTTTTTCCAAACATAATTTAAGATTTTTTTTTTTTTAATTATAACGAAAGTTTAAAAAACCTAGAGAAAAAAGATGCAAGGCTGTCACAAAAAGACTTTAATGGTCAGGTTCTTCCTACTACACTATTTTTCAGTGCAAAGCTCAAAAATTACAGTCTTTAAACCTCTTGTAGAGCCACTGTCTGATTCTGTAAGTGCATAAGGCTTTGGGTGTATACTTTGTCTTGAACACTGAAGTTACCAGGCTCTCAGAGCTTGTATCTGAGGTGTGCTGCACCTAAAAGGAAATGCTAATTATTTTGCTGTGTGAGCTGATGAAAAGACTGTGAGCCTGAAAGCTTTTCTTGTTTCTTGTGCATGCACCACAGACCATACCTAGCTGCCCAATTCAGGTCTGTGTATGTTTAAACTCTCAAGCTGCAAGTGAGAAGGATGAGGTAAAGTCCTTCAGATATATTGTAGGAATTTTTGTCTTGCTTCTGGACCTAGAGATAGAGGCATTCTGTGACTGCAATATTTTGATGGAATATAGTCCTCATTCCAGAACAAAAAAAAAATCTACAATGACTGCTTATTTCTGTTGAATGTTAACCCTTGCTCAAAACCATTTCTACTAGGCAATTGTTTTCTGGTGTACTGTGGTTTAAGATGGTTTTTATGCTTTTGGAATACATGTTAATATTCTGTAGGCAATAAAGATAAAACTAGTGTATTGTAGTAGATTGTTCCACTGTCAGAAATTTAAGGCCTAGAAAATTCATAGGTAGAAAATCAAGGATAGGGCAGAGCAGCACATAAAAATTCAGCCTATAGTCATCCTCAGTGTTATATTTCACTTGCTTAAGCAAGTGATATATATTGCCTTCTCTTTCAGGGTGTTACTTGTGGGTTCTCATACATGGGTTCTCATACAGTGTACGTCCTTTCATATAATTTTTTTCTTGTTAAAATTATTAAGCTTTTTGGTCACTCTCCATATTTTTGTCACTTTCAGCTACTGGAAGGCAAAAGATATTTGTAGTTCACTGCCTTCTTCCTTCTACTCTGTGTGTGTGTTGTGTGTCCCTCCTGTTCCAGGAGTGTCCCATGATGCTGTCTACCTTTCTTGCAGCCTCTTTATTTTTTAACTACCCATCCTTATGAATAGCTCTGTTTACGCCACATACAGACTTCTTGAGCAGCAGACTCAAGTTGGAATGACTCTTCTCAGTGTTATGAAGTCAGCCTTTTGAGAACAACAAAGATACTTGACAGACTTATTTTTGCTTAGCTGCTATTCAGGAGAGCTGTGAACACCAAGGACAGCACTAAAGATATCTTCATGTACATTTGGGAAGCCAGTGCTGTATCAGTTTGGTTTTGAAAATTTACTTTTATAGCTCTGAGAGCTGGATACTCATGTCTTTGTTTTTTAATTGCAGAGAACAAGAATCTGGGAGCTTCAGTGGTTAGCAGTTAAAATGCAAGACCTTAGTTTTGTATGTACAGAATTTTAAGATCTGAAAAAAAAAAAAAAAAAAATCTTGTTTTCTACCTGAATGTTATTTACATAAATGTCCTAAACTGTAGGATTATACAGTCAGTAAGTAAGTAATATGGGCAGATCCCACTGCATCAGCCTACTTATAGCTCTTTTTTAGAAATTTTCCTTTGTAACCTTGAAGGCACATGTGGAATATTTGTCCCATTGAAATAAATGGCAGAGGCTCTTTTTAAATGAAAGCAAGGGAGCTGCAGAATTTGTGGGTAGTTATCAGAGAAAGATGAGTTTTTAAACCCCAGTTCCTTCCTTTGTTTTGTTTTAACAATGGTGCTTGAATTGTAACAAAATGCATCTTGCTGTTAGACATCTTTGTGGGAAAAAAAAAATCCCAGAAAAGTCTATTTAATTGCTGGAGTACTGTAACAGACAGAAATTAAAAAAAAAAAAAAAAGTGTTAATCCGTTATGTTGTACATCTTCCTAGCTGATTATAGTGTTGCTGGATGAAGATCAATATTGCTGATTATCTTTGAAAGTTGACTGTTTATAGGTGGAATAGATCAGCTTCTCATCCTGCTGGAATATACTGTGAAGTAGGTACTGTGAAAAGCTTTGTGAGACTTCTAGTTGCTCTTTTCACTAGAGGCTTGAAATCCTAGTAAGCTAATGACAATGCTCTCCTGGTTCATGTTTGAAAACATACAGATAAAGGCATCATTTTTAGCATCAGTTAGTGATATTTTATAGAAATTCTAACTCCTAATATTTCACTAGTTAAAGCAGTCAACAGAGACGGAACAGCATCTGCATCTCTGCACCAGGCTTTTGCTTCTCCTTCAGCTCAAGTAGAAATTGAAATCTGTCTCGTGTTGTACCTCCCAGCTCTGTGCTGTGGTAGGTTGACCCTGGCTGGATGCCAGGTGCCCACCAAAGCTGCTCTGTCACCCCCTCCTCAACTGGACAGGGGGAGAAAATACAACGAAAAGCTCATGGGTCAAGATAAGGAGAGGGAGATCACTCACCAATTACCATCACAGGGAAAAGAGACTCAAACTTGGGGAAATGGATTTAATTTATTGCTGACAAAATCAGAGTAGGATAATGAGAAATAAGAACAAATCTAAAACCGCCTTTCCCCCACCCCTCCCATCTTCCTGGGCTTATCTTTACTCCTGAGTTCTATACCACTTCCCCCTGAGCAGTGCAGGGGGATGGAGAGTGGGAGTTGTGGTCAGTTCATAACACTTTGCTTCTGCCACTCCTTCGTCCTCATGCTATTTCCCTGCTCCAGCGTGGGGTCCCACCCATGGTAGTCAGTCCTTCACAAACTTCTCTGATGTTGGTTCTTCCCACAGGCTGCAGTTCTTTGCAAACTGCTCCAGTATGTATGTGAGGTGTCATTGTATCCTATTGGATATGTTTTAAAGATATAGACTGGGTCTGTCTGGGATGGAGTTAACTGTCTTCATAGCAGCATACATGGTGCTGTGTTTTGGATTTGTGACTAAACCAGTGTTGATGACAGACCAGTATTTCAGCTGTGGCTGAACAGTGCTTGCACAGCACCAAGGCTTTCTCTCTTTCTCCCTCTCTTTCCCCCAGTGAGTAAGCTGAGGTTGGACAAGAAGTTTGGAGGTGACACAGCTGGGACAACTGACATGAATTGGCCAAAAGGACATTCCATACCATATAGAGTCATGCTGAACAATAAAAACAGGGGTTTTTTTATTTCGTCTTCCACAGGAGGCATTGGTCAGAGACTGTCAGGGTTTGCTTGTGGGAGGTGGTGAGTGATTGCCTTTGCATTGCTTTTTTTTCTGTTTTCGAGGGGGCTATTTTATTCCCCCTCATCTTTCCTTCACTTACTAAACCATCTTTAACTTGACCGTTGAATTTTTTTGTTTTTACTATTCCCATTCTCTCCCCTGTCCCGCTGTGGTTAGATGGGTGAGTAGCTCTGTGGGTGCCTATGGGCTGGCCAGGGTCAACCCACCACAATAGCACAGGCAGTCAGAAGGTATAAAGCACTGAACAGGAGCTCTGTAGCTCACTGGTGAGATTATGGCAGGACTGAAGAATGTGTCATGCATGTTGATGCTTCACCCTTGATTAATGTGTTGTGTCCCCCAGTCCCCCCTGGCCAAAAAAAAAACAGAAGTACCAGCATTGAAACCAAATTTGGTCAACACCATTACTGGTGAATTTTGTGGGTGATGTTATGTCTTTCTAGCTCCTCGGCCATTGGATGTCATGAAGGAGAAGGGTATTGAGATTCCAGTTAGACATTTGTGAACCCTTCTAAGAATTTAGTATCTACTGTTTCATATCAAGTAACTGACATTTGATAATACTTCAGTTTTACCCTAGTAAAAGAGTGAGATTTTTTCTGTTTTATGATGTGTTGAAGCTCCCTGCCCTGTTGTCCATTCCAGGTAGTTCTTGATCTTGTTTGTGTGTTCTGAGTTTGTTTCATAAGAGTAAAATTCTCAATGAGGCAAAATACTCTCAAAGGCTTA
The DNA here is from genome assembly GCF_026419915.1 of Harpia harpyja. Taxonomy (NCBI): domain Eukaryota; kingdom Metazoa; phylum Chordata; class Aves; order Accipitriformes; family Accipitridae; genus Harpia; species Harpia harpyja. The sequence continues at coordinate 46,666,633 of NC_068945.1, read as the reverse complement.
AGTAATTAGGCTTAAATTTGTTGTTTGTTTGAGGTGTAAGCTTGTCATTTGTTCGAGGTGTAAGCTAACGTGTTCTACTCTGCAATTGGGACAGGTTAACGTGGTACACAGGTAATTGCTGAGGTGAAGGTTGATGATTTGTAACTGTAGCTAATTCTTGTCCAGTTACCTGTCCATATATAAATTCTTTCTGCACCTATCCCAGGTAATAAACTTTTTAAGTCGTCTCTTCTTAGTAGTCAAGCTCTTAAATTTATTCATCAGTATTTGGTAAGCTATGTCTGTTGTTCAAAATCTATGGTGTTTTGAGTAACAGTGCCTCCTGGAGCCTCTGTGTCTTCTGAACGTCGTAAGGCCTCCTTATTTCATGCATACTGGGGAGGAAGTTACAGAGAAACAAGTTGCTTGTTGACTTACGTTGTAAAGTAGGGAATATTCATTGTAAGCAGGTAAGATGCATGCATGGCAGTGTTGCCTTGTTACTCTCCTGCTCCTGAGTCTCCTGAATTCTTGGGGCTGCGTAGTATTTTGGAGTAGATGAGGACTGGCTTTCAAAGTCTAAGCTGCAATTTAAAATGAGACCCTCAAGTCAGGCACTAGTGTTTTTCCTATTTGGGATATGATATTTATCAGGCTTGCTGGAATATATTTTGCTTTCAAATGCACACTTTACTGCCTAGATACAATAGCTTAAGAACCCAGAAGTTCTTTTGCTATTACTGCTTTTTAACTCTTAAATGTTAAGAGAAAAAGCTCATATTGCTACTGAAAGGTTAACTAGTCTTCTAAGAATTGGAGATTTAAAATTTATGTATATTATGGCCAACTTTTCACTTGCTACTCTATATGACAAAGTAAAAGGTGCAGTCTGGGACAAGTGATAAGAGAGAGGTATGTACACTGGAAACTAGGAGAAAAACAAAAGCCAGTCATCCTACATATAGTCCTTTTGGCTGAGAGATCCTTGAACCAAAGTATATTATTTTATAGAATTTTCATTAGTGAATGTGAATTCTTGACAATATTTGTTAGACAAGAATAACTTCACTGGGGAGTTTCCTGCAATATGGGGAAGAAGAAACAATGGTCATTCACAACTAGAGAAATAGTCATGAGTAATAAGTGAAGTCGGATATCTTTGGATACTGGAGTGACAGTAAGGTGGAATTTTGATTTTTCTGAAGAATTTTTTTTTTTTTTTAAAGAATATCTATAATATTGCTGAGTGTCTGTACTTATATGCATTGACTTATAATCATAACTTATGGTCAGTTGTCTTTCCATTTTGCAATGGCTTCCCATTTGCATTTAATTGTAAGTGAATATTTTGTAAGAATTCGGTCTGCCTAGCACTGAAAAAGCACTTCTGAACTGAAATGAAATCACAGTTTAAGCTTTTAGTTAGTAGAATACCAAGTTTTTATGTCCTTGTGTCCACCCAAAAGTATAGGAAATACTTTTTTTGTTGTTGTTCTTAACTGTTGTATAAAATTGCTAAACCTGTGTGCAATTAGGACTGTGGCTGTAATACTGCCAGCTGGGTTTTTAGAAAATAGAAAGCGTTTTTTGCTTAGTTTATTAAAACTTACTGAAAACAGAAGATTGATAATGCTGTGACTTTTCTATAGATACCTACTTTAAATAAAAATTGTACAGCAAACAAAAAGATACCCAAAGAAGAACGAGATGACCATGTAATGAAAAAATACAGCAATAACTACTTATGGCTAGATCACTTATATTTCTCATATGTGTAACTTCACTATAATAGACTACTCTTCCTGTCTTCAGTTCTCAATGTTATAACAGATATCACCAAGGATTTATTTCATTGACTTTTAGCACAGTGACAACAAACAGTAGACAGCAGTCATACATTTCTTAGCTTTTTTCCAGTACATTCAGTGTTTAGCATTTGTAGATGCCCATCTTATTTTCTTTATTATTTTTTCCTTACTTGACATATCAATCCAAATTTTTTAATCTGTACATAAGCATTTTTTGTTCATTATAAGTCAAAATGGCAGATGTTTTACTTTGATGCAGTCAAGTTGTCTTATAGGGAAAACAGCTGAATATAGAGATTGTTTATCCATGACCTATGCTGGGAAAGGAGTCATTCAAAGTCTCTGCTTGGTTTTTAACGTGCATTTCTGTACATATAATATTCACATTGTTTGCATTACCCTTTGCATTCATATATAAAGTAATATTTTGTTGACATTTGCAGTGTTTTGGAATATTTGCATTCATTTGGATGGTTGTCTATTGCCAAGGAAATGTTACTTTCTCTCTTCCTGCTATTCATGGTACTAAAAGATGAGGCCAATCCCTCTGAAAATTTTTAGTCTTGCGTAATTAAATTTTCTTATTATGAAATAGATGAGTACTGCCCTTCTGAGTAAATTGCAACTTCTAGTAACTCTTAATTTCAACAAGATCAGTAGCTTCAGGACTATATTTATCATTTTTGTTTAGATAAAGCAGCTATGCCTGTTCAATTGCTGAAGATCGGTAAAGGAAAATCTGAGACTCCACTACCAAGACATTTGCAGAAGGAGGATTTGAAGCATTTGCAAGAAGGCTTTGATCATACCAACAAATACTTTCAGGTAACTTACTAATAAAAGAATTTTGGCTTACTTTGAAATAGCTCATGGTATATTTATAAGGGACCTCCATATTCTGGCTCAGTTGGTGACTTGCTGCAGCTGTGTTTCTTTGTGCATCTGTTGCATATCTTTAAGCAACACAGAATTATGACCCTGTTGAACTTTGTTGCATGTTGCTATTGACTTCATTGATTGACAGTTCTGCCCCTTCCTCTTACATTGCCAGACTTAAATTATATAAGAGGTTTTCTTTTCTTAGTTTCTGAACTGTGGACCCATTTATAAACACATTAATATGCAGAAGGCTGTGCTGAAAATGGAAGGATTGGGGGAGGTTAAGTGGTATTTTGTTTTTAAAAAAATAGTAATAAGCACCACCATTCTAATAAGGATCAGATTTCAGAGTAATGACTTCTAAAGCAGTTTTCCTTTCTTGTATGAAGCAATGCAGCATCCAGTTTTATGAAAAGAGGACTCTGTAGCAACTACCTGCATCAGGATACAGTTAGGTTTTTATCATTACCAAGTGTGCATTTATATTTTACTGTAGTGTCCCAAATATATTTCAGATTGGAAGTACAATCCTAGTGTACTAGTGAAATGCGGAAATATTTTTTTAATCCCTAAAACAAGTATACTCTGTAAAATGCAGTGTCAGTTCTTGAGGGTTTTCTTTTTTAACCTGTTTAACTTTTTTTGTGAATGGTTCTGAAAATCCTTTTAGTAATCCTGACACTTAAGTGGCAGGAAATGAACATCATCCCAGTCTTGTCTTCAGTCTGTAACCAAAAAAAAAAAAGGTGGGGGGGGGGGAAGGAAAGGGAAGTAAGCTAATTCTGTAGAAAGCATTAGGTGGCTTGAATCCTTAAAAAATGGCACAAATATTTTAAAAATATGAGCTGAACTGGCCTAATTATTTTCTGTATCCAAAAGACATTTTTGCTTCCCCAGCTGTATATTCCCAGTTCCAGCTCTAGTGCTAATCTGACCCTGCGATTGAGTCCATTCATGAGAAATAAACTGGCAGAAGACTATCCATATTGATGGAGAGAGTGTAGTTTTCTGCTGCTCTCACTCTCTGAACTGGCTCATTATGGTGTCAAAGAGATGCCAGGAGTAGTGCAATTAGGTAAAGCGAAGGAGCAAAACTGCCCTTTTTGGAAGCAGGCAGCAGTACAGTGTGATAGGAGGTGATTTGATTGAGAATGATCCAACCTCCCTTAGGTCTTGTAAAGGAACAAATGGAAACATCAATAACCAATGCTGCTAGTAAACAGGGTTTTTGTTCCTCAGGGTGTAGTTTTCTGTCCCCATTCACCTGCAGGGCATATAGGCTTTCCTGCTTTTCAGAGCTATGTCTGCAACCACCCCCGACACGGAAGAACAGGGCTTCTTGTTCACAAAGGAGATGTTGAAGCAGGCAAAAACGGATTATAAATTAGAAAATGTTTCTGGCAAAATAAATGTTTCCATTAGGAAAGCGGAACAATTATCACCAGGCTATGATTTAAAGCATACACGCAGTTTTATACCTGACTGCTGAAAGTGCATAGAATCTCTTTCTCAGACTTCTGCTTTATGTTAAGAGAACTTCATGCTGCTGCTGACGTGGATTAGTAGGTGACTAAAACAGCTTGGCATAAAAACAGTGCGACTGGAGAGCTGATAAAGCTGGTGCTAGTGCACCGTTAAATATGTAGGAAAATCCAGTTCTGCAGCCTGAGCTTGAAGTGAACCTTAGAATGCACTGATGTTAGGTTATCTTAGCGGTGGCACGGCACACTGGTCACTCTAGACCTGCCAAAATAGGGATCAGGTCCTACTCTTAGGAGGGAGGAAGGGGAGAGGAGGATTTTTCTGAAGTGAGTTCTGGGAAGAAGCAACAAAAAACATCCAGGACGCTTCTGTCTGGCTTGTGTGCCTCAGTCCTTTCATTCTTATGAAATTATTTGCTTTCTGGCATCCCTCTGAACAATAAAAATTTTAATTTAAATTTGTGGGAGCACAGCATAAGCAATGTCTGTACATCCTCAGTCATGATGTCCATTAACTGAACTTGATGCCTTCTCACATTAATTCATCATCCTCTGGATTTTGCTGTGGCAAGACTCAACCAAATCTGAAAATCAGCTGCCAAATCAGCTGTTGGACCAGACTGAGGAATGAGGCTGCGGCAGGGAAGGAGACAGATTCACCAGAGGAATTCCACATAGTCAGTTTTAGAGTGAGTCTAGTGGCATATGGAATGGGGAGGGTTTTGGAAGAAGTTTGTCTATGGGCTCAATAAGCAGTGCAGGATTTCTGGGGGAAGAGTGAATGTGAGCAGGTTTTGCTAAGGTGGGTTTTGTTGAAGTTTGGAGCCCAAGAGTTTCAGGTATGTTGAGAAAGCAGTGGGTAGTATTTCTGCTGAGGAAGAGAACTAGACCGTAGGTTTTTGGGATACAAAGGAAAGTGATGGGGCCAGACAGTTACAGTGAAGAATTTGAAAACTCATTGGAAGACAGCAGGATGTAAAAGGAAAAATAAAAAGTAAAAGTGGTCAGAAAGCAGAGTCTCTACCTCATCAGTGTATTCTGTTTTTAAATAGCATGCTTGTGCAGATTGAAATTTCTTTAGTAAGAAGAAATATATATGTAAGTACAGAGGTAACTTTGTCTCATTGCAAAGACTTTATTACAAGAAAAATTCTGGAGTATTTGATTTACCTGTGAGTACAGTTCTAGACAAACAATCTCAACAATAATAATTGTAGATAATACTTGAAATTTTAAACAAAGTTGTGATTTTGAAAACAAACCTTTCTGTAAATATTCATGGACAAATCTCAGAACATTATTCTGCAGATGCTGATTGTTAAAATAAGTCTTTGATACTTAAGTCTTCTTATAAAACTCATTAGTCTTCCCTGTGAGAAGTAGAACTTACCTGTTAAAAACATGGTTGTAGATTTTTGACCTTCATTTTGGTCTTAAATGAAGCATTTGTCTCGAAAGCAATAAAGCAATATGGTACATGTTAAATTTAATTTAACATGGCTATTTGTTTAGTGTAATAAAATTAAAATATACTTTGGGTTGGAAAAGGATGATTTGTGGAGTATTAGTATTTCTTTATAAAACAGATAGTAAAATAAATTGTTGAATTTGATTTAGATTCCTCCTTAGTTAACATGTTTTAGGACTAATTTTACTCTGAAAATTCTCTACAGTAACAATTCACTGCTGTGTATTTTATCCTAATTTGGTTTAAGAAGCGTTTACTAACATTTAAGTCAAGCTTCCCACTGAATAGTGTACTGTAAAATCATTATGATTTACCTGACAATCCTCTTAATGTTGCTTTTGGGCATTTATAGACAGATTGTCCCTGCTGTCTTTTTACAAGAAACCTTTTGTAAAAATAAAACCTTTTATTTTCTGTGCTGTTTGTGTAGTACTCTTAAACACTTTATAGAGTCTGTTTTCAAATTTTTGTATTTTTCTTTATTGAACCATTTTCTGTGTTTTTATCCTTGAGAAGGATACAGTGCTTTACCTGCCATACTGTGGAAGAATATATTTGACTGACATTTTTGCTACTGTTGAAGGAGAACCTTCTTTGATGAGATATCATTATTCTAGCAAAACACATTTGTGCCAAAAAGGTGTTAACATAACTGAAGGTGCTGGGCTGTGATTTTTGCTTCATTGTAACTTGAACTTCACTATAAAGAGAGTATTTTTACATAATTAATAGAACCTTTCCATCTTTTAGACCATTTGTATTATTGACAAACTAACAGGTTACTACAGTTTCAAAACTTTGTAATACAGTTCTCCCAGCTGTACAGTTTTTTAATTTTCACAGAAGATTATTTATCTTAATATACATCTTTTATCTCTTGACTATGATTTTGTTTTGATATTTATGTTGTAAACCTTTGCCAATATTTTTGGAGAAATTGCTGCATCTTTTAAGATTTTGATTACGCTACCTTTTTAGCTGCCTTTCAGGTTTTGTGCTAAAACTGTAGCCTTTGTGCTATTATTGTAACTAGCAAAAGGTACTTCTGTAACTACTATTTCACTGTTTAAGCTCAACGTCTAGTCAGTAGCATCTAAGTAGTATTGACATGTAGTATTTCCTTTATTATATCCTAAGAATATTGCTCTTCAATGCTGTCTTTAGCAGTCTTGGTTGGGTTTTTTGGGGTTTGTTTTTTTTTAAAAATTCAGATGGTAATTTGCACTTATCACTTCAATTCTACATTTTTTTAGCTTACAGATGTTTTAGCTGTTATCAGTGTTTCAGTAACAGAGGTGTGTAGTCTTAGTTCACATTATTTATTTATTTATTTATTTACTTTTTAGGGAATAGTTGTTCTTTCCTACCCACTAACAAAGCTTGGAGATGGGACAGACTTTTTCAAGGTTGTTCTTCAAGGTACTGCATTTAAGTATACATTTTAAATTTATTCTGTTGAACTTCTTGACACTTTTTCTGACATCATGCTATTACGTCACTAGTACCTGCTTTTTTAGTATTCATTAAAAGGTTATGTTTAAAATACTCTCTAAAAGTGTTCATTCTCTACAAAAATAGATTATTTTAGACTTATGCCAGGTAAGTTAATGGAAACAATACAGTCTTTATATTTCAGTAGACTTCTTGTTACAGAATCTTTTAAAATACTGTCCTGGAAATGCATTAGCTATATGTACAGCTTTAATAGTGTATTTTTAAACTGCTTGTCATAAAGAAGGACTAAGAAAAATGCACACTTTATAGTTACCATATAATATACACAATATATACATATAATGTACGTAATATATACACTTCCTGTGTAAGTGGACATTTAATATACGTCAGTATCTTGATTAGGAGCAAAATATTCATGTTTCATTCTGGTTTAATCTAAGCAGTTAAAAAATGGAATTTCACCTGATTGCTCAGGTATTTGAGTATCAGTAGACACACATTAAAAGACTTAAGTTGTTCATCATGTAATAAGTGATACAAAAAAATAATATGTCCCTTTTAAGTCCAAAGTTCATCACCCCTTCCAGCCAGGAAGGAGGAGGATGTCACTAATCAGGAATCTATGTTGGATTTGAGGAACTTCCTATTTCTTTCCATTTTCTTCTCAGCTCCTTCCTTACACTGGTTAGAGAATCATCACTTGCTCCCTCTGAGCCTTCCTGATTCTACGAATTCTGTGACTGTGACCAAATAGCAGGCTGGGGGGATACAGATCCTACCTGAGGATACTGCTTGTGACTGGTGTTAGCACAGATGAATGAAGTTGATGGGACCCGAGTCAGTTTCCCTGCTGGTTTCAGGGTTCCCAAAGAGGGATGCAAAACTTCCTTGAGTCTTGCTAATTTCGTGTGGCTGTTAAGGAGGGCTGAGAGTTTCTGCACATTCTCCACAGCCTCAAAAAATAGTTTGCGCATCTAAATCATTAGCATGGTTTCTGAAACAGTAAAAGGTAGAAACCTTGTTTAAAATAACAACATAATTTCTGCTTCAGTCCTCCTGGAAGGCTATTTATTGATATGTCTATGTACTGGAGTATCTCCAGTTTATGTAGTTCTACAATATGATCTGTGTTAAGGTGAAAAATCAAATATGACTGGATAATATTTCCTCTCTAACACTATACACTGAATTGTCCAAGTGGAAAACTTTGTCATTTCTTTTTAATGTACACTGATGTACGATGTGCACATCTTAAATGGTCCTCTTATGAAGAATATTCTGCTTGATATACCTATAGTTAGCACATAAAAGCAGTTGTATAACTATTTGAAAAGATTTTCTGTTTGTAGATTAATTGGAATGAAAAGCGTTAGACTCCGTAGATAAATTTATTTTGGAAATCTCTTCCCATTGCTGTTTTGTTTTGGAGAAGGTATGGTGATTGGAATCACTTCTGCTTTTTTTCCTCTAGGTTTGGATAACTTGTGTTCACGGACCAACAGCATCAATATTTTAATACATGGAAAAATGGCAGAAGATTGTGCAAAAGTTATACGCCATGGGGTAAAATATATATATATTTCTTATTTCAGGAATTGTTTTCCACGGATGTATTTTGACTTCTTATCTCGTCTTTGCATAGCTATCACCAAAATTAGAAGTAGCCTATTCATTCAGTTCAAATCTATAAATATGAACTAGAAAAAACCAAAAAGTATTTGTTTATGTATGAATCTCGATGATAGAGGTGTGTTGTGGTTTAACCCCAGCCAGCAACTAAGCACCATGCAGCTGCTCACTCACTCCCCCCCCGCCCCCCACAGTGGGATGGGGGACAAAATCAGGAAAAGAAGTAAAACTCGTGGGTTGAGATAAGAACAGTTTAATAGAACAGAAAAGAAGAAACTAATAATGATAACACTAATAAAATGACAGCAGTAATGATAAAAGGATTGGAATGTACAAATGATGCACAGTGCAATTGCTCACCACCCACCGATCGACACGCAGTTAGTCCCCGAGCAGCGATCCCCTGCCCCCACTCCCCAGTTCCTATACTAGATGTGATGTCACATGGTATGGAATACCCCGTTGGCCACTTTGGGTCAGCTGCCCTGGCTGTGTCCTGTGCCAACTTCTTGTGCCCCTCCAGCTTTCTCGCTGGCTGGGCATGAGAAGCTGAAAAATCCTTGACTTTAGTCTAAGCACTACGGAGCAACAACTGAAAACATCAGCGTTATCAACATCCTTCGCATACTGAACTCAAAACATAGCACTGTACCAGCTACTAGGAAGACAATTAACTCTATCCCAGCTGAAACCAGGACAAGGTGTCATCCATTTATGTTCATAATTTGAATGTCTATTGCCATTTGGTAAGATAGATTTTAGAATTAAATTGATTTTAAAAAGTACACTAAAAGCTTTTTAAAAAAAAAAAAAAATTAATTCAAAACTACCTACATGGTCTTCCTTATTGGCTGGGTGCTGGGGTCTTGCTTCATTAGAGATAAAAGCTTGGTTTGATTAGCTCCGGGGTAAAGGACATTAACAAGTCACCCTACAAGTTTGTGAGACAGTGTGTTGCAACTAAAGAAGGAAAACAAGCTGAAAACAATTACCTCAGCTTAATATTTTTTATTAGATTGCCTGTCAGTTTGCTGACATTTTAATATTAGCCAGATATCAAATTAAAGTTAGTGTACAATACGTTATGAGCTCATGTTAGTGCTTTTTCATTTGCGATATAAATTCACACTAAATCATATAATGGTTTGGGCTGGAAGGGACCTTTAAATATCATCCAGTTCCAACCCCCCTGACCATGGTCAGGGGGACATCTTTCACTACATCAGGTTGCTCCAAAGCCCTATCCAACCTGACTTTGAACACTTCCAGGGAGGGGGCATCCACAACTTCTCTGGGCAACTTGTTCTAGTGTCTCGCCACCCTCAACATAAAGAATTTCTTCCTTATGTCTAATTTAAACTCTACCCTCTTTCAGTTTAAAACTATTGCCCCTTGTCCTGTCACTATGGGCCTTGGTAAAAAGTGTTTCTCCATGAAAAAGATGGAAAGTTATTTAGTGGAGAAAATATGGCTTTGTTTTCATGTAATTAGAATTATTTGTTATGTACAAAAGTTAAAGGCTTTCTTAAATATGGAAATAGCAATGGCTTAGTTAGAATTCTGTCAGGATTTTTCAGCTCAAATGGACTAGTACACCTGAACTCTGGTGATCTAGATGTTGAAAAAAGGTAAAAATTATAGCAGACCTCAGGGCGTGTCATGAAAATTTCACTTAAAGTCCAAGTTGCTCTGAATTTATGGAGCATTTTAATTTCAGTTCAGAGACATGTGTATTCTTTTTATGTAATTCTACCTAAGGTTAAATGACTTTTGCTTGGTTCCCAGCTGTTTGGGTTTTTTTTTTTAGAGAGAAAGATCTATTTATATTCCTTGAGAGTGATCTTGCTGTTTCTGGATATTAGCTTACACCCTGAATTGTATCAGCTTCAAAGATGCATGCATCAGTTCATGAGGTATATGGGACCAGAGCTGCTAATTTCAAGAATTACACCTATAATTAGAGCTGAGGCATTTATATAATGTATAGTGACCTATATTATAGTTTTTATATAATTATGTGCTTATAAATATTCAGACACTGAAAACTTTTGTATCCCTGTGTTTTCAACATTGTTAATCTGACTAAATTAATATGGATTTGGTGAATATGTATAAGTGAGAGAGAAGGAACTGAATGTTTAATTATTGCTTTTACCACGTAGACAATCCTCAAACAGCAGGTGACATACACTGGCTGCCTCTTCAAATGGGTAAAATAAAAGTATCTTGCCCCCAAAAAAGTTTAGTGTTTCTATTTTTTCAACACATGAACTGTTTTGAGATTTTTATCACTTTGCAAATTTTAATTGAAGTCAGTAAAGAGGTTTGGAGGTTACAGAACATGTTGGACAGACTGACTGACAGTGAAATTTATCCCTAAAAAGCAAGGCTAAAAAAATACCAGTTTTATAAATGTTTAGTGAATAGTTGAAGAAATTTATTTGAAGTTATAGTTGTCACCTAGTGCAGCATTTAAAAAAAAAAAAAATGCAGGATCATGTAGAGGTGAAAACTTCCTATGGAAATAAAAGATGCTGGGATATATCTTTGTAGACCCTTTTCTCTCTTTGTCACTCTTACCTTGCCTTTTTTCCAGTCACATAATTTGTTTTGTTAAATATTAAATTAATAATGATAAATAATATTAACATTAATAATTAAATTTAAATACATATTAAAAATGCATACTATATTTTTAATGAATATGTAAAATACTTCAGAAGTCTTGCTTAGCGATGTGATCCCTTGTACTTTGAGGATTTTTTTCTGGCATCATTTACCACATGGCTTCCATCAGCAGATGTGTCTTGAACTGAACAGGTTAAAACTTTGTTTTTGAAGAAATCACTGAGTCTAAGAAACATTTTCCAGCAAAAGGTGCTGGCTCTGACAGATAGCATGGTGGTAGGTCTTGGGAAGTATACATTATCTGTGGTGTGTAGTCTATTAAATAGAAGTCTGGGTGAGAGGAAAAAGAAATTCTATAGGACATCTTCCTCTATTTACATCTAGTGTCTCCTCCAACCAGCATAGGTTATGTGAAGGAAAGGTCAGTAACACCTCCTGACCATGAAGGAAAGGTTTCACAGAATTCTTTCAAATTAATTTAGCCATAAGGAATAAAAATTACCTAGATCCTTTTAGTAGAGACGGTTTAGAGATTGTGCTATTAATTTGACCTCAAAATTGGTGCATGGCCCTTTTCAGCTCTTTGATATGTGTGACCTTGAGGGAACAACACGGAGGGGCTTTGGACTGGGTAGTAAGGTGTGCAGGTCAGAGAGTATTCCATTTTATATTGGATTCTGCTGTGTATCAAAGCCTTGTTTTAGTGTTTGTCGTATGCCATGTTAAAGAGAGAAACATGTCTTGAAGATCAGCAAAATCCATTCAGTCTGTTTAGGGCAGAAATATCTTTTACAACTGTCAGATATGTATAAAATAAGAAGTGACAGTATACAAATTTCTCGATTCCACAGAATTTTGACAGCAAATCCAGGATGGGAAGTTCCTGAACTAATTTGCTAAATATACAAGCTGCAGAATCAAAGAACAAACCAGTTTTATTGTCCTGATAAAAATACAAATCTTGAACAAGGCCCTGAGCAGCAATTAGAAGATAGAAAGATCAGTACTAAAGAGCTGAGTAGGAAACCACAACCCACAGGCAGCAACCCTTAGGCAGCTAGAGTGGGCTAAAACCAGTGTTTGGTCTTCCCCAGTGAACTGAACCTTCATGGTACTTTCCACATGTCTCAAATGAGATTTTAATTTTGGAAGAATCTGAGGGAACAGAATGATTTCTGAAACTAGCAGAGTTGCAATTTGGCAGTTATGAAGTAGATTTAATTTTTAAAAAAACCAAAGTTTTAGCCATTAAAGAATTACTTCAGTAAGGTCCAATACTTTTTGTTTGCTGCTTACAATTTCAAACTTCACAGTTTTGTAGATTTCCGTATTGTACTTCCCATACTGTAACAACTTCAGTTAATTTGCCTGGGGGGAGGAGCAGGCTATTCCCAAAAATGTGAATAACAATGTTGTTGTTATCTCCTGAGAGTCTTCTGGTTCTGTAACAAAATAAGCATAGGGAAAATATTCTTTCCTTTATTTCTCACTTCTTTTGAATGAGGGGAGTAGGATTTCTTTTTGCTGTTTAAAATTGTTGGTCGATTCTTATAGTTTGTGTATGTATGCAATATAATACATGTCTGTTGAAGTGAAAATCCACCAATTTATGTAAATGGCTTTGATTCCCAAGCCAATTATAAGAGAACTTCTAATAATTATTCTTAGCTAAAGGTGAAATGGAAACTAATCTATTTTGAAAACTAATATAGCATTAAATTTCAAAGCACTGTGCAACCTTATTTAAATTTTTTGCATGTTTAGAAACTGAGAGTCACAACCTGTCAAAGTTGACTATGATTTGTAACAAATCTGAGAATATACCTGTTCTTTCTACGTGTAAAACCAGATTTTGAGGTTAGTGCTGTCTTTTTTCCTCATTGAAATTTCATAGTCCTTTCACAGGTTTTTTTTGAGTGCCATGTTACGCATTGCGTATTACATGAGAGTAATCACCAGTGATCTAATATTATTCACAAAAAAAGTTTCCATTTGTTATCAACCTGTGTAAAGGTTTTAGTTTGTTTAATTCTAAAGTTCCTTCTGACACAGGAGAACAGCACAAGTCAAGTCAGCTGTACAGAGCTCCAATCCTGACTCAGCAACCAAGTCCCAGAGTTGTGTGCAGCCTGCAATCATAAAATGCTGAAATGGGAATAATGTATAGTAGGGCTTAGATTTTTAGCTGAAGGTTAATTGCACTGTTGAAGGAACACCATGAGTAGCATCAGCAACAGTGAAAGGAAAGACACGTGCTAACACATTAAAGTTGTTTCAGTCTTTCCAGATACAAACGCATGCTTCAGGAAACTCAGCTATTTTGCAGAAGCCATGTATGTTAGCAGGGCAGTGGGTTCCAGGTGCAAGGAATACTGAGTTGTCTAATCGTTTTGACCCATTTTAACTTAGCTCTGGGTATGGCTTACAGGTAGGTGACTTACATATTATCTTTTAGTCAAAATATATATTTTATTCCCATTTATGACACTACCTGAAAATCATGATGACCTAAGTAGTTTTGTTGTGTATTAAACTGTCTGATCAAACTTATGTTTTCTGCAGTAATTTTTTTTTTTTTGGCAAATGCTTTAATAACTAAATATATCACTGTCACTTAAGCTAGCAGCCTTTCTTTTTCTTGCACAAAACATTAAGATTTTGGATCTTAAATCATTTAGAGTAGCATTGTTATATTGCTGAAATAGCAAAAAAGAGCCATCATAGTGCAATATTTGGCTAAAACTGTCAACTTTAATCAGAAGAGTCTTTATTTGTTGTAATCAAATCAACACATGAACAAAAGTCATTCAGTAAAAGCTTATGGAAGTGCCTTCGGTAGAAGGTTGAATAGAAATAGGGTTCTGAGTCTAATATGTTTATTGGAATGGATCACATTGGTACAGCCCTGCTATACAGTTCTGATACCAAAGGAGGTGACTATAAAGGAGCTTTATGTTGTATCAGAGTTCCCAGCATTGTTTGGTCAGATACCTTTCTTATCATATCTGTCTCCTATATGTATTTTCTATCTTCCCCCCCCCCCCCTTTTTTTTTTTTTTTTGTAAGGTTACTACTAAAAAGGTGAGCTGCTGCAGGGACTTAAATCATTTACCCCTTAAATAATCCTTTGCTTGTTCACTTTCTGGTGTCTGAGGAACTTTATACCAAAGTAAAAGTGCAGTTGCGAATGCAATGGCTTCCTGTGCCAGAATCTCAGGAGTGACTCCAGGGAAGTTTGTAATGTCTCTTTTGCTACCAGAAACCTACCTATTGATTGACTTACCTATTTGACCCTTAATGAAGAAACTGGAAGTTGTTGATCCAACCAAAGCAGAAAGTATCTACAAGGAGAGTCTCTTCAAAGTGCAATTGTAACTCAATAAGAAATAAGCTCTGAGAAAAGATTGTTTTGTCACTGCTGATCCGATGTGTGATTCCTTTTCTAGCTTAGTTAAGCTTACCCAGAAAGGAGTCAGTCTTCAGGATATTTGAAGGGTAATGATTCCTTTTGCTTTATTCAGTGCAACTCTTCCCCTCTAGCCCTTGTCAAAATTAGCACTCCATCACAGTAGCATCAAGAATGTGACAATTTTAGCGGAATTTGAAAAAAAATGCTTGCTGGCATTGGTTGGAAATATGAATTCCATGGGTAGAAAAACTAAAAAGAGAAACTTAAAGGCAGTGCTTAGAATTTGTTCAGGATTTTTGTTTCTTGAAAGTCTTGAGACTTTAGGATGAAATTTCACATCACATACTCTTAAAATAGAGTACATGATACAGCCTGTGTAATCATCTGTTTATCACCCTGTCTCCATAGGACACCTTCATAGTTGCAGGATTTAAGTTGGCAAAATCACCTACAGCGGGACTGGATGGTAGACATGGCTGCCACCTAGAGCTGTCTGAAGAAGCTGGATCAGCCATTTATGTACGTGGGTACCCAACTTTTTTTATCTTTTTTTTTCTCCAAATTAAATCTCCAATTAAAATTTTGCTTTACAGCAGAAAAAACAATAAAATCTTTTAGAATCTGGAGTGCTACAGATTATTTTCGCACGTTCATCAGGAAACAATTAGGACACATTTGTGTGTTTGTGTGCATACAATTTTATAATAACCCTAACCATGCAAGACCCAAATTATGTCAGGCCTCCCAGGTAAATTTCTACTTGTTGAGTGCAGAAGTTTGACCTTAGTTGGCTTTAGATAGATCCCTAGAGCTGTTTAAACCATAACACAATGCAATAATGCAGACAAGGTAGAGGGTGCATGAGTGGTCTTAGGTCTATCATTTTTACTTTTCTCTGGTCTATGACTTTGTACTGCTTTAATTCACATCATTACACTTTGCCTTTAAAATACGTGGACTCCTAGATTCTTAATTTTTAAAAGAGAATTACACCTCTTTTTTCTGAGGGGTTTTCCTTTGTTCTTTTGTACTATTCTCACATCAATACTGTTCATCTTAAATGCTTCTGTCTGTTGAGGTATGGGAGTGGAGATACCCTGTTCTGCTGCTGCTTCTATTTATGGTAATACATCAGCAGTACATGTTTGTTGAAGCCACTGTGTCTTTGCTTCAAGAAACATTTGCTACCCTTTTTAAGCCTAAGCATTAGTATTTTAAAAGTTATAGGACTAACAAAAATTACAGAAGTTTAAATACCTAAGGATTTAGGATATTATTCTACATTTGGAAACCTGTAGTTGGGTGGGGAGAGGGGCTGGGTGTGGAATGAAACTAAGCTTTCAAAAACTTCATTGGACATTTCAGTGGAATATTTCTAATATTTCTTATGAAAGTTATCCCAACAGTTACGGGCATCTGGTGAGAAAATGTTGTACATTTTTGATCACTGTAATTGTCTGCTACTGTTAAAATGAAGGATGATAGCATTGAACTGAACTCTCAGTGACGATGCTGTAAACTCCATTCTGTAGTCAGTGAAAAGGAAAAGGCACCTCCATGGAGAACAATATAACTTTATACAATATGGTGATTGCTTTGAACCTATCAGTCAGATTTTGAAACAAACTTAGAAATAATTATGAAAACTTAAACACAAAATCACATATAAAAGAGACTTACTAAAATAAATTCTGTGCCAATGACAAGTTTTGAACTTTTGTCTATATAATTTTGTCTGACAATAATTTTAAATTTAAGAAAATATGCTTTTTTATTTCAGAAAGGCATTTTTTTCCAGAATTGACCTCTATAGATAATTAAAGATTGACATGCACCTCAATGAGAAACAAAATGAATTTAAATTATAGTGCAGACTGTTTCATGACGTTATCTGTTGATAAGGTGGGTATGTGTTGGTATTATGTCAAATCACCATGATTAGTTCTTTAAAAGACCTTACACTGAAGATAAGTCTGGCTTGGTAAGTATGGCTCTAAAAGCTTAGGAACTACCTTTAAATAGAATTGATCCCATTCTGGTGAATTTGCCTTGACTTTTTTTTTTTTTTTAATTTTTTTTTTTACACCAAAGGAGAGTAATGAGTCATTGAAAGTAGATCTGCTCTAAGCATTAACATGTACAAAACCTAAACCCATTTAAGTTCTCTGTTAAGCAAGTACAGTTTTAAATTTGTGGCCTTTAACTTTCAAATGCTGACTCTACTAATGTGATCTGACTTACATTCAACTAAGTGCATTTCTACTTTAGAAAATGTGTGTGTTATTTAAAGTAGCTTTTGTCTGAGTGTAATTGGAGTAAATATGATTTTATTTTTTTCTGTAGGATAAAATTTTACTAGTTTCAGAGGTGATTCACATAGCAAAAGTGTCTATAGTGCTGTTTTGTATTTGCTTATAGAGTTATGTTTGCTTTAGAGTTATCAAATGTTGTTATATTTGCAGTGCCTTCGATTTTGTAGTCAGAAAGTTTGCTATGTTTTTTTGTCCTCAGATTTATGCTAAACCAAGAACAACTGCTGCTCCAGAAACTGCATCTTTGGTGAGTTTGTTTGGGATGTTTTTAAACCATGTGAGACTAACTGCATGTAAATAAGAATGTGTGGAATTCTTTTTCTTTCCTGTTTATTTTACTTCCATACTCTCATCCCTGCAGTCATTTGTTCAGCTTCTAATTTTGCAAATAATATTCCCACAAAACAGGATAAAATATTAAAAAGTAGTACTTTTTCTATACTTGCCATATAGTTCCCATCTTGATCTCAAAATAGGCTGCATGTTGGTTTAGGAAATATGAACTAGAAAGGTAACTGTTGTTCTAAAGAAGGTTGTATGCTTGTGCTTTAAAAAAATGGAAATATGAATCTTCCTTTGATTTAAAATCAGACTTCATGTACTGGTCTTAACATTTCTTTTGATGACTGTTTGGAATAAGCTTTTATGCATCTAAATTAAAATTCTACAGGAAACAGTATATTAAAGGCGTAGAAATTGGTATGAAATTTTATTGTTCTTTATCATAAGGTTAAAGATTTAGTATCAAAGATGATACAGCTTGGCTTCATGTTAATTTTATGAAGAGTTTCATTTTTTTTTCCCTGATATAGCAATTGAAAACCACAGTTTTCAGTCAGTTTGGCAGAACTTGTATTCTTTAAAAGAGACTAATCAGCCTATAATGTAACCTTAAGATAAGAGGAGAGTAGTCCTTAAACAGTAGTAGGTAGTCCTTAATTTCTCGAATACTTCAACAAGTGTGGTATTTTAATAGGAAGACTTACACAATGGCTGTAAGAGGTACCCCCCCCCAAGACAGTGATTCTGTGCAGTGACACTGCCAATAAGAATTACAAAATTATTTATGTATAAGCTTTCAAAAGCCCTTTGGATGGGCATGTTAAAATCAATCAGTAAAAAAATTACTTTCCATCATTCTTTATTATAATGACTTCTATTCACCTATTTCATGTATTGAAACTTACTTGAACTGGCTGGTTAGTTTATCGTAAGGAAGATGCAATCACAAAAAGAAATGGAAGTAAGTCTTGTGCGCTTTATTGCCTGTGAATATATGTATATATATTTAGCTTTAGAGTCTAAAGTGAATAAGACAGAAAGAAATAGGTAACTTTTTTTTTTTTTTTTAAGATGAAATAAAGCATATCTGAGGGTGGATGGTGTTAAAAGACAAAATTCTGGGTGAATGTTTGAATAATTTTTCTTCTGTTCCCTAATTTTATCATGCCTTTCCAGTCTGTTGCACCAAAATATGTGTATACTCCTCTGAATCATCTTAAAGATGGAACTGTAGTGAATTTGTATGGCGTTGTGAAATTCTTCAAGCCTCCGTATGTAAGCAAAGGAACTGGTATGTACTTTATTCAAGAGATTCCTCTTCCAAACAGAACTGTTCTTACTATGTTTGTTAAAAATCAATGAGAACAACAAAATCAGGTGGTCCTTTGACCATGGTTCTCAGCTAACATCAAGGAAACAGAACAACGAATAGGTAAGGGGTATCAGAGTAGGTTTAGGCAGACTGGTGGAGATAGCAAATGAAGAAAGTATTTATCAAGCTAATACTATCAGTACAAAACAAGGAGAAGGACCTGTACAAAGAAAAAATTACAAAAGCCCTACACCTGTCCTTGTGGGAAAGGGTTGTTGTGTACCTGCGTGCAATTCTTCCTTGAGATTTTGACAATAAGTGTTATGATACGCTATAAATGCGGTGACAGCATATTTGTTACTTGTAGAAAGTGTGCAACAACTGAATCATTTTTTCTGTGAGGTGAACACTTACTGATTGTGCTAGTTTCGCTAGAAGATTGTACCATTTCACTAGGCGCTTAGTAAGTATACAGCTAGGTGATACTCCTGCTGAATTTGATTAAGTAGAATTTCTTCTCTGATTCAGAGTTAATCAAAGTATTTTCTGCTTATTATAAATTTACTGTGCATTTTAAAGTTTGGGTTTTTTTTCCCCTTCTAAATGTATTCTTAATCAAACAAAAAGGAAAAGATTATGATGGTGACTGATTTTTGTGGTCTTAATTATGCATGCAAGTTTCCTGAATAATGTCAATAGCCATGATTTTTGGCTTCTAAATACAGAAATTTAAGAAGTGAGCATTAAATCAGAAACAAGAGTTAGTGGCTTGTCAGCAAAACCTTTTGCAAACGGATCTGTGTGATCTTACTCGCTCAAAAACTGCCAGTAGCAGTCTGAAGGTGATGCACTCAAGACAAGGCAGTAAATGCCTTTGTGAGAGCACAGTGCTATACCCGCAGTACCATGGCTTCCAGAATGAGGTTTGTTTACAGTTAGGTAGCTTGAAACATAAGTGAAATAGCTGAAAGCTGTGCAAACATGGTGGCACACCCAAAAAAAGTTCCAAGTCCAACTAAGGTTCAACTAATGGGTTCACTTTTTGAAGACCAAGCAATCTTCAGCCTCTGTTCGAATCAGTTTAGAGTGTATGAGTGGGAGGAACATCTGGGAGGTCTGTGCAAATGTGTGTATGCTAGTGGTATGTTCAACTGAACCATACTGATATAATCTGTATTGTGGGCATGCTTAGTTACTTCCATTTGGTGCATGTAGTATTCTTCTAGATAAACATACTGGTATGAAAGACGCTATTGACAGGAAATTTTTGCTCTCGCTTGTAGCTAAAGTGTGGCTTCACTGTACTTGTAGCTAAAGTGTGGTCTAACGCTTGCCCACGGAAAAGAGAAGATGTGTGTGCTGTTCTCTGGGCTATCATACACTAAGTGTCAGCTGTACTAAAGGCAGCCACCATCCCACTCAGCAGTCATAGTTAAGTTATGCAGAGCAAGGTAGGATTTTTCAAGAATATATGAGATTAACTGAGTCTACAAGCTAATGGACAGCTTTTGGGAATTCAGCAGCATTTTTACATACTCTTGACCGTGTCAACAGAAGAAACAAGGTATCCGCAGCACTAGGGCTCAGTGACCTGGTGCCTGCAGGAGAGCAGTTCTGTGCTTCCCATGCAGTTAGTTGTTGCAATGTATTCCCAGTGGTGTTTATTATAGCAGGTGACAAGGCTTGCTCCTAGAAAACCTTTCCGCTCTATGTTCTTACTCAATGTTGAGAAGGCAGTAGCATTCCTCAAAAGAACTCTGAAACATAAACAAAAAAACAAATCTGAAGAATATGGGATAATCTAATTCAAATGTTAACATTTAAAAATAGATATAGTCATTAAGTTGGGAACTGAGCCAGTAATGGTCCATCTGGTTTTATAGCAAATATAGTGCGTGTTTGGGTTTTTTTTTTCCTCTTGAGACTAAATTAAAATGAATATTATCATATTCTACATAGTCATTGATACACTAAAGTTATTTTGCTAAACAATGAATTGCAAATCTTTAAGATGAAATATTGTTTTATATAGGAAAAAGCAAGTGGTAGTTGTTAGAGAAAGCTGTGGAAAAGTTGGATGTCACTGTTTTTTCAGAAGATAATTGGGTTTTGATAATACTGTACCCCAGTAAGAGTGGAAAAGTACAAATTACAATTCTTTTGCATTATGAATGTTACAACACAACAGATACTCCTAGATGTAGATGAGGAATAATAGTAAGTGAAAGTATCTGCAGGAACTCAATGCATTTAGACTAGAAACAGAAAAATGTTCTGGCATCTAATTAGAAATGCAAACATTCATAAAATACTAAATTAAGTGTGTGCGTGGTTGCTGTGTGTATAGCAAATCAAGTTATACTGCTAGCTTAGAAGTAATAAAAATTATTCTGCCCCTAGAGCTGAATACTTATGGAACTGTTGTGTGATTTAGCTACAGTTAATATTTAAAAAGTATTAATTCAGAGAAATACTCCAGAAGGAGCTCTTCAAAGATTGGAGATAGATTCCCACATAGTAGTGAATGGGAGGTGTTAGGTTGCTGGGGGCTTAAGGAGAAGATTTGGGGCTGCCAGGCATAAAAAAGGATCGAAAATGGGAAAGCAAGCTGTGCTTGGGTGCAGGTGCCCAGGCGCTGGCAGCGGGGGCAGCGGGGCGGGCGGCCTGAGTGAGGAGAGGCCGGGGCTGCCCCGTGCCGGGGACAGCCATTTCCAGCCGGCTCCAACCCGCCCACCCCGGGGCACCGAGTGAAAACGTATTTAAGAAGGGGCAAAATGCTGCACGGCAGTGAGGAGTGAGGGGGAGAGAAAGTGTGAGAAACAGCCCTGTGACACCACGGTCAGAGAAGGAGGCAGGGAGGAGGTGCTCCAGGTGCCGGAGCAGAGATTCCCCCGCAGCCCGTGGAGAGACCTTGGATGAGCAGATTGATCTACACTGCAGCCCATGGAGGACTCACACTTGAGCAAGGTTATCCCAAAGGACTGCAGCCCATGGAAGGACCTACGCTGCAGCAGGAAAAAAGTGTGGCAAGGAAGGAGCAGGAGAGAAGAGGAGCTGTTATGAACTGACCACAGCCCCCCATTCCCCATCCCCCTGCGCTGCTCGAGGGAAGAAGAGGGAAGGTAGAGATGTTGGGAATGAAGAAGTGAAATTGAGCCTGGGAAAAAGGAGCAGGGGGGACAGGTGTTTTAGTCTTTGTTTCTCACCATCCTACCCTATTTTTATTGGCAATAAATTAAATTAAACTTCCCCAAGTCGAGTCTGTTTTGCCCATGATGGTAACTGGCAAGTGATCTCCTTGTCTTTATCTCAATCCATGAGCTTTTCCACCTTGTTTTCTCCCCTGTCCTGTTGAGGAAGGGGAGTGAGGGAGTGGCTGGGTGAGTGCCTGGTAGCCAGCCAAGGTCAACCCAGCACACATGCTGGAACTCTCCAGGTTTTTCAGACTTTCCTGTTCTTTGGGTTATAATAAAATGAGGATAAATCTGGAGAAGGGACCTTGAGAAACAAGTTTCCTTTGAAGATAAGAATCTCAGGAGAATGAAAAATCTCTTTAGCTTAAAAAGAAGAACAATAATAACACATACTCTTTATGCTTTCTCAAATGGAAGGACCAAATTAAAAAGTTTAAAAAACACTTCCTTTGGGTGGGAGATCTCATCACTGATATTCTTTCCTGCTTGATGTGCCACTAAAATCTGTAAAAAACTTCATTGTAAAGGTGCAAGTGTAATCTAGACCTGTACAGAGCAGAGAACGGTATTTTGGTTTTAATGTAAAAGATTGATAAATTATTTCAATATTGAGTTACTCTATTTGGTCTTCTCTTCACAGGCTGCCAAACAACATCTGTCTGTCACTGTAGTGAGCTTCTCAAACTCTTCATTTTGTGGTGGTGTCTGGTGATTGCTTGCTTATGCTAGACCTGGTCAAAAGCTATCAGTCTTACCATATCTGTATAGTATATAGATATATATATTTATTTGAAAACTCAGGCTCTCACCGATATTCTCAGCCAGCAATTGTAATAGATTTCTTAGCTGTGTTTATAAGGAACTGAAAAGATTAGCTTTATCTGTAATAATTCAGGATATTGCCGGTGGTGAATGGAGGTACTTTCCTCTTGAAAACTAATGTAGGTTTAAAACTCAGGCTTAAAAGCAAAGAAACAAGCAAAACAAACCCCATACATCTTTTAAAGGTTTTGTTTTCTTTGTTCACGTTGATGACAACAAAAAGGGTAAGAAGGAAATGAATCAAATGTAGAAAGTACTACTTTTACTGTTTGAGTAAATCATGAAAGGCCAGTTCTTGATTTGTCATTTGTCCAGCTGCTTTAACAAGACTTTGGGCACCTGGGGACTTTGAACATCTTACTTAATTTCCAGCAATCAGTGTTTGTCTAAGCCATTCTTTCCAGATATGTAAAAACAATAAAGTTAAATGCACTGACTTTCAAGGTAATATGTCTCTGAAACAACTAGGACAGATTTTTGCAACTGAGTTATTTGTCAAGTTAATCACTTCAGTTTCATAAATAGTAGAAATTTAGTAGGGAAAATGATGATTCACTTAATGAGTCCTTGCCTAGATGTCATTAATAACTTCCTAATGTATCTTCCCTATATATTTTCAGTTGGAAATATTAAAAAAAAAACCAAACCAACAATATCAGTGGAGATCAGGGACACAATTTGAAAAGTTTCTTATTTATGAAGATAGTTGTGATTCACTTGCTACTTTATCATGAAAATCTCTGGAACAGTTTTAACTGATTTGGGTTTTAGTATAAAAATATTCACTACTCAGTTAAATATTTCAGTGTTGGGTTTTGGTTTTTTTACACAATCCAGAGTTATGTCTGCTTGAGAGGGTGCAAAATGCTCAATGATTGCTCTGAATTGCCAGGGCATGAAATGGCTCTTGTCAGAAAATTCTGTAGTTGCATTAGATCTGGCACAATCCTGCACTAATACATTCTCTTTCTGACACTGTGTTAATAGAATCATATAGCTTTAAGCTGGTACCTGCCGCAAGCATGGGTAGTGGAGCCACTGTATTTAATCCATATGGGTCTTTATTCACTATATAGATACCCCTAGATATGAGATACTGCTCATTCTTACATATGTTAAAGCTTAAGGCTGAAGCTTTGCACTGTGTTCGCACTGAAAGCAATTGGTACCTAATTTAGCCTTGTCAGTTTATATAATCTATAGTTAAATGTTCATCATTTTGATTACTGCATTAGACGAATGTTAAAACACTGATGAATGAAGTGGGGTTTCAGTATGATCATAAATTATTATTTATTCCAGAGAAAGTTGTTTTAACTGAGCATGCCTCAGCTCAGGGTGTGTAGTTTGGAATGCCTATACATGAAAATTCTATGTGTTGTGAAAACTGTTCAGGGAAGTACTTCAGGTCCTGCTTGGTACAACAGGCAGATGGGTTTTCTGTCTGCTGGAAGGTCTGTTGGAAGTGTTCAAAATTATATTCTAGCTTTCTTTCCTGAATAGTTTAAGAGTCTTAGATTTTTTTTAACAAAGATGTTTCTCTTCTCTCTCCCCTCCCTTAAGCCTAAGGACATCTCAAGTATTTAGCCTGAGTAAAAACAGTAAATATAAAAGAAAAAGAGCCTCTGTCTCTGTAGTGTCCAATTACAGAGATTATGTGCTTGACCATGAAAGTTTTGGGACATTACAATGTGATGCTACTGCTTCCCCAAGTCTTTCTCTTTTTTTCCTGCAGATATTAGTCAGTGTTTTCCATAGTGCAGGGAAGAATTATGGCAAGAAGAATCCTTGCTGCTGGTTAACAGTAAGGCATAAGAGCAATGCCCTGTTTTCCTGGGGAAACCTCCACCTAGCTTGTTCTCTTAGATATATGCAGTATATTCATATGTTATGTGTTGAATTAAAATCTTATTTTAGCCTACCTAGACACGCATGTGGAGGGTAACTATTTTATTTTTACAAAATATTTCTTAGAATCAAAATTAATAAAGGGTAGCATTTTCAGAAAGTACGCTTCTAAAAACCTTGAACAGTTCCAGGTCAGCAGTTCTTCATGCCCAAAACACAGTTTAAGAACCATAAATCGGATTCTTAAAGGTATTTTGAAGCCCTAAGTTTTATTTTTATTTTCAATTTTTATTTGATCTTGAGCCAAGTTCATCAACGTTCTTAGCCCAGAATTTGTTTAAAGCTATATAGCTGAAAAAACATTACTTTAAACTATAGCATGTGGACAACTTCAATTAAAAGTCAATTTTTAGTAAGTAATAGCAAACCAACTTTAGAGTGCAAAACAAACCAATCACAGGCTGTTGTGGTTTCTGATAGTCTATTTGGGAGGAAGCAGACTCAGAGTTAAGTCTGCAGTAGTTCTGTTTTTTAAAGTATTGTGTTCTGTTTTGTTTTTTCCAAATCAAAATATTGAGGGTGTATTTAAATTTTGCACAACAGAATAAAAACTGTTGTAAAGATAGTGATTTCATTTCTGAAGCCTAAAGATGGGAGTAGTGTTCTTTTCCCTTCTGTATGTGTTTCTTTTTTAAATAATCGCCGTTTCCTATCATCTAATACTGAAGATAAATAAAAGTTTAAAAGAATTTAAAAGGAAATGAAAAATTAAACAGTTGAATAAATAGTTAATATAAAGAAATCTCAAGATGGTTACTTTGATCTACAATTTACAAATGATGGCATTAAAGCATCTGTTTAGCCAGATGCTTCTGGTAGTTACTGAATGTTTGTATCTCTTAAGTGTATTGCCATGCTAGAAATAACAAGCTGTAATAAAACTTCTTCAGTTTGATTTTTTTTAGAGGTTTTGGTTTGGGCTTCTGCAATATCTGTGTTTATATGTACATATACATATACACACACACATAAGATTGTGTGTACCTTTGTATTATTTTTCTTCCTGTGTTTTGTTGAACATATTTGGTAAGTTAGCTGGTTCAACTGCTTGGTTTTAGTACAAAGACACTTGTATATTGAATGGCCTCGGTAATTCTTGAAAACAGTATTAATGTTTGGTGTAGTTTTGAAGAGAGAATAATCTGCTACAAACTTTTTTTGTGTGTATCGAAATGTAAGAAACAGAAGGCAATCTCTAATTAGAGCCCCTCATTGCCAACAGCATTGCCAAAACCCTTTTTACCTCTTTGCAGGGGGAAGTTATTGATTCAGGATAGTGGGTTTTCCACTTAAATGTTAGTCAGGAATACATATGTGATTGCCCAAAATGAGATTCGTAATTAGATTGGTGCTTTCTGCCAAAAGAATTTATACAAGCATATTTGTTAGGAACTGCTGAAGTCCTCAGTAAAACTAAAATAAATGTTTAATCATTAAGTACTAAATGCCTTCCTACGACATCACTAACTACTAATCTAGAAGGCTTTTGTAGTAATTCTGGTTTTCTTATGATGACTGAAAAATGAATTTTTAAGTGAAGCTGTGGGTTTGGGGGTTTTTGTTGGTTTTTTTAATATGTATCTGTACACTGTGGAGAGACTATGACTTTCTGAGCATGCTAATGACTGATGTAGCAGTCCATAAAAGAGTGGAAATGCTATGCCATTTATAAAAAGAAAGCTATAACCTGAAGAATGAACCTAAGCTGTCATCACAGTGGAGGAAACTTTAGCTTTTCAGTGACTGTTACAGGGCTACAAAACATTCATATTTCAAACTGTTTGAAGTCAGGACCTAGAATCTTGGAGATCAGCGTTCTCCATGTAGTTAATGTAACCTTCTACTGATCTTGACTTGGAATTTTACTGATTATAATATAGTCCTTGCAATAATAATGAATTCCTTTTGTTGCATAAATTTCTTTTCTAAAAAGCTGCTTCAACAAATAGTTGTGGTGTTTTTATGAGATGAAATAAAAAAACAAGTAACAAGTTAAAGTAATTTTATTTTTAAAGAACAGTAAGGACTAGTCTGAAAGGATATAAGAAGCAGGTAAGACAGATATATCACTCCATGCTTCCATTTAAACCAGTTGTCACTTCTCTCTGCTTGTTTTCATGAACACCAATTCTGAGGTGTTACAAGCATCCTTACAGATAGCTGTCCACTGCTGGTGGTCCCTCCCATGATGTTAAGCCTGAGTGGAAATACCTCTTCATAATAGTAATAATAAAGTATGTTAAAAAAAAAAAAAATAGGTGCAGTTCGGAGTTCTGTGTAGTATCAGCCTAAAACCAGTGCTTTTACTGAGTCAATCTAGTTTGTAATTAAAAACTTTCTTGTATAGTATATAAATTTGCTAAACTGTGCATCCATTATGTCATATTTTTAATCCAGAGTATTACAAGTAAAAATTACCAGTGGTAAAATTTCTCTTCTTTAAGAAAAGTTAATCAGTGGAGTAAATTTATCTAGTAAAGGAAAACTTACTCCAATATGTAAACTTGTATATTGTGAAAAATCAAAAGTTTGAGCAATGACATTTATTATATTGTTTCCTATAACACTGGGACATTACTTAAATTCAGCAATTCTGTTTAGAGTTTGACTTGTGATTTGTACAGAAAAGTGAATTCAATCACTGAACTGTAATGCAGCTATGGAAAGCAGAAAGCAATTTTCACATTCCAGCCAGAGAAGTAAAGACAGGTGGCTTTTTTTTTTTACCTTCAAAAAGGACTTGCTGGGTGAGGATTTCTTTAAAAGAAAATCAGTCTTTATGCTTTGCTCTTGAAAAGCTCTATTTTAATTAGGTTTATTGTAGAAGTGATGTTTTGAGGTGATAGTTAAGAATGGAAGTCTAAAATCACAGACAGAGAACTGTCTATATTATGTAGAAAGTGTTCCCCGACTATATAAAGTAAGTATAATATTTTATACTACTTTGAGTAGGATGATTATTAGTCTTTTGAGTATGCTAATTGCACAGAAAATAGAGGGAGTGTGTTAACTTTTTCCCCCTTAAATAAGTAGCTGCACATGCATGAAGCTGACTAGGTTACATAATCACAGCCTCAAAGATTAACCACAATTTTAATGTGGAATGTTTTTGTTATTTGACTCTTGATTTGTATATTGGATTATATCAATGCACTGTAATGTGTCATCCTGTATCCTGAAAGGATTGTAACTCTATGAACCATATGGTTTCTTCCTCTTAATTGCTCGTTTTGCTCATATTGCTTTGCAACTGAGCTGTTAAGTTAACCTCTAGAATTCATACCCAAAGAAATACAACAGTCCGTCTTTGGATTACAGTAGTGAATACTTGCAGTTTCGTCAGCCACTGACTAGACTTTATTCACGTCTGCTTATCCTAGCATAGAATGTCAGAATAGGTGTTATACGACACTTGACCTTGTGCCTTTGGTGGGAGTGTGCAAAAGAATGATGCTTAGTAACTTCTGAGTGCAGTAGATGAGAATTTATCATTATTGAGGTTGTGTAAAAATCTTGGGGAGGAAGAAGAGTGGTGGTTTTATAGAAATACTATAGGTTTTTATATCTGTAGGAAAAGTAGTTTTATTTTTCTTGGTAAGCCATCACTGGATTTCTTTTCAACACTTCAGTCACTCAAATCGTTAAAGAATTTAAACTTTTAAGTTTAAATGATAGTTAAATTTAAGGCTGTGTTTGCTGGAAACAGCAGAATATTTCTTTTGAGGGCATAGGCAGTTGCACGTAGAAGCATGGATTTTAATCCAGTCTAATGTATTTGTCTTCATGTTTGGGGGGGAATCTGTTCACAGAGTTTACATATGACTATTGTCTTCTTTTGACTGCCTTCCTGTAGTTTTTATGTAAGGCAAATCTGTCAGTTTTAGTAGACCTATAGTATTATCTTTCAAAGCTGTCTAGCAACAATTTATGTGTCTGTATGTTTATAAAATGCGTGATGGAGATTTTATTGACTTTGTTTTAGCGCTTTGGCACCTTTGTTCAGTTCCAGACATGTAAACTCTGGTTTAGTGTCATTATCACTAACTGCCTTGTAGAATTATAGCTAAGAGAATTTGGGGTTTTTGATTTGTTTGGATTTTTTGCTTTTTTGTTTGGGGTTTTATTTTTGAGAGTTGAGAATTTGTCTGTCACGGGCAAAACAGATTTGACTTGGGGAATTTAATTCATTGCCAGTTAACATAAACATTTAATAACTGTTTCAAGTATTGAGAAACAAAGAAGAGAAACATTTAAATGCTTAGGGAAAACACCTTTTCTTCACCTTTCCCAGGCTCAGCTTCACTCCAGACACCTCTCCTTCCCCCTTCCTAGTCTCCA
Organism: Harpia harpyja; assembly: GCF_026419915.1. Lineage (NCBI taxonomy): Eukaryota > Metazoa > Chordata > Aves > Accipitriformes > Accipitridae > Harpia > Harpia harpyja. Next base: position 46,637,726 of record NC_068945.1, on the reverse strand, counting down.
CAACCCTTGTTATTGTTGCAGGTTACGCTGTGTCTCTTAGGGGGGCAAAGGGTGGCACAGGACACTGGGGTAGGTAGTAGGTAGCAGTTTCTTTTTGCTGCTGCTTGTTCCTTACTGGGTTTTTGTTGTTGTTGTTGTTTTCTCCTTCCTTCCCCCACTGTACCTTCCTTCTTAGTGGTGTCCTCTGCTCCAATGTGGGTTCCTCCATGGCCCTTAGTCCTTCTGTGGGCGTATCTGCTGTGGCATGGGCTTACCCACAAACCACAGTCATTTCGACCTTGACCTTCATTTATAGACTTCCAGTATTTAATTTCACTGGTTGAGAAAGCTCACACTGTCAAACAAGAAGGTTCTGGTCAGTTGTTTCAAATTTCAGTTTTTTACAGTCAGTTTCTGTAGTTTGTTCAAATATCAGCAATACAATTAATAAACAGGTTTATTTGTTGTTTGTTAATTTTGCTGCTTTACTGTTGACTCAATGCCTGCTGAATTATGATCATGTCTTTGCTTGTTACTTTGAGAGTTTTATATCTTGAACAGTGTCCCCATTCTTGGTACCTCAAGAGAATGGGTGTAAGTCTTCATGCAGCTTTGTTTCTAAGAATTACAACTGCTCTCTTTTTACAGAGTTGAGATTCTGTTGTTGGCTGTTACCAAAATGCAATGCAAAAATTGGCAAAGAACTTTTGGTTTAAACGGGGGTCCACAATAGTGAGATTATAGCGGGAGTAAATGGGTTCTGTACATAGAGGAACTGTTCCTGCTTCTAGACTGTATGTCTGCATTTTATATGCAGTGAATAACTTTTACAATGAAAACTTACATTCTTAAAATTGGATTGTGAAAGCAAAAATGTGAGTTAAAATGTGAGATGGCATTAGAAGATTGGAGAGTTGCTGAAGCATTTTGGGTAATTCAGATCTAGTGATTTATACTTTTTTAGTCAGAATGAATAATAGCAGAATCATTTAATTTATGATTCCAGTCTGAAAGCACTGTGCGCATTGCAAACAGTTTAGATATATCCACTCTTTTCAGAGTACAGAAAAATGCTAAGAGAAATAGTAAATCAGTGTTATACTAGTGGGGGAAAGTACAAAACTATTCGGTTTAAAATTTTTTGCCACTCTTACCAGTACTGGTTTTGTGCTTTCTCATTCTGACATTTAAGAATGGTGTGCTCAAATGGAAAACCAACGGAGAGTTCACCATTGCAAGAGTTCAAACTTTAGAAATTTTAAATTATAAATCATTGAGTACTGTTAATTTAATGCCTAAAAATTCTGCTTTTTGCTTGAGGATCTTGCTAACTTTCTAAAAGCCAAAATTTTGTGTACGTAAATTTATCAAGGTTGTCATCAAGGTAAAAATAATAGGTTATGATGTCATTGCTCTACTGATCTGCTGAAAAAGTTGTAATTCAGCCTTGAACTTTAATTTTCAGTAAATGCTAGCATAATAAGTATAGAAAACAGAAGCCCTATATCTTGATTAAAAGCAACTAGGACAAGATGTGTGGATGCTTGACGTTCTAAACATACAACCAAGTTGATATTGGGTATTTGAAAAGTTGTCAAGCAGGTTAACCAGCTACCATGCTGTGAAAGAGCAAGTTTACTCTCACTCCATTTTTACCTTTGTAAGGTATCTGAGCACACATGCTTCTGTAAGCTGAAATGGAAAACACAGGTTTCATTTATGTCATCTGCAAATACTGCTCTATTCTGGGCTGGTTTGCTCTGTCATATTTGTGTCTTGTTTTGAATTTACTTTTTAGGTCATTAATAGAAGCAAAATTCTATTAATGAAGTTTAACTTCAGAAGGGCACATTTCAGATTCTTACTATATTTTCTAACTACCACAGTGTGACTGTATCCTTGCAGTATATATCTTGCATATTGTGTTGAAGTGAAAGATAAGTAGTTTATGCTTTAATTTCCTTTTAGAACTTGTAGAACTCTTTACCTCTTTAGAAGACAGTGCAAAAATAAATCTTAGAAAAGGATTGTACAAGATTGTACAAGATTGTACATATGGTCCCCATTTTATAGAGAAAGTAACTGAAACCTGAAAAAATATCATGCCTGTTGCAGACGGAAGAAAAAGTTTTGTGTGTTCCTGGCTCACAGACCTGTGCTTAATCACCCATTTCATTTTCAGTTATTTGGGCTAATTATCAGCAAGATGGGCCACGCTTCAGTTGTTATGCTGCTGTAACTAAATAGATTTTGGAAGAGTTACACACATCATAGCAGAAAAAAATTGGCCATGTGGTTGTTCATCCCAAGTTTAATATCTGTGTATTAATGACTCCATAATGCCTATTATTCATTCACTTTTACATTTTACAGATTATTGCTCAGTTGTAACACTTGTGGATCCATCAAATGTGAAGTTAACGTGCACTCTTTTTAATGGAAATCTAGATTCCCTACCAAAAATTTACAAAGTTGGAGATATTGTTCGATTTCATAGAATAAAGGTATGTACTACAATGTGGGTGGTTTATGTGCTTCTCTTTTGCAGTGAGAGGACTGTAGGAATAATTTAATTCTTCATGTACTGAAATTAACACGTGGAGACATTGGATAAAGCAGTTGATTGATAAAACAGCTATGGTTATGGTATGGTATGGACCAAAAGTGGAAATAAACTATCAAATGTTTTAAACAAAAACAGAGCACTAAGCTGATATCTCTCTTTAAAAAAGTGTTAGATGTGGTTATGATAACTCCAGAACAGCATTATTTTTTTGGAATATTTGTTAAAATAGTTGGCAAAAATCACGTGGTAATACTTCTGGATGAACAGAATTTAACAGACATAAATGTGCACAATTTATTCCTCTTCAAAGTAATAGAATTGAGGGATCACTTTAGACCTTCTGTTGTGGAGCAGTTTAGATCAGCTGGAGAGTTACTCAAATAAATGTAATCTACCTGGGGTTGTTAGTGTGCAATATGCTCTAGCGGCTTCTTTGATGTTTTCCTGCCTTACCCCATATTTATCTGTATCAAAGGCCATGAAGGAAACAGTGTTTATAGCTTTGGTACTGCTTCTGCTGGATGTTTTTCTTATGCCTGCTGTAACTGTATAGGGAAGAGGAACCACACTACAGAGACAGAATGGAAGTCTTGTAATGCTGGACCATACTTAAAGAGGTACAGAATAGTACCAAAGACATCATTATACCATGTTACATATTAATTTGCAAGATAACCATACATATTTTTTTTTTGCTTAAAATAATTATAGCAGAAATGAGTAAATGTCCTGAAAGAGGCCAATTAAAAAAAACTATTTGCATATTTGAACACTCTTGAGAGATCTAGAAAATTTAGTATTGTACAAAAGGATGATGAAAGGGATAAAGATGAGTAGTACTAAGCATATATGTTTTGATACGCTGTAGCAGGAGAACAAAATAAAAAAAACCATGACAATAAATGTAAAAAGTGGTAAGATTTAGCCAGTAATTGAAATTCATACCACTGAGATTATTAAGAAAGAACTTGTTAAGATTCAGAAACAGTCTTCAGTTATTCCTGTATAGTATAAATATTTACAATTGAGGGAGAAATTAGCTAACCTATTCTGGGTTAGTATAAAGCTTCCATAAGGTCATCTTTATGTATAATTAGAGTGGAATGAAAATGTATTTAGATTTTGAAGCTTGTGTTGCTAATCAATACCTGAGATGTGGTGTTAGTCTTGGAAGTTCATTGATTTGACTTCAGATGGGATAGTCTTATGCTATATTTTAACTTCTCTCTTAATCCAGCAGGGTGGGTGTTACACAGATATACCCATTTCTGAAATTCAGTGGAGGTAGAAACATGTTTATTGCTTCTGAAATCAAAATACATATTTTATAATATATGTGTGAAAAAGGAGCAAGTAGAAAGGAGCCTGGTCAAAATAAAAGAATTGAGAAGTTGCACATCTGTGGTAGGTTAATATTGGATTTTTTTTGAGATGTGGGAAGTACAGGTTAAAAAAAACAAACAAGACCACTGTCAGGGAAGTTATGTATTCACTTTATGCAAACATAATAGTGTCTCAGCTCCACTATTTATCTTTAATGTAAACTTATTAAGGAAACCTATTGATATATCACATGTAAGGAACCTCACCATTCTCCTGATTTGGCATCAAATTTTTTAGGAGATAATTCTAAAATCCTTGTCAATTGTTTTTTCATCATTCTCCAAGATGATGTTTCAGTATTTAAAGATAGGGTCTGTTAATTCCCTCCTCAAATACACTACTTTTTTTTTTTTTTTTTTTTTTTTTTTTTTTTACTGCAGCTGAGCTGTTTTAAGTGGTTTCCAGCCCTAACTGACCTCCAGCTGCTCACAATCCATATCTCCTCAGATGCATAAGCTGACAGCTTGTTTAATTACTTTCTATGTCAGAATGATCTAGAGTCACTAAGTTGTCTTTTTTCTGCATGGGGATGTTTTGACTACCCCAAAGAGTTACTAACAAACAGTTACTTTGGAAGTTTTCTTATCTGATCTGAGGAGGTAAAAATCTGATGTAGAAGCCTGGTGCCAACTGCTGGGAGTGAACTGGGAGGGGTGTTACCTCTTCATCTCTTTCACCTGCAACCAGCATAGTGTGTGTGATTGCTGTGTACACAGTTTTCAATTAAAAAAAGAAATCAGCTCTAATTAGAGTCCTACTTACACTGTCTGCAGTTCCTCCTTTGCTCTCTTCTCCTTTTCTCTTCAGGCCTTATCACCTTCTCTTAGTTTGCTGAATGGAAAGCAATTGAGAGTAGCAGAGGCCATAGTCTGTCAGAGCTGTGCTTACCAATGGTGACAGATATGCATAGTCCTTACAGTGTGTATTCACATTTCCCTGTCCCAAATATGCTTTTGAGAGGCTTCCAATGTCCAGTTGACATTGATAGCAAACACATTTTAAAAATGACTGCTCCCAGCTACACTCTCAGCTACTAATGAATAACTTCTCTTCATAGTAACACAGGTGTTGGCAAGGTCTGATGGTTCAGAGGTAATAACTTAATGGAGAGGATTCTGTTGGGATTACTCTGCATAGAGAATAATTTTATTTGCTCAGTATTTGTTGCAGAGAATGAAAATTTTAAGTGTCTTAGTAACAGAACTGAAAGATTATCCAGTTTTAATTACATTTCTGTTAATATTTCTTGAAGTGCATTTTTATGACTTCTTATGATGATTTCTCGTGAGTTACAGTACTTAGGGATTTGCAGTACTGTATTTGGGCCTTGAACTGCAGTCACTGCTCTGCAGAGATGATGGGGGAGATCCTCCCACCCCCCAGTGTAAAAGCTAGGCCTAATTGTCTAGCCTCCCTCTATCTTCATGGCAAAGAAGGAGTTATCTCAAGTGGAGTTTTCTTGGAACTTTTTTTATGATTCACTGTGGATGCTCTTAATATCTTAAGACTTAATGCCTAATGTTTAAGCTGTTAAAGAGAGGGAAGAGGCAACCTGCTGGTACTGACTGAATCTGCAATATTTTATCCTCGCTTGACTTAGGAGTTTTGGCATGTATTCTGCCTTTCTTGTATTACTCAAACCCTGCATGATGACAGGATTGTTAATTTCTTCATTGGCTTTTCTCTGGTATTCCTGATTACCTCTTAGTGATTTGCAAACAAGAATTTATTTCCTCATTCCCAGTGAAATGAATTGGTATTTGATTTCCATTTTAATGTTTGAGAATTGGAGAAAAGTGAAGCACTTTCTTATTTAGGTGTTCGTCTTGTTCAGTGTACTCTAGTTGTCTGATAGAATCACTGTCTAGGATGTGTTTTGATGGGTCTTTTTTCCTGAATACACAGCATTATAGAGCTGTGTGACTCATGTGGAACACTTGGAGAATGAAGAGCAAAGGAGTGACCTCTCATAAAATTCACTTATATGACTTCCTCAGCATAATGCAATCTTTGTAGCAATTTCAAAGTCTTAATTCTCTAGCTTTTTGTTATAGTAATCTTGATGCTATTCTCCTCTCTTACTTTCATGCCTTAACTCCTTCCTTACATAGGCTCTAGTTGCTGTAACAAATTAAGTAGGAGTCTTAAAGATGACAGCTTCTTTGTTACACAGCACTAATTCATCACCACTGCAATTCTCAAGTCGTGCACTGAATAGGAAAATGTCGTGTAGAAAAACAGGGTAATGGAATGGGGTATCATGATAGAAATGCACCATGAGCTGAACTGTGTTTGCACAGACAACAGTAACTGTGTCATCTACTAACTCTGGAATAATTACGGTTTATAATTCTAGTGTTTTAGCTTTGCAATTAGATGCGGCATCCTAGACCTTTAGAATAACAAAATGGAGAAAAACAGCAAGAAAAAACCCCAAATTTCTTGCATGCTACCAATTGCATATTCATCTGCTTCAAACTCTTTAGATTTACAATAGAAATGCATTGCTGCTTTGAGCATAAGTACTTTATAGTCATGATAGATGGTTATTCCCTCCATAGATCAGTCAGTTGACAAGTATAAGATATATATTTTGCTAGTGAGTTTCTAAGCTGTTTGCCTGTCCACAGAGGAGTGGGAATCTGAATATCAAGCATATGGAACGTGGCATCATAAAAACATAGCAGGCTCAATCAAACTCCCTTTTTTGTTATCCTTAACAGTTCTGTCCTGTCTCTCTTTTTGTGCATCACGCTCCTTAACCTAATAATACTTAACCTAGCATTTGTTCCACTAGGTTACCTACTCTGATCTTTAAACCAGTCTGCTGTTATTTCTAGGAGCACTCTTCTGCAGTTTGCTAGCGGTTTCCTTGTCTCTGTGTATTCCCTCCTTTAGTTTAATCCAATTTGTCCCATGAAAGTGGATTCCTTCTCTTTCTTTCTACTTGATGCAATATGGAAGGCACTGAGAGAGACACACAGGAGAAGTATCTGCTCACTTCTTATTCCTAGGCAGCTCTGGCCATAGCTGTCAGGTTGATAAGGATGAGAGGGGAAAGTCTGGAGCTTAGATACGGAACATACTGCGTGAACATTAAACTTTGGCAGAATTTAGCTGCCAGATTTCTAGTGTCCTCTGAGTAAATGTCATCCAAAATATAAAAACTTGGCCAAAGTTAGGTTTGAGACTTTTTGCTAAAAAGGATGTCAAAGAACATGTTGTCTGCAGCATTGCAACCCTGTTTTCCAATTCTTGCTCTGAAGAGTGGAGGCAATTAAAATTTTTTTACTAAACAATTATGAGATTCTTTTTAACACAGAGATTTTTCTCAGAGATGTCAATATTACTATTGCTTTTGGCTTCTCTTCAAAAATTATGTAAGGCATGCAACTCACTTTGAAGTTTTGATGGAATTTAAATTAAAAACACATATTTGTCCTAAAGTAAATAATGTCAGGAAATACTGACTGTAGACAGTGATAGAGTTTCTCCATAATTTGAAGTCTTAGAATTTTGCACATATGTTTTCTGAAATTTTCATCTGAGTACTTGTGGTTAAGTTACCTGATCATGTCTTAAATATGTAGGAAATACTCCAAAATAGTAGTTTTTTACTTTACTAGAATTTTCTCAAATATACTATGCCACTTTTTCTGAGGAATATTTCTAAAGCAGTACTACGATGCCTGCTGGCTTTTTTTAAATTATTATCAAAACAAATTATTTCAGGTGGTTTAATTATATACACTTTTTGCATACAATTTTTTTTTCCACGAAATAGTTACAATATGTTCAGGTGAACTGGTAAACAAAATGTACAATGTATTGTTCATTTTCTTCTTTAATTTGTATTTCTATTGCTGCAGATGTTTCTGATAATCTTATTTTGCAGGCAGCAATTCTCAGGAATAGTAGAGGATAAGCTATAATTTACGGTCCTAATAGCTAGGTGTATTTTTCATGTCTTCATAAAAATTAATTTGACTTCCATATGACTAGCCTTGTTAACTTTCTTTTGGAAGGTGCCTGCAGATAATTTTTGTAGTTCAGTTTTCTTGTTATATTTAAACATGTTCAAAATGGTTTAATTTATATAAGGACAGAGATTTACTAAGTTACTTGAAATTGCTTCTCTATTTCATTATTACCTCTCTGTTCATACAGCTGGAGGTACACATACAGTAGGATTACATTATTAAATACAAGAAAATATAATCAGCATACCATATTATCCAAAGTTGTTTAGACTGTGATTTACTTTAATGTGAGAAAACATTTACAAGATATAAGGAAATACACCAAGTGACTTTGGGTGGTTTTTTGACAGGAAACTTTTTTTTTTTTTCCATATAAACAGCATCAGTGATAGTCATCAAACTTTTACAAAGAAATTAATCTTTGGATCTGATACAGTGTTAAGGCTCAAGTTCAGTTGTCTAGCATATTTTTTAGCAATAAGTTATTAAATTAATAACAATTTTAACGAATCGTGGTCATTTTTTTTGGTGTTGGGAGTATTTGTTTGCATGTTCTGTTATGGGATGTGTATATCATTCAAATGCTTGATCTGCAACTTTGCTTTAGCTTGGAAGTATGTCATCAGTGTTTGTGATGGGTTTTTTGCCTTCCATCCCATCCCACCTTCATGCACTGCATGACACTCAGAATGGAAAGCAAGCATTTCCTGTTTCCAGATTAGTTTTAAAAATGTAGGTTTCCAGATTGTAGGACTGAAGTTGTTCTCATGTTGCCAAGTCTGGAGAGGGCTAGTGAGAAACATCATCATAAATCCAGGATTTTGATTTTTCTCTAAGAGGTCCATAACACAAAGGAGCAACTCCCATTTAATAGAAAGGATGTTTAGGAATGAAATTGTTGAGGCTTTTCATACCCTAAGACTTCAGGACAGTTCTTTTGGGATTTTTTTCAGCTAGTTTGAGGCATATAAACATAATTTCTTAACAAGACACCTTCTCAACCTGCTTCTGTTTTGTTTCTTATTTAAAATGTCAGAACCACTGATAAAGTAATAGCATTTAACAGGAGAAAGCAACCTTTGTTTATAACCCATCACTGCTCAGATGGCAAACAATACTTATGGAGTGTTTCCAAGTTTTAAAAGCTCTGTGGTTCAGTTCAGACAGGTCTGAAACCCATGCTGTCTTGGACCAGTGGCTCTTAGATGCTATTCCATTCTGTGTTGGCTACCTGTGCAGCCAAAAATAGAAAAGAAAGAACCCAAGGAAATAAGCTGAATACCTAAGTGAACTAATTTTTTGTCTTGACACAATGGAAAACCTATGTTTTATTTGTTTGTGTTTTTCCATCAAGTGTCTGGTCCAGCTATTCTAGACCATTTTTCAAGTTAAATTGCAGTGATCTGTCTCTAAAACTTTGTGTAAGGTGGTGAGTGAATGGGGAGAATTAAAGGTCATCCGTTTGTGACTTGGAACCCCCATCCCCTAGCATAAGGTAAATTTTTTTATCCAGCCTCTAGAAGGAAATCCTTTTTCATAGCCATCATTTATAAGAACAAATTAGAAGAGTGTGTGGCACCTAGTATATTGTGTTCTTTTTTTTGGCACTGTCCCAAGTTCTCGTCTAGGTTTTCGCATGGAGTTTCACTTGAAATATAATCCATGTATTAGGTATTTTCCCCAAATTCCTACAGATCTTTTTAAACGTTCAATACAATCAAAATACTTGGTAATCAGTGCTGGGGAACCTTATGCATCTAGACGTGATAAGACTTAGGATGGCAAAGGGGGTATTTCCGTGGACAGTTGTGGACTAAGAGTAGTGTGTTATTGAAAGAGGTTACCTGGGGAGGTTCTGGAATCTCCATGCTCGGAATTTTTCAAGGCTCAACTAGCCAAAGCTTGATGTGACACAGTGCTGACAACAGCCCTGACCTGAGGAAGAGATGGAACTTCATGATCTCCTGAGGTCCCTGCCAACCAAAATTCCTACAGTTCTGTGACAGCCAGCTGTAACCCCTTCATAAAGTTTTTTGCTCCTGGAGGCTTGTGATCAGATGCTGTGTTTGAGGAGGAGGGGATTTTTTTGTCACTGCTGCTGTGTCAGCTGAACCCTGTTTGTGTCATACAGAGTGGCATGTGCTTATATACATGTGTTTAACTGAGGGGAATACATTGCTCACCACAGTAACTGTAATGCTTACAGATACATTGCCTGTAGACAATTTTGCACTCTTTCTTTTGTTTTCACTAGCATCTCACATATACTACATTTCTGCAGTTACGGGAAGGCTGGGTAGCAGCATCTGAACATTGATCTTCTATTATTTTTGTTGTCAACCATGAATCACAGGGATCATAATTTTTTGACTTCTGCTTAGGTAAAAGATACCTTACAATGAGGTCTTCAGCTGAATGTATACTCAAATTGACATAGAAGTTTGGACAGTACATTTCAGATGATGCAATAATTCAAGTAACAAAAAAACCAAACCACAACACAACTTGACGTCTTGAAATAATTTTATATGTATAAATAATGAAGAAGTTTTAAGCTTAATGTATTAATGTTTCAAAATATTATCTTGAATTCCTGATCCTTCCATAAATCAATAGTTAAATTTATTTTAGGAAGTCTTTCTTCTTAGTATAAGAACGTGGACATTAGCTTAGTATATGTTGTTTTACAAGGCATTTTTTGATATTCTAAGATGATCTGTGACTGCAGTGGTTTCATAATAGTCCTTTCCTTCTGTAATTTAACAATCAGGTTTGATGGAAAACTACCTTGGAGATACTATTATTCCAGCTTTATACCCTACTTACTATCGCACTTTTCCATTGAGTGAGGTGAATAAAACCGGCTTCAGTTAAAAAAAAAAATAAAATTCAGGTGGTTTAGGTTCTTGTAAATCTATTTATAAATATTTCAAGATTAGCTTCTTTTCAATGAGCATATTCAGGATAGAGTTGTACCCCATAGAAATCACTAGAGTTTATTGTCCACACAGTTTGTTGAGGTGGCATTTCACCTTTTGTTCTTTAGTTTATAAAAACTGTGCCAAAGGCTGCTGCAATATGTATTGGAGTTTACTTGCCTGCTTAGAACAAGCCAAATGTATTGTATCTGCTTTGTGTTTGTCCCAGAATATATTTTTGTTTAGCAACCATTATTTATTGAATTTATTTAAAATTCTCGGGGAATTTTTGAAGTGATAGCCATCTGCCCCCCTTCCCTGTTCTCCCCCCCTGCCCCAGGCTGATATTTAAAAAAAATCCCCAAGACCTCTAGAATGACACAAAATCTACTGAGGGGGAATTGTCATCATATACAAAAGTCTCAGATTAGCTCTTTTCCCTAAGTTTAATTCAATTTCAAAATCATTTGTGTGTGGAAAATATAACTAGTTTACAGTATCACTGCTTAACTTGATCTGAGATCTACTTAAGAGTGCCATAATGAAACAACATTTGCCCATGGATTTTGTTCATCTTACACTCCAGTGATTCCTCATCACTTTAGTAATGATTTGTTTTTAAAGAACAAGCCCAGGGAATTTCTGTTGACCATCATCTGTTCTATGGGTCTGACACAAGTAATTTTCCAGGTATGAAATATTTTGTTCTATAACCCATTCTACATTTAGTTCTCCTGTTTGTTCTGTTGTTCACTAAATAACGTTGTTGAATGCTGTTTACCTTTGAGACCACTCAGTGGCTTCTCCACATACTTATGCCGAAGGACATTTGGTTTTGCTTCAAGACCATTGGTAATTTTCTCATCATGACACTTCAGGTTTACCTTCTTATGTGTTTTATTTCTTTTGTTATTTTATAACTGCTTTTCACTGCATTAAGGCTGATTTCAAATCCACTAAATGAGGGTACTAAGAGATGATGGAAGTACAGCATGTTCAAGCACAGCCTCATGAATGCTTAAAACGTGACATAAAGGGTTTGGGAAATGGGGAAAATAGTCTTTGGTGAAATATTAGTAGAAGCCCATGGAGACAAAGTAGTTTCTTGAACTGGTTTCTTGAAAGGTTTAGAGCTGTCATAAATAGGCTAGAGGTCTAGGACAGAATTTTTAGTAAGGAAGAAGTCAAGATATTTTGATGATGATTTAAAAGAATTAGTGGAGAAATAAATAAATAGGTAAATTGGAAATTAAAACACTTTGAGAAACGTTTGACATCGGACAAGATACTTAAAAATATGCTTGAAGTATCTTTTGATAGCAGATGAATAAGTAAGGTTTTCTCCCCTCTGTATGTTACCTATTTTGAGAAGCTGTGGAATACAATGCCAGTAGCAGCACCTGAAGTAAATCTGTGTATTTATATTAAATAACATCTTAGTGTCATAGTGGAACATTTCTTTCCAGATCATGGGTAATGGGCACAAATTGATTATGAAACTATGTATTCTCCTGATTTGTCCATTGGGTTTTCTTGTATTTTCAATATTTAAGCCTAAACGTTAAAAGACTAAAGCTTTTCAGTGTTACGATGAAGAACAACTACATCATGAATTGATGTGCTCCGTTGATCAGGTCTGGAGAATGCTTAAGTAAATGAAAGTTTATCCTAGAGATGATCCTTAGTGCATTTATGCATTATGTGAAAGTATCAGGGATTAAAGGAGTTCCTGTCACCAAGATTGAACTGCCTTGTTTATGAATTTCCAAGGAATACTTGATTTGTGTGCTTTTTAAATTTCAGTGTGTTTATAAAATATAGGCCTAAACCATTGGCAATATTTTCATAAAAAAATGTTGCTGTTTAGAACTTCAGTCACATCTTTCAGCTTCTGCACTTTTAAATCAGTAGGATTTTTAACCATTTGAAAACTGAGCACTGGGAATCCTAAACTAGATCGTCTCACAAATGCTATATTCAGAAGTCTTGTTGCTTTTTTTTGTAAGCAAATCTTAATTAAAAAAGGATGGATCAAAGCAGACAGTTTGGGATTTCTGGATAATGAGTCATGCAGTGCTTTGATATATATATATAAAGTGCAGGGAACAGTAAAACTAGACTAGATCCTTGAAGGAATGCTTCAGACTTTGAATACTGTGTTTTATATGGTAGCAGATACGCAGCTAAATCAGCAGGATACAGGGGACCTGCCATGTGCAGGGCAGCAGACACAAGAGTAATTATGAAAGCTGTATTCATAATTCAAGGGATGAAAGCTGGTCACTGTTGCTTTATAGAAAAAAAAAAAATACCTCCTAGAACTGATATTTTCTTTTTAAGTTCCATATCAGGAAATGAGGCTATTGAGAGGCAGAAAACAGGAATCCATAATAACTTTGCTCTGCCATAGCTCTGCTGTGTGACCCCTAAAAATGAATTTCTCTTGTGCCTCAGTTTCCCCATCTGTAAAAGCAATCCTGATGTGTTCCCCACACAAACATTTTGAGTTTTGTGAATAAAATACTCTGCACTGATGCTGTATATTTACAGGTAGGTACTAGTCTGCCTCTAAAAATTTTTGTGTGTTGGATTTTGTGCTTATTCACTTTGTTTTCTTGTTAATGTTAATTTCCTTTTTTTTTTGTTTGTTTTTATTTTGACTCTGTTCTCCTAATAGCACCAGGAACAAAAATGATAAATGGTCCATTCTTCATGCATATGTTAAAACAAAAATGTATGTGTATTTTGATGCAGTGCAACCATTTTTTTTTTTCCCTCATTTTTTTTACAGATCAGGGAATACAATGGACAGATGCAGGGAATTACCGGTGCGGGATTTGCATCCCTGACATTTGATGGAACTGTGGGAGCGCCAGTAGTTCCTCGATCCTCTAGCAAAGTGTACACTTTCATGGATGAAGAACAGAAAACAATAGAAGAATTGCGTGTTTGGGCAGCCAGTAATCTTTCCATCTCTGGACCAGCAGCAAAATTGTCTGGTGTTAGGCCAATGCTGTTCTTTGATCTCACTTGCCAGCTGGTAGGAAAAGCAAAAGTGGATGGATCTTCTTTTCTTCTAAAGGTAGATTTCTTTTTTTTTTAAAGTAATTTGTTAGATTTATTTATTAAGACATTGTGATTCAGTTTTTTGCTGAAACAAACATATTCATTGATTTAAGTAATGTTATGTAGGTAAATATTTTGAGGTTAAGCAAATTTATGATCCTTGACCAAATTATTTCTATGAAAACAAAACAGAAATCCCAGTTCTCTTTAAAGTTGTTCATCTGATTTATTTCTTTAGTTTTATAAGATGGCATTGGTATGGATCATCGTTTCACAAACAATTGTAGATAAATATTGCAAGATTTCTTAAGTTGAAAAATATTGTTAGTTTGAAATTTTAACCTCGTTTTTTAGTTAGCAGCAATTATTGCTCTTTTTTCTAGATCTGCTGGATATAATTAATGCAGTAAGTAGCACTATCTAGAAAATGAATGATTGGATTATTTTATCTATCTTGATGGATTTTAGGTAGCTTATTTTAGTTATACATAAGCGCTCTGGGGATCAGTGCTCACTGGAAGTACAAAATGCATAGTGCCACACAACAGGAGAGTACTTTCCAAGGGTGATCCTTAACATGAGCTAAATAAAAAGGAGGTCTGCATAATTCTCCTGGTTTTAGCTCCAGATGTATCAGTCTGGTATTATTCTGAAACTCCTCTGTATTTCTTTTTCTTTCTTTTATAAGTTGATTGTTAAAATGTGAGTGATGAACAGTCTGTTATTTTCCATTTTATGACTTCATAAAATTATTTATTGGTTCTACTGTATTAAACTGTATTGTTACAACATTTTTAGAAACAGCACACTGCATTATTCCTTCATTAAAGCAGCAAAGATTTTTCTTGTGCAGAGCAATGCATGCACTGCACAGAAAGGAACCTTAACTGTCATCTGATAATATACTTTGCAGCTCTTACAAATATTTCCATTTAATTATCCCTTGTGAAATAGATGTCAAATGACACCCAGTAAAATTTCAGAACTTTGTGGGCTGTAATTAAGTTGTTCATTAATAAGTATATGTTCAGCATTGAAGGACCCTTTGCAAGGACAGAGACAAGTGCTTTCTTAAATTATTAATATTTCTTTACACTCTTTTCTGTGTTTTAAGGTCCGAAGTCAATTTTGTCAGTTTTGTATAGTAAAGATAATGACTTGGGGGGGGAAAATTTAGGATAGATTTAGGAAGGTAAAAGTTTGAAATCAAATAATGGTAGATCAATTTTTCTGATACGTAATTCCTTTGTGTATTTTTTTTAGTAGTATAAAATACTAAAAACTTAAATCTGTATTAAAATATATCAGACAAGCTTAAAAATGGTAGATTAACATTGATATGCTGTTGCTAATTTCCTCCATTTTACAAGCATGGCACAATCCCTTTCTCATATGAAAAGTTGGTCATGATAGAAGAGAAGCCTTTTTAAAAATTTGTAGACAGATCTCTGATTATTTTGTTGATCCACTAAACAAACAAGCAAACAATTCAATACCAGCTCAAATGGAGTGATGGTGATTATGATATTTTGGTTATATGTTTTGTAATAATGATTTAAATGAATCACGTCATTCCAAGTGTATTAGTTATATTAATGGTTGGTTATAATATAAAATATAATGATTATTTTAAGCGTTGAGCTCATGTAAGTACTGGGGATTGCTTAAAGACAAGTAAAATGAATTTCAGTGATTCTGTGCATCACCCATAGCGTAACTTTTAATATTACACTTGATAAATTAATTGGGATATGTACAGCACTTGAGGCTGACATGGCATAAAGACAGTATCACTAACTTGTTAGTGCTTACCTTTTTCTGATAATTTTGTTATTCAAATTGATGGAGACTAAAAAACTCACACTAGAAGTTTTTCTGTCATTTATGCCTTTCACAGGAGTTTTACTATTATTCTTTTATTTCCTTCTGTCTGTTGGTTAAATTGTCTATGTTAAGCTATGTCACACAAGTGCCATACTCTGCTGAAGAGAGAAACAGGTTTTTTCAGTGTTTTGCTGACCATTGTGATCAAAGGTTGCTACTAACCCTTAGCTCCAGTCTGTTCATGACTAGTAATGGAACCATTTGCTGTTTCTTATCCAGAATTAATTTAATCAGTGTTGGCTTTTGAAACCAGGGCTTCTGTGTTTTCATCTGAGTAAAGTGAAGCTGCAAGCTCCTGAGGTAGACAGCTTGATCTGTTTTCATATTTGTGCATATGAAAAACAAAAGCAACTACTCTTCTAAGGATTTTTTTTTTCTTGTAAAGAAAGCTTACTGGCTTACAAATTCCTCCAAAAGGTGCCCTGACGCTAGTCCCATTAGTTCCTCTGGCAAAGGACATTTTAAAGCTAAGTAGTCATCCTTGTATCTGACAGGGAGCATTCAGGTTATTTTAATCCATTTGTCAGACCCATCTCTTAAGTGTAGAACTACCAACGTATCCCAAGTAAAGTCAGTTGAAAAATAATGGGAAACTTGGCAAACTTAAGGTTCTTTGACAAAATAAAGTGGCTAAATTCATAATATATATGCACTAAATCTATGTTTCTCAAGCTCAGGTCTGGAAAAGGTTTGATAATTCAAGCAATGGGCAACCTATCTTTCAAAGGTGGTTTTAAGTATTTCATGGTACAGGATCGGAAGATAATAGGCTTTTTTTTTAATCTGTGGCAGCGTGTACCACGTCATTATCTGGGTCCTTCAGAATACACTCTTATTTGGGAACATTAATTTGATGTTATGGGTCATTTTCACTGTGAGCAGTTTTTCCCTTTATCTCTTGATTTGAGATGAGTATTTCAACCATGAGTTATTCTCAGTGTATTTACACATGGCTTTGCTGATTCTTAGATCTTTTCTTGTGGGTCCTTTGTTCCACAGCTGTTAAGCATAAGGGGTAGAAACCCTTTAAAAATTAAGCTTTGGTGTCTTTTTTTTCTCCCCCTCTGCAGTGCCTAACTTGGGACAAAATGCCTTGGTATCACAAACTTTCTGAAAATTAGCTTCTGTTGAACCTATATGCATGAAATCCTATGAAATGCAGCATTTCAGTCTTATAGTTGAAATGCCTCTAGATTTTTCTTTTTCTATGCCAGGATTTGAGACCATTATTTCTGTTGTGTTTGAGAAGAGTGTATCTTCAGGAACTCAGGAAACCATAGTTTACAGAATATATTGTAAGCAGCTATCACTGAAATTTTAATGTTTTGTTTCAGTAGTAAGATTTTGGTTCCAAAGTGCTAAGTCTGTTGGTAATGTTACTTTTTCACAATAACTTTGATAGCTCAAAAATAACTCTGTTGATATTTCAGTACTTAAGTGTATCAAGAAATTTAGCTTTAGGCAAACAATTTTTAGAATACTCATTATTTAAGTATATGCTAAATACTGATGTTTTTCTAATATGTTCTGGATAACTAGCAGTGTATACTGATGTAGGAGATCATCAGTAATTAAGGGAGTATATGCTGTGTACTCAGTCTTCACATACTGTAGCTGGAATGTTAAAAAGAACCTATAGCAGGATTAAAATATTAAATATAGACAGTTCTGCATATGGTGAATTCTAATAGTTGTAACTGCTGGATAAAGAGTTGAGGTTTTGCTAGCGCTGGTGGTTTTTTGTTTTTTTTTTTTTAAATATTAACAAAACCCAGGTTTTAACACTTGATCATGTTTTCTCTAGAGGTTATTTTATACTCTGTGAGGAATAATAATTAAAAAAAAAAAATCCCAAAAAAGGGATTAAGGACTTTAAGACTGAGATTCCAGTTAAGATTTTTAAATAAACAACAAATTTGTTAAAAAAAAAAAGTTATTTAAAATCTCAATCTAAATTATTCTGAGCATATCGAAATAGTTCATTTGCATTGCAGGTATGGGATGGCACAAAATGTCCCTACCCAACATGGAAGGTGCCTGTGGAAGCAAGAGACCTGGAAGGAGAAAAAGTTGTTCTTCATCAGCTGCGAAATCTAACGGTGGACATTCTAGTCTATGATAACCATGTACAACTGGCAAAATCACTTAAGGTAAAGCACAGTTTGGTGTTTCTAACTCTCGTTTTGTGGCCTATTTTCTGCTTAGAACTCACTTCAGAGAATGTATCAATTCAGTTCTGCTGTTAATTAGTTTCAAATGTTCCTCTTTATCTTTCATTGTATTTTCCATACCTTTTATTTGAAAGCAAAACTCCTTCAACACGTGTAAAACAGCCTCATTACCCTAAAATTGCCACGAAAAAATTCTTCCAAATTAAGCAGTTCTTTCCAGTCACTGTAATATCATATATAATCCTGTGAAAATTATGCACTCAGAAAATGTATTCTATACTTTAGAATTATTTTTTAAATTACATAAAGTGGGGTTAAACTTGTAGTCCCATTAAAGGCCTGTAATTCTAAAGTCAATAAAAGATTTTCTGTTCTATAAACTTCTACAATTTGCAGTGCAATCTTCATTTAGTGGGTCAGTAATGTTGATTATGCTTAGATAGAGAAAACAACAACATAATTAAACATTTGATCTTCAGCAATACTGCCATCTTGCTTCTGAATACAGTAAATTAGCAAAGAATACATCTTACATTTTATGCCTTGCCCTCTATACCCAAGCGTCGTTTTTAAGAAAGTGTTTACCAGAAAATAAAGGTAAGTGATAGCCATTTGTTAGGCTGGGGCTATCAGCAGGCATGAAATCAATTTGATGTATTAATGCCTGCTCATAAGTAAATGGCAGATAGCAAAATAACTTGCCTTTGTGTAAGAATTCATAACAAAACTTACTCACAGAAGTATTTCATTACTTACAGGTTTTCTTCCAGAATTGTTCTCTTGCTAACTGGTGTAATCTATTGATATAAATAACTGCTGATGTTCCAGTGAAGCAGTATGTTTTGAAAATTAAGGGAAAAATATATTTTAATAAAACATATTTTCTCGAGTAGCTGATGATACTCCCTTTATTACTCTCTCCTATTTATATTCAGGAATTCCTATTGAATGTGTGGTACACTGGATGTCTTCATCAGCTCTCAATTGTTTTTTTTCCTTCCTATAAGCCCTTCCTTTCTTATCTCTAAAGCATCTGTGCCTTTGCTGGATACTGCACTGTGTAGCAGAAGCTCTAATGTCAAAGGAAACTGTTAGGAAGCCTGGTTTGACCTACTGAGCAACACGGGCTGGTTTTTTCCTTCTGGCTATGTCCAAAGTTGCAGTAGTTTAACTCATGCAAGCTGTAGAAGTTTTAAGTTAGATCATTTTTGAACACTGCTTTTTAGTGGATTGTCTTAGTGGAATTATTGAAGAAAAAGTGCTGATATCCTAACAATTAAACTTCAGGAGGATTTGTTAAGTTCAGGTTGCAATACATGCAATTAATTTTATTTCAGAGAATAACCCAAAGACAATAAAATTTTGTGGGACTCTTCCTAAAATGGAAGATTTTAAAAAAGGTTTGTTTTTAAATACTAGTGGAAATCATGTCATATCATAAGAAAGTATAATTGAAATACTCTATATTAATCTGTATAATATTTTATTTAGTTCAGGGTCTTGTTATGCAAAGATTTTTTTAAAAAAATCATTTATGTAAACTTATAAAACTGGAGAGCGTTTAGTGTATGGATGTGCACCTTCCTGAGTGTGAACATGAGAACAGTGTGGACAGAAACTGCACTAGATGTTTTGCCAGTTTATGGTTTCAGAAACAAAAAAAGTGCACTATTTTTCAGCCATCTCTTCTGCATTTGACAGTAGCTTAGAATTGCCTTTTTTAATGTAAATTGTCATGGAATTGTTAGGTTATACTCACCCATGTTGTCATGTACCATTTGTGATGACAGTTGCAGCTCTGAAATGATGTTTTATGTAGGAACAATCTGTTTTACATGGCCCTGATACCAAGAAGGGCAGATCAAAAAAACCCCTGAAATATTTGTTCTTATTTTAAAATTGTATCTGTAGGCACATGTTCAGACAAGGAAGCTCTGAGTAAGCACTACAGTCTGGAGAAAGTGGGTAATGTATTACAGTGAATTTTTAGCAAATCCTGGAGCGTAGTGTCGGGGATATTCCTGCAAAGTTTGTTAAAAGCTTCTTGTTTGGGTTTTCTGTCCAGAGAACTCTGAAGATATGAGCATTCTATCCCATTTTCCAAGACAGTCAAATATTATTTACAATTTTCAATGGAGAGAACTTCAGTAATATTGAAGGTATGCTACAGTTGATACCATAACTAGACTTTTTGTCCCCTATATTTACTGGCCTCTATTTCCTGCTGGGTAAGATTGTGGCTTTTCAGCATTTGCTGCCTTAGCAGGACACAAACTGAATTTTCAGAAGTCTAATCTCTGAAGTAGATTATTTCCTGGGGCATAAAGACACAAGCAAGAGCTACAACTAAGCAAAGACAATGGTGTTCACTGCTTTTTCTTGAATTTCCCTCTTCCTCTGGCTACGTGGGGTGCATGAGGCTTTCTCGTTACTCTAGGAACCCCAGCCTGCAACTAAGTCTCCAGAGTACAGTTGCTCCCCATAGGTTATAGTTTGTTATTTTTCAGCCCTTCTTATTCCAGTTTTTCCAGAGGTTCTCAGGATTCGCTCAGACCTTGCTGTACAACTCAGGAATAGGTCTGTGACATGGGTTTCTCCATCTGGGGTATTTTGCTATGTGGTAAGCATCAAGGTGAGAGAGCATCAGTGGTCAGTCAGTGCACGGTAGGGGTCCAGCTGTCCACAGCTGGTTGGAGATTTCCTTATGTACTGTCATTCATTGAATATGTGGTACTGTGCATTCCTCCAATGGCTTGATACCATCAATTTTGTGTTGCCATGCATTTTCTGGATTTTACAATTAAAACAATTAACCTTGAGTGTGCATACAAGTCCTGGTCCATAGTTTCACAGTATTCGTTTTGCGTTATGTATCTTCAGATGCAGAATTTGAATATTTTTCAGCTGTTCCTCCCGCTGTATACAATGTCCTGTCTTTTTTGATAGTAGTTTGGACTGAGAAGTCTTGCTTGCTTTTCTAGTGTCTAGAGTCGCATTTCCAACCTGCAACTTAAATGAGTTACATGGCTGTAAGATCTAGCCTTATATTTTTCAGGCCTGGGTAGCATTCCTTTGACGTGTCAGTGGTATTTTCCCCACTTCTGTCTTTGTAGTCATTAAAAGGAAAAAAAAAACACAAACCACAACACCCCCCCATCCCACCCCAAGTCCTCCAAACCCTTTAACGGATTTAAGTTGGTATTTTTTATTGCAAAGGACCACACCCAAATGTTGCGTATATGCTTCCTCATTTGCAAAAAGTTGTACACAATTTACTCAGTAAGATTAGACTGTTTATGTGATAAAATGATGACAAAGAAATCTCATTTTTAATATCATCAGCCATAAAATAGGCATAAAATCAGTACAGATGATTTTAAGTGATTCCTGTAGGTCAAGACAGCCTCTTGTCAGGAGTGTCTTTCTGGCCAAACGTGAACGTTTAACTGCTATGATAAACGACTGTTCTGAATTCATTAGTGTCTTAAATGCGAACACAATCCTGTATGTTTTGAAATAACTATGAGAATTTGCTATGTTAAAAAGTTGTTTTAGTTGGCTGGTTCCAGGGAACTGCATAAGTAACTTCTTCATTTTAATTCTTTTTAGCCTTAATATGTATTTTTAAATAGTCATATTTGATTTAGACTGCAAATAGAGTATTAGTATATTTTATATTACTGCAAGACGTGTTCTTATTGCTTTAATTTCATTTTGAATGAACTTGTTCTGAATGAGGTAGGTAGCTCATAAACAAAACTGCTGTAAAGTCAAGAAAGGAGTTGGTTTTGTACGAGATTTTAGTGATGGCTCTGTAAATCATGGTGTTTACTTTAATTTAGATTATAATTTCTTCTCAGTCAAGTATATAAAGTGTGCTCGGTCTGCAGGCTTTCTGTAAACAACAGAAAATACAGTAGTAACACTTTTAGCCGCAACAGCCACATTTGCTTGCCACTGTTAACAGTAAGCAATGCTGCCTCCCAAAGGAATTCACGGAAATTGCACTCCGTCTTGCACAGTCAGGTCTCATGGTCTGTGGTGACATTCATAACCTTCCGTACTTTTTCAGTATTTGGCAATGCCGATTATAATGGACCTTTTTAGTATAGTTCTAAGTGATATTAAAATATATAAAATAATAACATTTTCAGAAAAGGCATCTAATAAAATGCATATATAGAAAGATAGTAATCATAAATGTTGGGAAGTTGAGTATTGCACTAAAACATGTAATTCAGTTGAGTTTTGCATGAATTTCAGCACACAAGTTTAGAAGGCAAAACCAGCATTTTGTATTCTTGGCTTCTGGGCTCTCCTTTCCCATGTTTAATGTTTCATGTTTGTACTTACAGCAAATGCTTAGTTTTTTCATACATTGTTTTCTAAAGAAAGAAATTCTTCAATTATAATCAACCTTTTCCTGCTTATATACAAATTACTCTTGGGGAAAAAAAAAAAGTGGTTTGGCACCATTATATTTATATAAGGTAATTCGATAAGCAGAACTTAGCTAAGAACTCTAAAAAAACTTTCTCCAAAAGCATTTGTCATAGTCATTAGTTTAGTTTTATAATATGACTGTCCCTTGTATTTTTGGATATTCAACATAACTAAGTGAAATTTAGCATCTGGAAAGAAGAAAAACAAAAAGCCTCCTGATAAGCCTCTTAACTGCCATCTAAATGCACAAGCTGTCCTGTTGATATGCTTTAAATGAACAAAATGAGCAGCCCTCTAATGGTGCAGATCAATTAAAACTCTGGTGAGAGCTCCATGCCAGGAGCAAAATAGGTGCAGCCTGAAGTGCACTTTTTATGTCCCTGGTGCCTGAATTTGAAAATATGCTGCCTTTTTCCATGTGTGATTATTGTTTAAAAGAGCAGTTTGATACCAGCATTATATAGTTGTAGTCTGTTCCTTGACACAGAGGAGGATTCTAGAATAAGGATGCTGCTCTATCTGCTTTTCTGCTTTTCTGCATATATACATACATTTATAAGTGTTGTACTAAGACCTGGCCAATCTAGTCTAATAGGATTTAGGTTTCTACTGGTTAAAGCAGGAGCTGAAGCTGAAATAAGACTTAACAGACTGGCTGCTGTAATATTAATGTTAATTGAAGTCAATTTAAAATAATTTATCATTTATATAGGGCTATTTAAAAGATACTTAGTGTGAACATAAATCCAGGTTATTGAATATGTGTAGCTTGCCAGCTATCAGCTGGATCTTAGATTATACTTTAAAAAAAATATTTGGGTGTTAGTTAATTTGATTGAAAGGCCTTTAAAACACATCAAAGGGAAGTTAACTATATAATTAAGTCTCCAGATTATCTACCTTTAGAACCTTGGTTTTAGTTTGGGTTTTTCAGGGCGGTGGGGGGAAGGGATAATAGGAGTGGTATTTTGAAATAAAAGCGAAGTTAAAAGATGCGTTCGATGTTCAGCACTCCATAACTTCTTTCTTAACAGGTACTTGTATAAGTTAGCCTAAGTCCATTTGTGTAACTGGACAAAACCATTTCAGAGAACACAAAATAATTCTAAGCAAAACAAGAAGCATATCCTCCATGTACCTGAGGAGAAAATCTAACAGACTTAGGAACAGTGCCAAAATTTTTGAATTTCTAACACGCATTGCCTTTTGTCCTGGTGCTGAAAAAATGCTAACTGTAATGTAAGAGTAAGATATGATAAACAAATCTGGGTAAGCAGATGTGTTTATGTGTGTACATAAGCAGACAATATGCCATGCATGATGATGGACATGAGGTCAGTTGCTGAGTGCAATCATACATGGACAAATCACAGCATGTCAGTCTCTGGAGGGCTGTGTTGTGAATATAGAAGACAAATTGTGCCCTCAGGAAAGGAATATATTGGCTCGTTTGATCTGTCTTGTGAAGTCTGCTTGAGAATCAGATTTAGTAAAGAAGGCTTATGCTGGTTCTGAATCAGCCTTTGCTGCCAGTAATGTTGTCTGATAAAGCAAAACAAACAGGTCGCCCAGAGAGGTTTTGGAGTCTCCATCTCTGAAAATATCAAAACCCAGCTGGAGGCAGCCCTAAGAAACCTGCTCTAGTTGACTTTGCTTTGTGCACGGGGGTTGGACTAGGCAGTCTCCAGAGGTCCCTGACAATGTCAGCTATTCTGTGATTCAGTGAAACCGGTGAAGAAGGTTTATGAGGCCTAGATTTTTCCAAGTAAATAGCTAATTTTGTGTTATCTTTTTTTTTTTTTCTTTAAGATTGGAAGTTTTCTGAGAATTTACAGTATTCATACAAAACAAGCAAGTGCTGTCGATGAAGATGTCTCACATATAGAATTTCATCTTCATGGTGGCACCTGTTATGGTCGAGGAATAGGAGTCTTACCAGAAAGTAACCTGGATGTTAAGGAACTAAAAGCGTAAGTTCTATGTGTAGGTTTTTTTCCTAGATGATTCTGGAAAACTCTAGGCTAATGTAACAACTGTACAGTTTAGAATTGTAAACGTATGTGTCATGGTTTAACCCCAGCCAGCAACTAAGCACCACGCAGCCACTCCCTCACTTCCCCCCCCCGCCCCCTGCCGCCCACCCAGTGGGGTGGGGGAGAAAATCGGGGGAAAAAAAAGTAAAACTCATGGGTTGAGATAAGAACAGTTTAATAGAACAGAAAGGGAGAAACTAATAATGATAATAATAACAATATTAAAATGACAATAATAATAAAAGGATTGGAATATACAAGTGATGCACAGTGCAATTGCTCACCACCTGCTGACCAATGCCCAGTTAGTTCCCAAGCAGCAGTTCCCCCCGGCCCCACACCCCCCCAGTTTATATACTGGGTATGATGTCACATGGTGTGGAATACCCTGTTGGCCACTTTGAGTCAGCTGCCCTGGCTGTGTCCTGTGCCAGCTTCTTGTGCCCCTCCAGCTTTCTCGCTGGCTGGGCATGAGAAGCTGAAAAATCCTTGACTTAGTCTAAACATTACTTAGCAACAACTGAAAACATCAGTGTTATCAACATTCTTCTCATACAGAACCCAAAACACAGTCCCATACCAGCTACTAGACAATTAACTCTATCCCAGCCCAAACCAGGACAGTATGTAAGAACGAGAAACTCTGGAACAGAATATGTCTTTAGCACCACTAAGATGAAGAGTAAGTGTTTGGGGGGATAGGTAAATAAAGGCTAATTTTTCAAATTTAAAGTACAGTAGGGATTTAGATTTCTCTTTTATAGTGCTGTAATAATAAGGCCTGGCCACATTAACATACTTATTCAGTTTTATACTGGCATATAATCTCTTAAGATAAAAGCTAAGGTTAAGCAAATAAACTGAGCACATTTTAAGCATGTGCATATCTGTTACTTGGAAATGGTGAGACTTAAAGATATTCAAAATGAAACATATAATATAAATGCTTTACTGAACTGCGTTGTATGCATAAGAAATCATGGAGTCATTCAGGCTGGAAAGGGCCTTTAAGATCATCGAGTCCAACCATTAACCTAACACTGCCAGGTCCACCACTAAACCATGTCCCTAAGTGACAAGTCTACACGTCTTTTAAATACCTCCAGGGATGGTGACTCAACCACTTCCCTGGGCAGCCTGTTCCAATGCTTGACAACCCTTGAAGACAACACTTGACGAAATTTTTCCTAATATCCTATTAAACCTCCCCTGGTACAACTTGAGGCTGTTTCCTCTTGTCCTATTGCTTGTACCTTGGGAGAAGAGACCGACCCCCATCTCACTACAACTTCCTTTCAGGTAGTTGTAGAGAGCGATAAGGTCTCCCCTCAGCCTCCTTTTCTCCAGGCTAAACAACCCCAGTTCCCTCAGCCATTCCTCATAGGACTTGTGTTCTAGACCCTTTACCAGCTTCGTTGTTCTTCTTTGGACATGCTCCAGCACCTCAATGTCTTTCTCGTAGCAAGGGGCCCAAAACTGAATGCAGTATTTAAGGTGCAGCCTCACCAGTGCCGATGTGCTGGTTTTGGCTGGGATAGAGTTAATTTTCTTCATCTAGCTAGTATGGGGCTCTTTTGGATTTGTGCAGAAAACAGTGTTGATAACACAGGGATGTTTTTGTTACTGCTGAGCAGTGCTTACCCAGAGTCAAGGCCTTTTCTGCTTCTCACACCACCCCACCAGTGAGTAGGCTGGGGGTGCCCAAAAAGTTGGGAGGGGACACAGCTGGGACAGCTGACCCCAACTGGCCAAAGGGATATTCCATATCATGTGACATCATGCTCAGTATATAAAACCATGAGGAAAAGAAGAAAGGCAGGGGGACATTCAGAGTGATGGCATTATTTTCCCAAGGAACTGGTATAGGTGATGGAGCCCTGCTTTCCTGTAGATGGCTGAACACCTGCCTGCCAGTGGGAAGTGGTGAATGAATTCCTTGTTTTGCTTTGTGTGTTGCATGCAGCTTTTGCTTTAATTATTAAACTGTCTTTATCTCAACCCACAAGTTTTCTTACTTTTACCCTTCCAATCTCTCCCCCATCCCACTGGAGGGGAGTGAGCAAGCAGCTGTGTGTGGTGCGTAGTTGCTGGCTGGGGTTAAACCACAACAGCCAAGCACAGGGGGATGATCACTTCCCTTGTCCTCCTGGCCATGCTATTTCTGATGATGTTGGCCTTCTTGGCCACCTGGGCACACTGCTGGCTCATATTCAGCCGGCTGTCGACCAACACCTCCAGGTCCTTTTCTGCCAGGCAGCTTTCCAGCCACTCTTCCCCAAGCCTGTGGTGTTGCATGGGGTTGTGACCCAAGTGCGGGACCCACCACTTGGCCTTGTTGGACCTCATACAATTGGCCTCAGCCCACCAATCCAGCCTGTCCAGATCCCTCTGTAGAGCCTTCCTACACTCAAGTACATCAACACTCCAACCCAACTTGGTGTCATCTGCAGACTTGCTGAGGGTGCACTCAATCCCCTCGTTCAGATCATTGATAAAGAGTTTAAACAGAACTGGCCCCAATACTGAGCCCTGGGAAACACCACTTGTGACTGGCTGCCAACTGGATTTGTCTCCATTCATCGCCACTCTTTGGGCCTGGCCATCCAGCCTGTTTTTTTACCCAGGAAAGTGTAGGCCCATCCAAGCCATGAGCAGCCAGTTTCTCCAGGAGAATGCTGTGGGAAATGGTGTCAAAAACTTTACTAAAGTCTAGGCAGACAACATCCACAGCCTCATCCACTAAGTGGGTCACCTTCTTATAGAAGGAGATCATGTTAGTCAAGCAGGACCTGCCTTTCATAAACCCATGTGGACTGGGCCCAATTGCCTAGTTGTCCTGTATGTGCCATGTGGTGGCACTCAAGATGATCTGCTCCATAACCCTCTCCAGCACCAAGGTCAGACTGGCAGGCCTGTAGTTCCCCAGATCCCCCCTCCAGCCCTTAGTGTAGATGGGTGTCACATGTGCTAACTTCCAGTCAACTGGGACCTCCCCAGTTAGCCAGGACTGCTGATAAATGGTTGAAAGTGGCTTGGTGAGCACTTCTGCCAGCTCCCTCAGTACCCTTGGGTGGATCCCATCCACCACCATAGACCTGGGTGTGTAGCAGGTTGCTAACCATTTCCCCTTGGATTATGGGGGCTTCATTCTGCTCCCTGTCCCTGTCTTCCAGGTCAGGGGGCTGGGTACCCCGAGACCAACTGGTCTTACTATTAAAGACTGAGGCAAAGGCAGCATTAAGTACCTCAGCCTTTTCCTCATCCTTTGTCACTATGTTTCCCCCCACATCCAATAAAGGATGGAGATTCTCCTTAGCCCTCCTTTTGTTGCTAATGTATTTATAGAAACATTTTTCTATTGTCTTTTATGGCAGTAGCCAGATTAATTTCTCGTTGGGCTTTGGCCCTTCTAATTTTCTCCCTGCATAACCTCACGACATCCTTGTAGTCCTCCCGAGTTGCCCGCCCCTTCTTCCAAAGGTTATAAAGTCTCTTTTTTCCTCCTAGGAAAGGCCAAGTAACCAAAGTCCACATTCCTTTATCAGGAATTCCATTTCCTGTAGTACAGACTTCTTTTGGCACTATATTGTGTTTAAAGTCCCAGAAGTGATTTGAAGAGGAGTGTCTCATCTGCATCATTAGTACACACTCCTGCAGCTTCTGGCTCAATTGAGTTTTATGTGTCTGCTGGAAAATTTATGTCTGAACATTATACCTGTGTATTGATAAACAGTAGGTTTTATGTAAGTGTACGTATAGTCCCATATATATATATGTGTGTGTGTGTATATGAAAGACTTCTCTAGGTTATAAAATATTTAGTCATTTATTTTTAGATTCTTAGAATCTGTGGATCTGGCAGACAGTCAGAATATGGAAAGCATGTCTTCAGTGGAATTAGACAGCACTTTTAACAATGTTACAGGTAAGAGCAATTGAAAGCTGATTTGCTCTTTCTTCTAACATATGTATGGTCAAGATAAGGTCACAGTTAACTGCTTCTCTAAGTGTGTAATGTTACTTTCACATACAAAGCCTTAGAGAATTCTTCTGTGATTATTAGACTGGAAACTGACATTACCCTGTCCTTCTGTCTCACAGCAGAAGCCTTTCATATACATGGAAAAATACTTTCATAGGAGGCAGTGAATAAATTATTAAACACTGTGTTCTTAATCATATTATATTAGATCATAAAGCAGAGTGACGTAATTCCCTCCCTCTAAAGGGGAATTTCTTAGAGACAGGCACTGAAAATGCTACTAAACAGCTGCTTGCTGAGGAGCCCTTCTAAAGCCATTGGATGGAAGGTTGTATCAGTGGCAGAGTTTTGCAAGGTGCAGTGCCATGGAAATGTAGTATCTTACAGGCACTTCTACAGATCCCGTATTATTCTTTGGATGGTATTTTTAGCCCAGAATAAGAATAACTAAAAGTGAATTAAACTCTAAAGCTGGCTGGACATAGCCTGCATCTTTGCTTCTAGCATTTAAAATCCTATGTTACTTAGGCATTATTAACATACTCTGATAGGATATTTCTAAGAGGGTGCAAAAGTCAAGAATAAATAAATACTTCATGTCTAGACCATAACACTGCAAAATTTAGAAAGAATTTTGCACATATTTACTGCACTGTGTATATGTAGTAGAGGTTGTTCAGAGGAGGGACCAGGCAGTCCATATTGTTTTTAGAATAATGTATTGATGCTGTTGTCCAGAAGGATTACAGGGGGATGAATACAGTTTATGTCAGCAGTATCATTCACAGTATACATTTGAAAAGTGTTCATTTTGATGAGCATTGCTATTTAATGTATACACTAATTCCTCCTCAAATATGTAAACTCTTGATATCTAATGTTTGTCTTCTGCTTACTTTGCTTTTCCCTTTTGCTATATTGTTTTCATACATTAGGATTTCCATTTTCCTTTGTTCAGCTTTTGGGTTTGTGTGTGTATCTATCTGCCTATCTATCTGGTTTTGTGTGTCCACATGATAAAGAAGAAAAAGAAGGAAGGAAAATAACTAAGAAATTCTTCTTGATTTTAGATCTTGAGTCACACTTACAGAGATGTCAGCAGTTACCTGTTACAGGTAGGAAACATTTTGACCTCAAGGTGAATTTTATTTTTACTAAAGAACAAAAATAATTTTGAGACGTCAGCTCAAAGGTTGAAATAATATATTCTACTTATTATAGGAAGAGCTATTCTAAGAGTATAAGTTTATGAATGTTACTTTGGTTTTATTCCATTTTTAAAGGAATAGAGCATATTTATATAGTGTACTTTCATTTGTTTTTTTTCTACATGTTGACTTTCTGTACACTGAAGTACACCATGCTCCCACAGCCTGTTGTGATTTATCTTAAAGACTACAGTAACATGTATTGATAAAACTGAGGCTGCAACTGGAAAGGAAAGAGAAGTTGGGAACTAAGGGAGAATGCATACCTGCTATGGCCATTTCCCATATTTCAAATATTATGATATTTAATAGGTATGCACAGCCTTTTCTCTGTGTGTTGTTATTTTGCAGTATTAACAGATCATCAGGATTTGAATAACACAGAACTGAAAACCATTCTGAACAGCACGGCTCCTCAACAGTATCGCATTAGAGCAAAGCTGAGAACTTATAAACCCCAGAAGCTCTATCAGTCTATTAAACTTTATTGTTCCAAATGCAACTCTTTGTAAGTGTTTCACACAATAAAAGTGATTACAAATTGTTCTGTATGTTTTGGGATGCCTAGATTTTTCAGTGTATTTTCATCCTTTCTTGTGTAAAATGAGCTGAATGTAAATGCATTTCATTTTGAGCAAAGATTTGACACTCACTGGTAATAGGTAGGAAAACTTTAAATCGTCAGAAGAGTTCCATTTACAGAACCTTTTGCTTTCAAAACAATAATTTTTCTTTATTTTCAAATATAGCAGTATGTTTTTTCCCATACCAAAGTTGTATTTAAGTACCTGTTTCTGTATTGCAGTTTTAAAATAAGATAAGCAAAAAGGTATGATAGTCTCCAAATGAATGAATAAAATATCTTTGACTAAAGTGTATCTTCCAGAGAAGGCATCTTTTCTGGATCCTGAAATATCAGGGAAACACCATTCATGTTGGTATTTTTGTCTTTTTTCTGACCTGAGTCAGTTCGCTGACCATTTTAGCATTGTTATTTCCACTTTAATACAGTTTGTCATTGTGTCAAATAATGCTCAGTCAAATAATCATACACCATTTATGGTGTATATTCATCTAAAAATGAAAGAAAGTTTATTTGAAACGGTCTATTTTTGATTAAACTACTGAGTGACATGAATTACAGTGCTATTTATTCATGATCATCTGAATCCTGTATCACCTTTTTTGCCTGACTTGCCTAGCATCGGTCCCATGCAAACAGCTTTATTGTTACTGGTGTAAACTATTGCTTTCTTAATATGGTGGCACATTAACATTCTCCTGGCCTTTTGAAATTTTTTGCACAATCAAGGTTTATTAGATACAAACATCACTGAGAGAAGAAAATGCCCCTACTATCCTTCTCTTACAGCTTTTGCATGCAAAGTAGCATGCTTGCAGCTTTAAAAATAGTGGTCCTTATCAGATGTTGTTATAACGTTCTCTTGGTTGCTAACGTAAGAGGAAGTGCTTCATCGTCTTCACAACATACAAGTACATGGTCTTTATTACCAAGTGTAAAAAGGAGATAATTACCAACTCTCTCTGCCACTTTTGTCACATAATTGATATATTTGCCAACTCTGTGTAGTAATAAGCAGATACAATTGATAGAATTTTTTGTTCCTTATGAAATTCATCCTTATTCCACAATTTTCCATGACTACTATAGCCTTTTTATATATTTTTGACTTGTTAATATCTTCATTTCTGTTCATTTGAGTCTTCTCCTGTTTCACATATCGCTGCCTTCTCTTTGCCACAAAAACAGGGTAGACTTTTAACCAGATAGATTTGTGAGGCTTTAGTTAGCCTGTTTGCTAGTACTACTGCCACTGTCCTGCTGCAGTGATAGGACTGCTTGCAGTGCTTCCCAGAAATTTAGCTTCTCTTTTCTCAACCATGTGTATCAGGTGGATGGAATCAGTGAAATATAGCGGAGCTGTACTGCAGCCTGGATTGGGTGAGTTAAGAGGCCCACAAAGGAAATATGCTTTAGGGGCGTCCTTCTCTCCTACATGTTCTGCTGTGGCAGAAGAAGTTGTTTCATGTTTTAGCATATGCTGAAGAGCCTGACTGAACAAAGTTCAATGCAAGTTTGATCCTTTAACGCTGTATGCAGTAAGATGCATATAACGCTTGGAGTATAAAATCCTTGTGAGAGATGTATTTTTGTTTTTTAGACTTCAAGTGGAAGCTTTCCTGTAAATAGCAAAATATTGATATATGTGTATGTAGTTTTATTCATGTATCCACATTACAGAAGTTTCAGTCCTCATGCGTAGCTTAGTTCAAACCAATTCATTCTGTTCCTGCCTCTGCGGGAAATCTACAGGCAGGCTGTAGGGGCTGGAAGAGTTTAATAGGTATATCTGGAAAGATGACCTGTTATGTTAGGTCCGTTGTTTTTGCATTTAAAATAGTAATCCAGGAACACAGGTGGAAAGAGTTAGTGTGAACAGTTCATAAAATGAAAGTTCATGCTCAGTAGGACTTCTTGTGTGCCAGTTCTACAGTCAATAGCAGAATAATATCAAAGTTTGGTTTCACAGGCAGGAATTGTTCTATTCACTGGTGGAAGCAGCTGCTCTTGGGTTTGAAAGTGAAATCATCAGAATAATCTGCAGGAGTTGATGGTATTTTTTCCTCAACTCCACTCTGACGCTTGGCGCCTACTTTCTTTCAGTGTTTTATGAAACAGCCCAAGCTTTTGCCTTTTTTTTTCATTATCTTTTTTGTTGCGGTTCATATTCCACCTGAAGCCAGCAGGTCTGTCTTGCTTAGGAGAAAACATTCTACTGTATTTTTAATTTGCACGCCAACCACTGGCTTTTTGCCTGTTGTTGATAGTACTGGTAAAATTTGAATGGCCTGCATTACTTCTCTGTGGATCACAACTGGAAATGCACAAATGGTGCACTCCAGCAGGACTGGAAAGAAACTGTAGCATAGAGTTGCAGGTTTTCCCTTTACAGTACATACGTGAAGCTATTCTGTTCCTGCCCTTTTTTCTCCCCCCCCCCCCCCCCCCCAAATATGCAAAGTAAAATAGGTTAGAACATAAAACTTGAAATTATATGAGCTTATACAGTCTTTTCACTCTGGTGAAGTGGTATGCAGTTGTGTGGCTCTTTTAAGGCCCAACTGAAATAACATAAATCTGATATATTTGTTTTTCCATGGATTTACATATGTGTGGATGGAGCCACTAGGCTGCCTCTGCTCCTAGGTAAGATTAGATTACTTAGCATATTTATTAACATGGAAATGAATAATCTTGTCGTAATTTGCTATACAGCTCCAAATGTTTAAACTGATATAACAACAAAGTTATTTTTCCTGTATATACTTTAACTCTCATGACTATATTTTAATGTTTATTTGGAGTACTGTTGTCCTGGTTGCTAGATTGCCTAAGGAGAAGCTGTTAGAATTTACTTATTCATTTTGGAAATGGTTTTAGGCAAGAAGTTCCAGATGGAGATGACTTTGACTTTATTTTACAAGGCTCTGCTGTTACTGCCCCAAACCCAGAATTACACAATACATCCTGGTATGATTCTGTAATGTGGACTACACAAGACCAGAAACAAAGGAAAATAGCTATCCATTTTGTAAAGCATGATGAAATGCTTCAACAGCCTGAAGATACTTTGCTTATGATAGAAGGTAAGATAAATTGCAAATATACCGCTGCTTATGTCACAGTGTCCACTCTAAGTATCTACAAAGTTAAGATATGTTGAAGTTGTATTCAGTGTAAGTAGTGATGATCATAAAGGCGTGTTCAAAGAAAAGAAAAACTCAGCTGGAACTTTAAGTTACTGTTGGGTAAACAGAAAAATGTCATCTGTGAAGGTCTTGTAAGATGCTTCTGTCTATTTTAAAACCATACCAATAAGTTTATTGTTGATTCTGCTCAAAATAACATCTGAATATGTTTTTTTTCAAGCTGTGCTTACTGATTTTTCAGTTCTGATTTGAAAACTTGCGGAGTCTTCTAAAAAAACCCTATTTTTAGTATTGAAGTGGAAAAGTTTTGGAAGGCTTCTCATAATGCAAGCCTACAATTAACTTTGTCAGCCTCTGGATGTCAGTGTTGTTTCAGATTAATAGAGCTTCTCACAGCATGAGATTTTTTTGGTTTGGTTTGGTTTTTATCAGATTTCCTCAGGGAAGAGAAATAGCCACTGAACTTTAAACAAAGCAATTTAGCAAGAATACTTATAAGGAATGTTTTGCATAGAATAAAAGTAATAAATAATTGCATGTAGTACCATTCTGAGTTTAAAACAAAGTCTTCAGTTGTGCTCCAGTAGTGGTATGAATAAGCAAATGTAAGTCAGGTGGTCCTTTGTGTAAGGGTCAATGACAAAACCCCTTCTGTTTTCTGCTTTGTTTTACATTCAACTAGTTCTGATAGCTGCTTTATTTCTGACATGTTCCAAACTGGATTTTTTTTTTTTTTCAATCTAACCTTATCTTTGTGAAAACAAAAGAAAAAAGAATCTAGTTCTACTCTATTTTCCCAAAATAACTGAACAATATAACTTGATAAATCTTTTTTCAGATATTAAAGTGCCAGCAGCTCAGTATGTGTGTATGTGGATATATGTGCTTCATGTTGGAGCACAAGGAAAAGGCATAATCAGTGTTTTAGCACTTCTTTCTGAGAACATTGATCATGAACCTTGCCAAAGCTACATGCTATTTTAATTTTTATCTTTAAGTTTTTGGATGTGGAGATTTTGAAGTCTCCCTAGAAATCTTCCCAGCACTTTTCCAAATATAGACAACCTTCAAAGGCCAAACACATTATGACATTTATAAGACAGACGTGGTCTAGATTCTACTCATTTGTTAAACACAAGCAATTTGCTCTTCTACAACACAATACTCTATTCTTCCCCATAATCATTATGCTGAAGCAAGGACTTCTTTTTGAGTGTTTGGCATCTATGGGGCTGGAATTGAGGAAGTAGTTGGATAATGGACAGAATTTTATGTGACCCTTGACAGGGAGTGAGAGGATTCCATAACCATTGCTATAGATTAGTTGAACTGAAGAGTGAAATGTTACAGTTAACAAGTAGATTAATGGTCCTTGCATATCCTCGTTATTTGTGCATGAAATCACTCTGATTGTCAACCCCTAGTAATTCTCTGTGTTTTATGCCAGTCTCTTTGAAGGCAGAATACATTTGCTCAATGTAACTTCATATTACAGGAAAGTTGAAATTCTGAAGACCTTTTAGCAATGTCAGTTAAAACTATGCTGAATTTTGTATGTTAATCCCTTGAATGACAGTTGAAATGTATATGAGATGTGTTATCTGTGTGACTGTACTTGGAGGACCTTTGTTTTCTAACTTTTTGGGAAGTAATTTCAAATATCTGTGCCTCTGGTTTCTTTATTTTTTTTTACTAGAAGTTCATTGAGGAGGTTTCATGTTGTGCATTTTTTCATCACCAGTAATAATGCAATTTTATTGATTTTATTTTCTTCTCTAGTTACCTCTGCAATAGAAGTAACAAATATATGCAATAAATATTTTAGAATCCAGTGTTGTAATTACTTGTCATAAAGTCTTTGAAACATCTTAGTTATAGTTGGTGGTAAACAACACAGTTGTAGAATATATTTATTTTAGAGCAGTTTGCTCGCTTTTTTTAATTGTTGTTCACAAGCTGATTAAATCATATAATTTATTGAACTATTTCCAAATAACTGTTCTCTGTGTGTTAAATTAATAAATTTACCACATTTCCACTGAATTGGTGAACTGTCAAAAAGATTCCGTAATCCGTTCTGCAGTCCATAGTACAGAGACTGAAGGCAAGTTATCCTGTGATTTATAATAAATTTGAAAAAACTTTTTCCTGTCACTGGAATTGGAAAATCTCAGGGTTCCAGCTGTAATACATTAAATTTCTGCTGTGTTCCTAGCATGGCCCCAATTTACTAGCATTCAAATTAGCATGAAGTTTGGTGGTTCTGCATTTCCTACCTCATGTCAATTATGATGTGGTTGAATACTTTTTCATAAACTGCTGGTTAAAAGCTGAAAAAACACTTACTTAGGAGCAATTACAAAAAGTCAGTTTGTTCTTTTTTTCCCCCAAGAAAATTGCTAATAAAATCATAGGAGAAATTAAATGAAAGTCATGCTAGCAAAATACAACCTCATTGTTACAGTGATGGCTATGATAGCTATTAAGGTATCTGCTCTGATAAATGCCTATCTTTGATTCTTTATTGAGTCTGTTGTTGAGTAAGATGGACCATTTTTTCAGTTTTCAATAGTGGGTCTCAATTTTTATTGAAGGTCCTGAAATCAACATCTAATCAGCCAAGAAATGCAAGCTGTTCAATTTATTCTTGATTACAGTTTAAAAAGACATGTTTTTCTGTTCTTAATAGGTGGAACACTAAAAGAAGTCTGGAAGCTTACAAAAAGATTTAAATGTGTTATTCCTGTGAGATCCACAGAAGATGATCTTGAATTATTAGATCCTTCAGCTCCTTTTCTTTTACAAGGCAACATAAAATATTATGGGTAGGTTCAAAGTATTTGTTGATATTTTCATAGTTGCAGCAATAGATAGATATCATTTTCTTCAGTAATTCGAACAGCAGTGCTCAAGGGATAACTTACCCAAAGATTCTTTGATGCAAAATACATAACATGATCAGCAGTACTGAGATCAGGATTGAAATGCCATACTACTACCTCGTATCAAAGGACTTAACTGCAGTTGGGCTCTATCTTGCTCTATAAATCTTATGCCCTTAATTACACAGCACCCCAGGTTCAGTCTTGCCTGTGGTGTGTGGGTAGGGCAATATACTACAGAGATGGAAGTGCACATATGAGTCTCTTTAGGCTGCAAAATGCCTAAATCTTCCTCTTTTAGTCCAGATCTTCCATTTTCTGGCCAGAAAAATACCATTTTCAGGTCTTACTCATTAGACTAAAGCCAAAACATATGTTGCTTTAAAAATGTATGCTGGGGTTTTTTTGTACACAGGTAATATTTAAATAGAGACCCAGAAAATAATTTCAGGCTGTCAATCCATGTCTCATTCTCTCTCATTCCTGGTGTTGGGAAAGTTTGGGGTTTGGAAGAAATGAGGGATTTTGGACAGCCTTTCCTCAGCCTTTGCCATTTATTGAGATCTACAACACTGCAAAGTGCCTTTACCTGATTGTCGATGTCAGTCACTGTAGAGATGACTTCATCAGGTTTCTGAATTCCACAGTTTCAAGGCTGTGGAATATGGTACACATATCTAGGTCTGGTATCTGTGCTATGCCATGCAATACCATGTTCCTGCTCAATGAGAGCTAGCAGCAGTATGTTCTCCCAGTACTGCGCAGCAGCAGCATGCAGTTACTGAGCTCAGAAATAACGGTCTACTTCATGCAAGCTGAGTCCTCCCTCTCAGCAGCCCTAATAAGTTCAAGCAGAGCACTGTGTTGCACTACTTCAGTCCTGTAGGCAGTAAAAAAAATTCTGTGCAGAAATATTTCATGTTTCATGTGAACCCTAAAGTTTCCCATAAGGGCCTGATAAAACAAATACAGATAATTTTTTCTCTTTGTCCTATATTGTTTGACCTTTCCAGATATGGCTGTCCACAGCTTTTTTAAATAAAGGCAATATATGGATATTCCTACTGGGACTGGATCTTCACCAGTACAAAGT
This sequence comes from Harpia harpyja, assembly GCF_026419915.1. Classification (NCBI taxonomy): domain Eukaryota; kingdom Metazoa; phylum Chordata; class Aves; order Accipitriformes; family Accipitridae; genus Harpia; species Harpia harpyja. The sequence goes on along the minus strand of NC_068945.1, from coordinate 46,600,406 downwards.
ATTTCCCCTTGTACTTCATAATCCATGTATTTCCCCAGCTATGCGCAACTCGCCTTCAGACATCGTTCTCTGTTTAAATGGCTGTACTGTAAAAGCCAACACTCTATAAGATATTCCATGATTGTTTACAGGATATTTAGGAAGGAACTTCACAAGGATGTTGGCATTTCAGAGCTTTGTTCCACGCACTTTTTTATCAGTAGCATATACTTAGCAAAGTCTAAAAAAAATTCTGTATAGTAGAATGAAAAGCAAAGTTATTTTTGCTGTAGGAATGAGCTTGAATACCCGTATAAATATTTATGTGCGTGTGTGCGTATGCATGTATATTCATATATATATATATATAAAAAAAAACCCACACACACTTGCATATAAAAAACAAAGTTCATAGCTAAGTTACTTTATTGGAGTTTGGGTGGGTTTTTTATAGGAAAAAAGTAACTTCACTCCTTTATATCACTTGAGCAGAACTAGTGCAATTGATTTTTATGACATGTTTTGCATGTAATTCTAAAAGACAATAAATGTCTATTTTAAGTTCTAATTGTAATATACTAGCACAGAAGCTTAATTTGGAAAAAACAGTTGTTCTGTAATTTTATTCCTTGAGGCAAATAAGAACAACTTTGAAAACAGTTTTTCAATATTTTCGTCCACTTGCAGCATTTGCTTACTATGTCACGTGTAAAATTTATAATTACTGGTGTAAATATACCAGTAATGAAAGAGATTGTTTTAATAACTCATAGTTAATATTTTTTAACATAGGTAAAGCCAAATTTCTCCTCTAACCCTGTTGTGTTTTTAGAGTGTGCTACAAGTTCAGATTCATTCCTGCTTTTACAAAGTGAAATGTTGTTTGTATTGCTAAACAACGAAATAGTGACATAGGAATATATGTTTAGCAGTGACATAGGAATATATGTTTAGCAATGTAGTGATCTTAGAATGGTTTGGCTTGGAAGAGACCTTTAAAGATTATCTAGTCCAACACCCCTGCCATGGGCAGGGACATCTTTCACTAGACGAGGTTGCTCAAAGCCCCATCCAACCTGGCCTTGGACACTGCCAGGGATGGGGCATCCACAGCTTCTCTGGGCAACCTGTTCCAGTGTCTCACCACCCTCACAGTAAAGAACTTCTTCCTTCTGTACAACCTAAATCAACCCTCTTTCAGTTTAAAACTATTGTCCGTTGTCCTGTCATTAAGGGCCTTGGTAAAAAGTCTCTCTCCATCTTTCTTATAAGCCCCCTTTATATATTGAAAGGCTGCAATAAGGTCTCCCTGCAGCCTTCCCTTCTCCAGGCTGAACAACCCCAGCTCTCAGCCTTGATGTACAGTTTTCCTTCTTTCTGTTCACTGAGGTGGTCTTTTCCAGACCAAAATGATTTATTTCTTCTTGGGCATAATACAAAAGCAGCATTAAGGGTTTTGATGTGGTCTAAAGCTTGTGTGTCTAGTAAAATAGTTATTTTAAACAGCAATAGAAATATTTTTGCACTCGCACTGATTAAGGAAATCAGAATTTTTTTTTTTTTTTTTTTTTTTTTTTTTTTTCAGAAAGCTTCTAGTATAAATAAATCAGTGTTTGGTTAGTCTCAGTTTCTTGTTCTAAATGCTAGGTGCAAGCAGTGTTCAACTCCAAAGCCTATCAAGAGTCTAAGTTCCATTGCAGCAGAGCAACGACCATCATGGGAACCAACTGAAATAGCACAAGGTCAGCTGACATGATATTGCCCTGAAATACTTTTGTGCCTTAATTCTGAAGTGTTTATATGAAATAGTTTGGTTTCTGGGTTGCAGTTTTGTACAGAAAGCATGTAATTTATTATTATGCTTGAGTATAAAGCTGTAAAATTTATTCACCTTTTACCAGTTGAAATAGCATATTTACTTTTGAAATCATTACAGTATGAATTAAAGGATTTTATATGTTGAATAGTTTCTTCTACCATAGGTGTCACTAGTAACATCTATCGTAGTACAGATGTGATGAATTTTTGGTTGCAGATGTCATTTTTAAACTATGTACATGCTTGCAGTCCTAGAATTTAGTCTTGCTTTCCCTTTTGAAGATGAAGTTTTTCTGACCTGAACTAAAGAGAGTCCTATTTAATTACTAGTACAAGTTAGACTTTTATCTCCTGCAAGCCTTGTCAATGCTAAGCATATTCCAGAGAGTCTGCAAGAAATAATATTCAAATGAAAGGAATTATACCGTAACATATATGTGTGTTCTATGCTTTGTGTGTTCCTTGCTTTACTTTATGTAGTCAACGTGTTCAAATGCTGGAGGTAAAATGGAGCTTAAAACTTCACAACATATGAAGGAGAAAGAATATTTTCAAGTTTATCAATTCGTGTTCTAACATTAAGTTGGAATATCTAGCAGTATCTAAGCTTGGTAAAGACTTTATAAAAGAAAAAAACTATTCAAGCGATACAGTAGTTCTCCTAAATAAACTGTCATAATTATATTCTATTAAATAAATGTAAAGTAATATATAACTGGCAGTGTTACAACACCTGTGATTGACATTTAATTCTCAAAATGAAAACAATATTCATTAAATGCTTTCTGGCATTTAAACTATTTTATGTATATTATTCTTTTACCATCTGTATTTTCAGACTAAATGGTAACCTGCAAGTATATCAGATCAGTTGAACATAAAATGACTAGCCAATTTAAGTAATATACCCGAAAGAGACTGATGCAGAGTTGCATTAACTTTGTATGTTTAAGATATTTTATGTTTGCAGCATAACAGTTACTGCTGCCAGTGAGAGAATTACTATAGTCATTTACTTAAGCTGGAATATTTTCAGAACTGCCAGCAAAGTTTTTCTGAGTAAGACTTTGTCTGGTAGCTTTTATTACATCATATGAAACAAATTGTTTTCCTCAGAATATATGTTTTCAGGTGGAATGCTATCTTATTATCACTGAATTAAGAGCAAGTCTCCTTTAATCTTCCATGGATAAAAGAAAAGGAGTAGGAGGATCCTACCAGTGTAGGATCTAAGATCTAAGCAAGTATTAGCATTTCTTTTACTAGGATGAGAATAAATACTTAAAAATCCTTCTGCATTTTTATAGACTCGTCTATTAAAGTGTTTCTAGGCAGATTGCAATGTGCTGTCAAAATAGAACCACATTTTGTGATTCAGAAGCTCTATATTTTGGCCTGTCAATTTATACTGTTAATGACAGTATTCAAAGTCAGTTACTATTAAAGGAGGGATATTGTGAGCTTGAGTTGTTATGGTTTGTCTTGCATATTCACTCTAAGAAACAGATCAATTTTTTCTTTCTCCAGTTTTAGGTATTGTGCCGCTCCAGTATGTTTTTATTATGAAGTTTACACTGGTTGATGCAACAGGAGCACTAAATGTATACCTTTTTGATTATGTAAGTAAATCCAGGTGAAGGTAGACTCTACAGATTATATGGGTTTGGGTTTTATTTGTTTTTAAAATAGCAAATGTATGTATAGAAATACTCATTCTATCTTACCTGCAGTGTTTTGCAGGGACAGTTACAAGTGCTGTAATGTTATTAATACTGTCCATCAATGAAGATGCACAGAATGTAATTTTTAGTAATTTTTCAATCAAATATCAGAGTACAGAATATCAAAGCGTAAAGACAAAACTGAAGCTTATAGATAGATATTTGGTATTTCCATAGATTTCTATACATTTCCATGGCTGAATTTCTCTTTTATTGGCAATGTTAAATTGTGCAGCCTGAATGCTGTGAATGATGGGAGCGTTTCAGGATTTATGCAGGTAACTTCTGGATTAGTTCAAAATCTTATTACCTCTTTTTTTTAACTCTCAGTAGAATCTATCCATTCACTAATTCTTGATTTTTGTTTCATATGACAATGAGGTAGAAGATGCCTTCCTTCCCCTGAACCTAGGCAGGACTCAACTATAGCTATGCAGATATTCATCTTTGATTTCAGAAGCGGTTTATTCAACTACTTTGCTAACCTTAGAATTAACCTATCTTCAGTTTTCTCTGAAGCAACTTAAGACCATTCCTGCTACCTGAGACACTGAAGAATGGATGGTTTTCCTGTCACTACATACTGTATAATGATTTTACCTTCTGAAGGCTAAAAAAACCCCGTTCATTCTATCTTCTTCCATATGAGTTTTTTTCATATCAGTTTTTTCTTACGTGTCAGAGTTCTTTGAAAACTCTGACCATCCTCACTGTTGTTCTTCTGGATTATTCCCAGGTGGCCCACATCTTCCTTAAAGTGCTAAAACAGTACCCTAGCATGAGGCATTGCCAGATAATGCTTCTATATGTATAAACCAGTATGGGGATCACTTAATTTCTTGCTTACTGATTCATGGTATAATCCCTTCATCTCTGAGTAGAACCTCAGCTTTAAGAAATTATTCCTCATTCTTTGAGCTGTTGATTTGGTTTGCTTAAAAGCAGTATTTTATACATGTATCTGGTGGAAAGTGGGGGGGGGTTGGTTGTTCGTTGGATTTTTTTTTTTTTTTTTTTTTTGTCCTACTGGCCTTCAAGTTTGTCAAAAATTAATTCTAATTCTTTACTCCTGTATACTTGCAGTTCCCCCAGCTTGGTTTTGTCTGTAAACATAGTGGGCCTATTTGCTATTCCATAAAGCATGTCACTACTGAAAATTCTCAAAATCACCAGACTTTGGACAATCGCCTGCAGAATCCACTTTGGACATCTCCTATTTTGACAGTAAACTACCAATTAGTCTTCAGGAATTTTTTTTATTTCTTTCCTTTTTACTCTAATTCATAAGCTTTATTATTAGATTAGCAGTTTAATGCACAAAGATGCTTTGAGTAAGAATTTTTTGTGATGCAGAAGGTGGAGGATTTCTGGCTGACAAGAGCTGGCCATTGCTTCCTACATCTCCAGTTTAGGGCTGAATATGAATTGTATAAGTCTAGTATCCTTCTTATTGAATTTACTCCTTTACATGTATTTTTGCGTGCAGTAGAAATATCTGTTACTATGTACTTCGTGGGTTTTTTCCTTTTGTTTTACCTTTGGGGGTTTTGGGGGGTTTTGTTTTGGTTTTTACACACACATACACACACCCATTTTAGTTACTATCCTAAATTTTGAGATGGTATGTCAATCGTTTTGAAAAGAGAAAATAATAAAAAAGTGAGAAGAACTTGGTAAAGAATAGAATTATTATCTAAAATACATTAGTATTACATTGTACCTTTTTTCCTTCTATAAGTGCATTTGTGTGTTTTCTTATTCCAGCAGTTCATGGCTGGGAATATCAGGACCTCACAATACACATTCGGAGTAATCTATTTACCCCAGTGGAAAATAGTCAGTGTAGTGGCACTTCAGAGTTATAACTTTGTCCAAAATGGGACAGAGAAACAATTCACTGGGAATTTTTTTTCCCCCACAGCAACTGTATTTAATGTGTATATATTTTCCACCATTGTACTTAATGACTTTGAGTGGGACTTTGAAGGGAGTACTCTTCCTTGTTTAATTTTAAGACTGTAAGTAAAAACAATATTGGAAAAAACATAAGTATGTTTTCTTAAAATACATGGTGTATTAGCAGCAAAGGAGGTCAAAGGCTGCAATCCCCATTTCAGCTAGTCATCTTTTCCTTCTACTGTCCTTTTTTCTTTTTTATATCAAGAAACTAAACTTCAAAAAGAAGGTGGGGGGAAAGATTTTAAACCATCTCTTGATGCAGAATTCCAAAAATCTCTACTTCATGGTAGCTCAGATTCTTATCAGATACTGCTCAGTACTACAGTTTAGATGCAGAAAAAAACCCCACAATATCTTCTGAAGTGCCAGCTGCTAGCATTCCTGCTGGTGGTACTTCAAAGACAAGCCAATACCTTCCAAGCCTTAACTTGGGTCCTTCAGCACCACCTGAGAAAGAACTGGGCTACTTTGAAGTGCAGCTTTACACTAGCTTCCAGTCACACTTCTGTAGGAACACTCTCAGTTCTTTTCTTTCCTCTCCTCTTTATAGGAAAAGTCATTGAAAGAAAAAATTGAAAAGTTCTATAGTCAGAAGAAGAATTGGAAGAGTGAGAGGAAAAAGTAGTTATCTCTGTCAATTTTGCTGCTGGATTATCTGCTAACTTCTGATCACTTCCATTAAATGTAGCAGACAAAAATTATACAAAGGCAGATTATTCTGTATTTTTATCTTTTAACAAAAAGGAGAAATTGCTATCAGAAGCTTTAGCTCACTTTGACAAGGTGTAAGATGATGAGCCGTTAGAGGTACAAAATCAGGTAACAAACTTGGAAAGAATAAAATGGGAGTTATGTCAGTCATGCTTACTGTATATGGTTTAAAAATACACAGAAAAGGTTTACTTAATGTTTCAGTGTTCCATTCTTTATTTTGCTCCTTCATTCAGAAATGTATCCCACAGTATAAGCCTTTCTCCATAGTTTCTAAAACTATCAAAAAATGAAACTCAAACTAAGGGAGTTCCAATTCTATGAAGCCAGGTTGCAGTGCCCCCTTGTTTTCAAGTGACTTTGTTCCTCTCAAAATGTTCTGCTCACTGCAGCAAGGGACTGTTGAGGAGGACTGACCATCCTTTCTGGCCATAACATTGTCTGGTTATGGAGGTTTATGAGGAATATCTGCCAGTTATGTATACAGACCTACATGTGTGCTTTCTGGGTGGCTGTAGTCCCTGAATACTTAGGGGTACTGAACTACAGACTATTAATTTTTTCAGACAGCTTTGGTTTTCTTCTGTATCTGAACAGTTTTAGAAATAGTATTGTTCTTCTGTTGCGTTGCCTATCTGGATAATTTTAAGTTCCTTAAATGGTAAAAGAACATGCAGTCAGGGTTCTGGCTAATGATTTCTTACCCCTCTTCCAATGCCTCATACCTTCCTGTTCTCTTCCAGGAAAATTTTTTCCAAATTCCTGCCTCTGAAATCTTAACTAATAATTTTCTTCAGCAAAAGATGCAGATGACCATGAATACGCTCTGTCCTCCAGGAAGAAAATTAGGTCAGATTGCCATTATTTTAAAAGGGGGGAAGGGGAAAGGAAGGGGTCTTTCAATCTGCCATTGCACATGCAAAGTCTTAGAATTCAACTTATGTGTGGGCAAAACTCAGAACAGAGAAATGCAGGAGTCTGTAAGGAGAGTTCCAATTAATTTGTTTTGATACATTTCTGTAATAGTAGAACTCCCTTTTGAGAAAGAAAAGTAATAGTTCAGTAAATTCTCATGTAGCATGCAGTGATGTGTGAATACAGTCATTATTATGCAAGCACTAACATGTCATTTGTATTCATATGGAAGTTAACCAGAACACCTTCATACTGAATGTCACAGTACGTTAGGGAAAACTGAAAGGGAGTTCAGCTTCTGGCACATGCTTTGGGTGAGATTCTACTTTTGAATGCACATGCTGATTTAGAGCATCCCTTGCTACAGGAAACGTCCATGAAAATTGAGCAAAACCTTAATCCAAATCCAGTCACAGAGGTTTTTGTGCAGTAGTTCTGTTGTGGCAGGAAGTAGCTCTGCCTAAACTACACACGTCCAAGGTAGCTATATGTCTCTGCCGCAGCTCTGACCTCTGCAGTGTACTCCCTCTAAGTACATGGCTGTCAGTGACCACCACAACCACGCTTGGAGTCTTGACCATGCTTACAAAAAGTGGCCCTATTGTAAAGGTTGTTCCCTTTGAGACCCATGAAATTGTCTCATTGAGACCCATGGAGATAAGTTTTTATTATTGGAAAGTCTTTATATGTGCTATACTGTGGTACAACTACTGGTACCAAGTGTTTTGGGAGGGGCGCTGGAGTGAGGAGGGCGAGGCTTGAAAGATTGTCACTGAACACCATTTCAGATGCTGCGGGAAATTTTAAGATACAAATTGGAATTTTAAAATTAGTAATTTAGTTTTCTTCCCATTAACTGTTGTATACGTTTAGATATCCTAGTTAAGATCCTGCTCAAGTTATGTTTCTCTCCTATAAAAGTTAGAAATTAGTATTAAACAGTAATTTGGGTTTTGTTTGTAGATGACTTGCCATGGCTGGAATGCTTCATCAAGTCCTATAATGTCAGAGATGCAATGAAACATCAAGTTTATTACCAAATTTTTGACACTACAGTTGCTGAAGATGTTGTATAGTGATGTGTTGCTAATAGGAAGTAATCCAGTAAGTATACGATTTGGGGGAATCAGAGACTGTATAAAAAGAATCTTTGTTCCTTTCTTAGGAATTCAACCTGTATGTATGAAGTTTTAGTTTGTATATTAATGTGAATGGCAATTATGCTTTGATGTATTTACTACTTTCCTGGTGTACAGCCTTATGATCTGAGTGCAAATGGAGGTGCTAAGCTTTTCACTGGAGCCTGCTTGGCTCAGGCTGATGGAAGCAATCTGGTATCCATCTGTCCTTCAGAAAGGCAGTGATGAGGTTACTCTAAACTGGTGAGTTTTACTCAGAAAATATAGTCAGAATGATGCTGCTTTGTTCATTTCTGTGTTAAATGATCTCAGCAGAGATACGGAAAAGGAGCTCTTCAGTAAACTTTCTCTCAGACTACTTTGTGCAAGCATATGTTGCTGTTCTCGGCCAGTTTAACAGGGTTGTTGTCCGTTTTTAGAGGCTTCTTTGATTTTGCACTGATAGGTACATTTAGACAGAACTCTTCCTGTTAATCATACCAAGGTAACTGCTATGTGTACCAGTTACTATAGATTTTGATGGACTTATGAATGCGACCATGTAATGTTTATCACTGAAGTTAAAGTCAAACCATGAAAGTAAGGTAGTGTAAAATTGTAAAATGAGTATTGACATTCGCTAGGTCATAATGATTTTTAAGGTGGCCCTGTTGGGTACCAAAGTTGTTAGCACGCTTATTAGCTGGGTCTGTGTTTTCAAAGGCTCTCATGTATCTGGCTAAATTTACTGTCAGATTACACTGCCCAGATCTGCAGTTTCTGTCTTACATAGATTGTATGACTAAATTTAAAGATACAGAACTAATCTAGTGATATCATGACTTGAAAATACTGCTGGAGTAGAAAAATTACTCAATGGTTTTACTTTGCATTCAGAAGTCTGTAGGACAAATTCAGGACATTTCTCTGAGGATAATTAATGTAGAAATCCCCAACAAATCAAATGCTTTCCATCAGAGCAAAATTACTTAATATTTACAACAGCTGTTTTTTTAAGGGAGTTCAGAAGCAAGATGGAATACTTGTAAGTAGATTATTATTTTGATAGTAGATGACATTTTATTTATTCATTTTTCAGGGCTGTTAAGTAGATTATGCAATTTGTCATTTAAAATTTCATCTAAATATCTTCTGATAATTTTCTGGTACTCTAAAAAAATTATACTGGGTTTATCTGTCATAAACCAGGAGATTGTTCTTTATTGACTGGTGTATAGGGAGAACCAATATTAAAAGTGCTTAGTGGATATTTCCTTTAAATAGTATGAAAAAAATCAACTTTGGAATTGAACAAGCAGCTTACTAAAGAGCAGTACTGACTTATGAAAGCTTGCCTGAATCTGTGAATAAATGCATAAACAAAAAAAAGTTGTACAAAGTTGTTAAATTAATATTACAGAACTTTAGACACTGGCCATATCCAGAGGATTTCAGAATCTAGGGGTTAAATTGAAGGCAATCTTTTTTGCTTTTCTTGTAAATAGTGTATGAAAACATTGGAATAGAATGTTTTTATTTTTAGATTTTTGTTAACTCAGATATTGATATTGCACATTTTTTCTAAATTAAGTCTTTGTAAAGTAATAAATAAGAATTTGTTTTGAACTTTGGTGTAAAATAAATCAATTTCACTACATCTCTTGTCTGAGATCCCTGCCAGAAAACTCTGCATATGCATCACTTGATTTTTTTACTATTGAATATTGTATTAAAATGTTTAATAAAGATTTTTCCAAATACAGAGTTTTTCTTGTACTTGACTTTTAGTTCCTAGTTCATAAGACTCTGAAAAATTTGTCATCAGTAGCCTTTATCCAACAAAATGTTCCAAATGAATGTTTGTATAGTTTGTTGGATTGAAAAGTACATGTTTAATTCTCTTTCTAAATACAATTCATGGAAATAATTTTAATTAGTAATTAAAAATTATGTGTTTGGCAATACTAAAGATCACTGTACAGAAAGGAATTAGTGCACAGACAGTTGAAAATGTCTGTATCTCATTGGTAGCCTTTATGGAGCAATGGAAGTCACTGAGATGGGACTCAGACCTTTAGTTACTTGTCCTGGTCAATGCTGAGGCCTGTGAATAGCTGACTGATGGATGGAAATCTTGAGATTGCTGTGTCCTGAACTTACAGCACCAAGAGGCTCCAGTGTCTGAAAGCTGAGCATCTCGGGCATCAATGGCATTTAGCCATTACTGGCAGCCTCCATAATAGAAAGAAAAGTCACATTTCCATTGGTCAGTTTCTTGACCAGGTATGTGATTTAAATTTCTAAAATATTAATAAAAGGTTAAATGTCTATTTTAATAGTTTAAAAAAATTACTGACATAGATCATAAGTACTTGGTACACTCAGATCCAATGAAAACTCCAGGCATGTCATCCTGGTGTCTCATCTTCTTCCTCTATCCACATACATCTGAGCATACAGGTAACTGCATCAAAACATCAGCTTTTTACTAGAAATGTGGGCTAAATGGCAAATATGTATGGAATGTGAAGTATATATAGCACACAGCAACATCACCATGGGCAAGGGCAAAGAATATCTGATGGTAAAGGAGGAGCTGTGAGGGGAAATAATAAAACTATAAAAGAACAATAAAGGAACATGAACCCACCCACCCCCAGTTACACAAGTAAGTCCATAAAAGTGGTAAAATTGTAATTTAAAAAAAGAGAGTTTTCAGGAAAAACAAAACAAAACAGAAAACAATGTGGAATAGTGGTTTCGGGGGTGCCTGTATGATTGGGCTCCTTGAAGTCCTTGTTTTAAGGGGGTTTAAAAATTTAAGATTGGAAGTCTCTCCCAAGTCAGTTGAATTTAAGCTCTTGGATGCCTCGCACTCTCTTGAAACTTCAACTGGAAAGACAGAATGTAAATAAATAACATATATTGTAGAAACAAGGAAGCATTCCTGACAGGTGACCTGCTGTTCAGTTGTGACTGAACTTTTGCAATCAGCTTTTGCTCTTACGGGATCCAGAGATTTACAGACAAGACTTTGAAGTGCTTTGCTTAATACTAATCCTTTGGCTACTGAGCAGCAGGAACTGGGGCACTGCAATAAGGGGCAAGGCCAACTATAGAAATGGAATTGTGAAAAAATTAAGCAAATATATATGTTCAAGTTCTTCAGATGGAATGGGAGCACTGCGGAAAATTTTCTTCTGTAGAGGAGAGAGAAAATTTCAAATAAGAATTTACTTATAATAATAAGCATTATTCCAAGTGTACTGAGCAGTGAATATTAAGAATTGGAAACAAGGACATTCAGCAGAAGATGGAGAGAGAGGGAAAGAACAGTTTCAGAGGACAGTAGCAAAGGCAAGAAGTGGTAATAGAGAGTCTTTATGAGACAGTTTGCTGCAGCTGCTGTTCACAGTGTTTCCTATATGTGAAATTCCCAGTAAGAACTATGGTTTGTGGAAACATCCATCTGATGAAGGATTACCAGATCCAAAGTGCTTGAAAAATGTAGAGCAGAACTATGCTATAATTAATGAGTTCATATTTGTGGTAAAGCTATGGGTGGACTTCACCCCAAAATGGTGCTACAATGTGTTCTTCCTTCTTGTTTTCTGCTACAACTCCAACACATGCATACAGTGGTATGTCCATAAAACTACTCCAATATTACAATTTGTCTGCATAAACCAAGCAAATTGAAAGTCTAGGAATAAATCTACTTTTAGAAGATAACTTGTTTTAATTTGAATTTTTGCAAGGAAACTAGGAGGAAATACGCTTAATATGGAAATATGTGCCAGAGAGGAAAAAATGATTTTTTTTTTTTTTTTGTCTCAGAACTGTTCTATTACATGCAAAGCTCTGAGCATAAATTTGTTCTGTACCTTCTCCTGTGTGTGTACAGCCTGTGGACAAACACTGTTAAAAAAATACAGTTTTGTGAAGTACAAGCTATACCTTTATAATTGAGTCTGTGTTTAATTTTGAAGACTGACTATCAGGTAGCTTTGAATTATGGAGGTGTTACTTCACTGAAAGGAATTCTCTAAATGACAGCAGTTTAGAATGCTGCTTGAATTTTGTGACTAAAAGTGGCAAAACTGAACACTGAAATCTGCTGATGGGACAGATTTAAGTGCAGACTTTATTTCTTTTTTCTTCTGTCTACAAATGACCCCTTAAGAAACTCAAAGCCCCTCTGAAGCAATGTTTCAAATGACAACTATGATCAGTCACAGGCGGGATGTGTATTACCAGAGGGACTTTTTTTTGTTGTTTTTAATAGGGGGGTTGCACCAGGCATCAGTGTGTAATGCTGTTATTCTGGCATACATCCATATGATACTCCATCTTGAAGGACACTCTTTTCCTATCACCATTTACTATGCTAAAAGTGCAAAAACCCATGAAAAAAAATGAAGCAGTTGCAGTGATTGAGTTTGACATAAATCCACAGTATAAAGAGATGTCAAAGGTCATCTTGACATGCTGGCCTTTGGCTTCTCATCGCGCATAGGTACCCTGGTACGTATAGTGATAGGCATAAGGTCTCACTGCTCATAAAGCTACAGTTCTCTTAAAGGGAGGCGACTACTTTACACTTCCACTATTTGCTGTGTTCTGTCGCGGGTAAGCCAACTAGCATTAAAAGTAAGGAGAAGAGTGAAGAATTGCTTTTCCCCTACAGGTTAGTCAAAGCATTTGTTAGCAATGTGCTGCAGCTTGGGTCCTTCTTGCAGGAAAAAGCAGCAGAAAAGAAAGCTTGAAAAGCTTCGTTTGAAGGGATCGGATAGGCCAGAAGTTACACATGAGAGGACAGCTAGGAATGAGGAGTGCCCTTTAAATATCTGTCCTGGTTTTGGCTGGGATAGAGTTAATTTTCTTTCTAGTAGCTGGTATAGTGTTATGTCTTGGATTCAGCGTAAGAATGTTGATAACACTGATGTTTTCAGTTGTTGCTAAGCAGTGTTTATACCAATTCAAGGATTTTTCAGGTTCTCATGCCAGCCAGCAAGAAAGCTGGAGGGGCACAAGAAGTTGGGAGGGGACACAGGCAGGACAGCTGACCCAAAGTGGCCAAAGGAGTATTCCATACCATGTGACATCATGCCCAGTATATAAACTGGGGGGAGTGGGGCCGGGAGGAATCGCTGCTTGGGAACTAACTGGGCATCGGTCAGCGAGTGGTGAGCAATTGCACTGTGCATCACTTGTCTTTTCTTGGGGTTTATTTCTCTCTTTTTTTTGTTGTATTCCTTTTCATTACTATTAATATTATTTTATATTATATTTTAGTTATTAGACTATTCTTATCTCAACCCACATGTTTAACTTTTTTTTCCAATCCTTCTCCGCATCCCACCAGGCGGGCAGAGGAGTGAGCGAGCAGCTGCGTGGCACTTAGTTGCTGGCTGTGGTTAAACCATGACACCTCTCATGTATAAAAGTGCACTCTGAATAGCCTATGCTTACCAACAGAGTAATCCGTGATTACTCATGTGTATACCTCTGTACCGTGGATACCATGCAACTGCTTTATACAATAGCATAACTGATGAAGGTATACATAATAAACACACAAGTAACTAATTTGCATATATTTGATATGTATTCAATCATAATTATATGTATAGTGCCTTATCTTGTGCACTTCAAATAATATATGCACCTCTTTGGGAACCGTACCTTTATTGAGACAAGAGTATTGGAGTGCACTGTCCAAGGGACTCATCAAAGCTGAGTCCAGATTCCAAACCTGACAGCTGTCAGTGACTGATGAGTCTGCACCTAAGAGTGCCAGTGAACACAGAGCTGGTGAATCCCACCATGGACCACAACGCTGTGCAGCATGCTGTGACCCACAAGGAGGGGCTCATCTGGTTCTGCAACAGATGCACTTCCCAGCCTCCAGAGAGACATAAGATTGCTGTCACCTTTTCTATAATTTCCATTCTGAATAAATCATCTAACCAGCTTTGAGTGTCAGTGCCTTTCTTACTGAGATCCCAAAAGAACTGGCACCTCCTCAGTGCAAAACACCATCACTTCTCATAGAACATACCAGTACTCCCCAGTTTTTCCTCAAATTCATCCACAAAGCCTGAATATTTAAAAATGCAACAGTTGGTCTTGATCAAAAAGAGAACACTGACAAGTTCAAAATAGCAGCAGCAGATTAAATCGCAACTTACAATAGCTGTGTCTGCACAGTTGCAAAACATGTATGGACGAGCGTGCGTAATGCCAGGTGGTACTGTGGTAATACAGCCCTTAATTCCTCCTTTTCAATTTGTGCTTACTTCCAGGTGTTATTTTGTTGTAAAAGAAGTTTCTTGGGTAAAAAATTACTTTTAACCAATTTCCTTGGTTAAAAAATTACATTTCTAATCTTTGCATAGGGAGTAGAGGAAAACAATTGCCAATTGGCACTGTTTGAGTCTTGATGAGCTTATTTTTTTAGAAGACTGTAAAGAACTAGGTGCCGTAACAGGTGGGATCAGTGGTAATAGATATATTTTCAATAAGCTTACCCAGTATCCCACCATATTACATTGCAGACTGGAGTGGGGGGATGGGCTACATGCAGCGTTCTCACTGCAGACAAGTGAAACTCAGGCCCAACAATGTTATGACTTAGTCATATTTTCTTAACAAATTTATTTCAAGCCAGGAATGGACCAGTGCTTCCTGTCTCCCACAGTAATGTCCTGGCTGAAAGAACAAATGTTTCCCCACTGTCTCACACTAGTTACCCTTTTTAGTTAAAATTTTTAAAAAATTAAAAAACAAATAATACCCAAACCCAAACAAAAAAAACCATCAAAGTTTCTCAAGCTTCTTGTAGTTGGAGTGGTGGATGTGGACGTGCATAAGGCATAGAGGCATAGTACTGACAGCAAATGCAAAGGCACCTGAAAACAGTACAGCAGTCTGACTGGTACTATTGCTTAATGGAGACTGGAGAGGCTGGTGGAAATGAGAGATGGAGTTATTTGGTTTAAACAGTGAGATTTTATCACAGTGAACGTCCTGATGACCCAGCCTCCCTACTCTGAAAAGATGAGGCTTTTTTTTAATCAAATTAGGAAGGAAGAGGTTTATTCACCTTTGCATACAGAGTACCCAAATCTGCATCTGTATGAATTTCCACACCTTTACACCTATGCTGATGTCACAGTGGAACGGGTGGGGAGCTCCCATTTCCCTGCCTGGCTGTGGTGGGTTGGCTTTGGCTGGCTGCAAGAGCCCTCCCCAGCTGCTCTCTCACTCCCCCTCCTCAGCAGGACAGGGGAGAAAAAAAGATGGAAAAGCTCGTAGGTACCACAAAGACAGGGAGGTCACTTATCATGGGCAAAACAGACTTGACTTGGAAAAAATTAATTTAATTTAATGCCAATTTAAAAAAGAGTTGGATGGTGAGAAACGAAGACAAAAACTAAGACACCTTCACCCCCCCCTCTTCTTCCCAGGCTCAACTTCACTCCTCCATTCCTGGCTCCTCAACCTCCTCCCCTCCTGAGCGGCACAGGGGAATAATGGGGGTTTGGGTCAGTCCATAGCAGCTCCTCTCCGCTGCTCCTTCCTCCTCACACTTTCCCACTGCTCCAGTGTGGCTGCAGTCCTCTGGGATAAACCTGCTCCACAGTGTGGGTCCTTCCCATGGGCTGCAGTTCCTGTCAGGAGCCTGCTCCAGCGTGGGCTCTCCACGGGCCAGACTTCCTTCAGGAAATACCCACCTGCTGCGCCATGGGGTCCTCCGCAGGCTGCAGTGGGGATATCTGCTCCACCACGGTCTCTCCACGGGCTGCGGGGGAGTCTCTGCTTCGGCGCCTGGAGCACCTCCTCCCCGCCTCCTTCTCTCACTTTGGTGTCACGGGGCTGTTTCTCACACTTTCTCTCCCCCTCACTCCTCACGGCCGTGCAGCATTTTGCCCCTTCTTAAATACGTTTTCACTCCGTGCCCCGAGGTGGGCAGGTTGGAGCCGGCTGGAACCGGCTGTGTCCGGCACGGGGCAGCCCCGGCCTCTCCTCACACAGGCTGCTCGCCCCACCGCCCCCGCTGCCAGCGCCTGGGCACCTGCACAACATCTGACTTTGTAGGCACAGGAGCAGGCTCACACACACTAAGCAGCTGACATCTTGCCATTGGCAGCTGAGATGGCCTGATTTTAGTTAAAGAGAACAGCACGAAAATTGACGGCATAATAAATAATGTGGAAAGTTATTAATCCCCAAATTCCAGCCTGTTCACTGATGGAGCAGAGCCAGGCTCTTGATGAGATGTGCGGTTTTGGTAAACACAAATATGTTTGGTTATGATCCATAAATAGTTCAATTTCCCAAATGAAGAGCAGAAATAATGTGGGACAGAAAAGTGCAGTGTTCTACCCTTCTTTCCCCAGCTATCTGAAAAACACATTATTAAACACTTAAGGGTATATTCTTCCCTGTACTAGATGCACACAAATGGTAGTTGGCAACAGAGGACTTGGGCATTTTCATCAAGAGAAGAACTTAACACTTAAGGTCTAATCGTACAGATAACCCATCTGTCTTGTACAGTGCAGAACCAGAGTGATATTTTTAAGGCTAAATCAACCCCTTAGAAATTAGACAATCTATTGCCACTTCTACCCAGCTGTACTTCAGGCAGCGGCACTACTATCCATTAACTCATCTAGTACTAAGCAACATGCAAGTGGAAGGAAAGGACTTCAAATAATTGGGCAAATGATTATCACATCTCCTCTTTTAATGGTACTAGAACTACTGCAGCTTTAAAGGCGTATGTATTCACTGACAGAAAATGTTGTTTCATTTATAAATGTGTAAAAGAAGGAATTGGGAAATTCTCCACAGATTTCTCTTAATCTGGATTTTATTATTATTTGCAGATATTGTATAATAAGTGCTTTTCATGTGAAGAAGATCTTCATGACAAACTCTCTAGCATGAGCCTTTTACTCTTCCCTTTATTCTGTAATGGGAATCTCTTCGGCATATATCTGGAGGATGTTTAAGCTTTTCTTGTTTACTCTTATTGTTCTGGTTGCATCAAGATGCTTTCAAATGGAAACCTATTTTAAAGATACACAGATTGAAGATGATGACTGAAAGTTGGCTCTAGAGAGGAGACAAGCATAGATACAATTCCAGTAAGCCTTTTGTGAGTCCTTCTGCAGTACTGTCCAACAAGACTATGACTTTTTTTTAAGTTTTGCCACAGACTCATTCATTTGGCTAGCCATGTGTCCACTTAGGTAAAATCCAAAGACAAAACCTATGCAGTATTTCTTAAGGCGGTGGCTATCATCTGGGCAGTCCAATCCATTTATTCAGCTATTATCTTTCGCAGCCACTTGAGATACAAAGAGTTTTGTGAACCTGAACAAGAAGCTTCAAGGTGTACCAGTAAATTCAGATAGTCATTCAGGACAGTTGAATGAAACAAGTAGTAAGGTGAAACTATTCCTCAGTTTCTGAAGACATTGCTAATATCTGCAGTAAACAATAACAGCTCTGATTGAAAAATGTGTTAGATTTAATACTATTTGGAAAGCAAGATTTTCACTTGCTTTTTTTTTACCAGCATCAGCATAGTGATAGAGAAGCATTTTAATTCACTGTAGTCATACTTCAAACTTAGCTGAGAACATCAAGTGAGATTCAAACACAGAACAGGAATGAAAAAATGAGTTGACACAATGAGCTGAAAGGGAACAGGGATTAGTCAGAAAAATTGCCTTTAGACAATCACAATAGCAACCATATTTCACTGTAATTAACTTACTTAAAAGAGTAAGACCTCAGCCTGAGCAATCATGTTATCTTGTTAGAAGTGTATCTGAAGTATTTGCTATTTGATCTCCATGGACAGAAAACATCTGACTAATACACATTATTTTTAAGCCAGTCAAGCAAGGGACCACAGCCAGAGTTGGGTATCATGTGTGTTATGCCCCTCACAGACAGGCATATGGAGACAGTCCTTGTTGTAGATTGTGCATGTTTATGATCAGATGCAACACATAAATGAAACAGATGAATGGGGGGGGATGTGAAAGAAAGGATGTCAGGATAACAGTGTAATTAACAGACTTGCATAGCAGTTACAGGCCAGCTCATCATGCCCATTTTCCCAGAAGGAGAGTCATTCCATTTCAAGTCCACCGAGTACGAGAGATTTAGTTTCCTTTCTTAGCTTTGCTACACAACAGGGTTTCAAATACTGCTCATCTCCCACTTGAGAAAGTAACTAGGTTTTCAGAAGCACTTTTTTTGAGAGCTGTTCAGCTTGTCTTATGAAAAGGTGGCAAGGGTTTTGCCCAATGACTTTGTTAAAAGCTTTCACTCAGAGCTCTGAAACACTAGTGAATTATTCCTTTTCCCTAAGGAAACAGACTTAAAGCAATAGGGTATCATGCACAAAGTATGAAATAGACCTTTCCTCTGTGTTAGAAATATAGCAGGAAAACTATTGTATGTGGAGAAAACCAAGTCTGATTAAAGTTCAACACTTAATACTTCTAAAAGCAATAGAAAAAGCTCCTAACTTCTGGGATTATACACCAGAGTCTTGACCTTGTGCATAATGCTGTGTGGGTGTGAAAAGTAGCTAAAAACTGGATCTTTACAACTTTGTGATCACTTTTTGTGCACATCCAAGTGAGGCAGGAATCAATTTTTGAAAGTTTGCCCAAAGTGTCCAGTACTGGTTTTCATTTTCAAACACCTTTTTATGCCAGCAGTCTTAGACTTTGAGTTGAGATTGACTTAGCCCTTCTTTGAATGCTGATGAGTGATCACCATCTTTAACATTTTATCTTTGGAAATACGGAGATGAGTCCTCTTGTTGCATCCTTAAACTCAGTGAGCCTTATTCATCCCTTGTGTAATTATGGCAATTTTAAAGCAGTTACACTACAGATAGGTTGGACCACTCATGTGAATCAGATTCCCCAATGTATGGCTCTTTCTAGATAATGGAAAGAAGAGCTAAACGTATTGCCCTTTATAGCAAAGATTTACTGTTGGCTTCAGACTGCTCCAGCTGATTGCTAATTAGACATTTGGCCTTAAAAACAAAACCTTATGTGAACACACAGAAAAGCTTTCATGATTATGATTATTAATCTTGTTAGAGTGGCACAGTTACCAAAATCATAATGAGAAAGTAAATATAGTTATTATACCAGTACAGACAAAAGAACTTTGAAACTTATTTCATTGGCAAAAGGCTAGAGCTCAATTCTTTCCAATACAGAAAGCAACTATTGTATCTCAAACCCTCTAGTCTATTATGTGTTGGTTTGGTACATGGAAAACAATCCAACAGATTTATCCCTTTAACAGATAAGTTATCCATTACATTCTACATTTTTGAGAAAAAGGAGCTTGTGTGTATATATTTAATAGGTTTAGTGCTCCTGCAGAAATTCATTTAAAATCGCTTCATCTGTAACATAGAACATGGATGGAATTGGTGCACCTGAATGCAAGAGGAGCTGACAGCCCTGGCTTGATAGCAAGCTCTGTGGAGCTGCCTCTGTCTGATTTACCCGACTGCATTCTGAAATGCTGCCTTACTCTGAGAAGCGATTTGGTGGAAGTGTAGCAGTCACTTCCTGGTCTGGGAGGGACAGCACAGGTTCAAGGATCCCACACTGACAGTGTTTAGTTGATGTTTAACGTTAGATGGTAGGTCCTCTGAATTTCATCAGGGTTCTGTGAATCCAGCTTACAGCTTTGCTCTCAGACACCGCCACTGATACCCTGAAATATTACCACTGGATCCTGAAAACAATTGCTGCCCTCTCTAACATCTCCACGGAAAGCCCTGTGCGTCAGCAGGCTGTGCACAGACACAATTCTTTCTGAAGATGCAACTTCATAAATCACTTAAGACCCAGCAAGTCCATGATGCTACCAAAATGATGAGTCCTGCGTTTGTCTCTGGTCATAAGTTCCTAAGCCATCCTTCATGCTGGTAGTAGTAGGGTTGCATGATCTGGCTCATCAGCTCCCTGATGTAGCTCAAAACTAATCTTTTCAGGGAGAAAGAAAAGGAGGGAAGAGGCAGATGCAGGGAGCAACCATCCATTTTGGCAGCATTACTGTCTTAGGACTTAAGCAATTAAGAAATCTATGAAACTGTGTCCAGCCAGGGGCCATTATAGGAGAAATAGTACTAATGGTTGGCTCTCCAGAGCTCCTGGAAAAAGCTGAGATTTGCCTCCTCTTGTTGCCGGAAAGATTTGCCGTTCACAGTGGACTGTGCAACATGATTTCTCCTTTTAGTGTGATTTGATCAACAGTAAAGTCATTGAGAATATGACCATAAATTGCTCCCATTAACTTGTCATAGCCAAGATGAGTGCAACTTACATGTCTCGGGACTTTTACTTCACGTTGTCTTCCTGCAAACTGAGGGAGCAATTCTTGTGCTGCTTTATATTTGTCTTGCTTTCACTTCTCATCTACAGAGTTTAGATATTTTCTTTTCTTTATTAACTATCTATCTATTTAATTTTGGAGGTAGGGAGAAGAACCTAAATTTTGGAGGATAACAGGCAGGCAAATACTCTGCTTGCATTGTCCTTGCTATTGCACAGTAACTCCATGTCCTGCAATGGCTTTAGCAGCTACCTATAAATCCATCTCTGCTCTTAAAGTCCTCTCCCAGTACACACACAGCTTCAAGATTCCAGTTTTACAGTCACTTTTCAAAATCAAAGAATGTTTTAACCTAGAGCAAACCTTTTACTACTGTCCCAGCTGCTTATTCATGACATCATAACTAGCTAAGGTGTTTTTCTTGATGATGACAGATGTCTGCAAGAGATTCAGCAACTGCAATTGCTGAATTAATTTCTACAATCTCATAAGTTATATACAATATACCTTAAAAACAGCCTTCTCAAAATCATCACCAATATAAAGCGAAAATTTGGTCAATACAAAAAGAGAGTTCTCTTGTAGGCCAAAAGCAAATCTGTGCTAGACACTCTCTCAACAACCTGATACTGAATATCAGAGAAAATATTTGTATTCAGATGTTGACCTGCAGGAAGAAACACAAATATTTTACAGCTAAGTTCAATAAGGAGTTTAGTTCTATGCATGCATATATATTGAACAACTATTACATAAAAAACAGAAACAGTCTAGAGAGCAGAGATTAGGACCCTCTTGGTGCTGCACTAGAAGAGCAGGAGGTCACATATAACCTGGTTCTCATCAGCTGGCTGCAAGCAGTGCACCCGCCATGAGCCATTCCGAGTTGAGATTGTGGGAATGCAAGTGTTTATACAGAGATAATCTTGAGGGCCTGAAGTTCTTTATTGAGCCTAGTCCTTAGCCTCTGACTTCTAGCTTCTTCATACTGAATCTTCTTTCTTTCTACCTCTTCTCTCCTTTGCTGCACAGTGAAGGGCAAAATAGCACTTAGAAGATCTGTGCACTTCCCTTCACTGTTGAATAGAAAATGTGACTTTTTTTCCTTAGGTACTCATATTTAGTAGGGTTGTCCTGACAATCTACAGAGAAAGAGGTTTCATCTTTAATGTCTTGGGTTCATTCATAAGCAGAACCTGCCGGATTATTTCTCACTTCCAGGGGCCATTAAGAGCCTGGCAGCTCTTCCTTACTGTTCTGTTCTGCAAATTCTTTCTGAATTTTGAGAATTTCCCCATCAAAACCTGGTGAAAAGAGGGCTTAACTGAGAATTTTCAGTTTTTAAATTACAGTGAATTACTAGCTAAGGGGAAGCCGCTTTCTCTCCACACAAGCTGCTATTTTATTGGCAGCAAATCCATTTCCAGATTTATATTTGTACCCAGCTGTGTTCTCCTATATCCCCTCTCTGAAAGTTTATCATCTCCTCTGGATTTGAGCATGGCAACTCGCCAAACAATTTTTAAATTTATTGGCTTAAAAAAAAAATCCTTAAAAAGAAATGTTAAAAAGTGATCACTTTAGTCTATGTTATTCCACAAGTGCAGCTGTGGGAAGTCACATAAAATGTTGGGTTACCAGAACTAAGCAGTAGGAGTAAGTAACAGCAATAGTGGAGGTAACTTCTTAAACTGGATTGGCTGATGAGCATATAGGGAAATGTAACCACATCTAGAAAGACAAAGTAGATAGGGCAAGCCTTGGTTAGTGTACCACAAAGCATGCATACTAATTTTCTGTTTTAACTCCTGGTTAGTTCTTAAAATCTGTTGTATTGGAGGACGTTTGGAGATTTGTTCAAGTTTCAAAATTGTCCTTCTTAATTTCAGAGTGGTTTTCAAAAAGAATATTCTTGGATAATATCAACCCTTCTCTTCAGACTGAAAAAACACAGTGTTTTACAATGCTTCACAGGCTATACACCAGCCTTACTCTGAGCTGGCCAAAAGCCACAGGAATATGTTAGGACAGTGAATGATCAGATCAAGCTCAGAACTGTACTAACTATGCCAACATGGATTTCATTCAGCTCAGAGCACTGGCAGGACACTTTTGCATTTTCCTATGAAATACCTCAAGTGAAAGACTGATTCCTCTGCTGAATAATTACAGCACTTAGTGCAGAAAGCATTGTCTTTTTTAAGATGTGGGTAGCCTTGCCCTAGGAAAAGAGCCTTGTTGCATTGAACTCTGAAGAAGGCAGAGTGAGATTTCATCCAGATGAGTCCATATAAGCGAGATTTCACCCAGATGAGTATATATAAGGAGAATGTAAACAAGGAAAGAAAAACAACTTTCTTAAGGAGCATCTGTGTCCTAGAATAATCCAGTAGGATTGTATTGGCTAAACCTCAGAGAAGCTCACTGAAGTATAAACTGTACAAAATAGAGAAAACAGAGGAGATGATAGAGCAAAAGAGACCATTACATTTTATGTGCTTGTGATTCACCTTCCAAAAAAAGCTTGTGACTTGCAGCCAATGATCGTAGCCACAGAAGTGACAAAGTGAAGGAAAATGTTATACACTGATGGAGTCACTGGATTTGTTGCTCTTGATTTGTTGCATTTTCTAGCTGTTCAGAAGGGTTTCTAGCAAATCTCTGGTACTTGGTTGTCAAGTGAGTTGGGTTTGGCTATGCTCTTTCACGTTTCCAAGTTAAAGTATCTGTATTTTCCTCCAGAGCAACTTAAAACATTTTCCACATCACAAGTTTTAGCCTTGTCTGAACTGTAAAGTCCTCACAATTACAAGTTTGCTTTTAGTATGTTGATAGGGAAATAAACGTACCTACTTCCTAACAGAGATGGATGACTTCTGAACACTGGAAAACACAAAAGAGGTGAATTCCAGTCCAAACAGCTTACAGCCAGTTAAAAAAAAAAAAAAAAAAAAATTGCCGTGGCCTCAAAATCTATGTAGCAAAGCCCTTATCCAAGGAGTACCTTTGGCTATTTTCTGAAACACACAGACACATTTAAGGATTAGAGGGTGGAGCAGTGCTTTCCAGGTAGCCCCATATTCCTGCAAGGCTAGAGAAATGGACAGAAGTTGGGTTGTTGACTCAACACAAATACGAGCTGTGATGTGGCAAAAGTAAGCTAAAAATTGCTTAGTAAAATGGAAAATGCCAACTAACTCTAAACAAAAACATATTGCAGAAACGCCTTCCATTCAAACCCTTCTGCTGGAACGTAGACAATGCTTAGCTGGAGGCTTGCCAGCTGCCTGGCAGCACCAGATGCTGAAGAGCCTTGTTTTTCAGGGTCTATTGCTTTAGGGCTGCATCACCATGTGGAAGGCTCTGGGCCTCCAGGGCTCCCAGGTTATCTGCTTCCCATCCTGGGGTCTGGAAATCAAAAGTGCCTTGACCTGAGTGTCTGAAGGATAGGCTTCTCGCTCCTTAGCAGGAAGCCATCCATCCACAGCATCAGCAGTAGGGTTTACTTCAGCATTTCTGTTTGGTTTTAAGTCACCATTTTGGAAATATCAGCACATCTGAAAAACTTCATTTGTTTATAATAAATAGACACTTGCATAGGATCCAGTGGAAAATCAGATTTGAAAAGGCCATCCAGTCCTTCTCCCGCCTCCAGGCAGGACTTGATATGCCTAGACCTTTCCTACAAATGTTTCCTTTGCCCAGCTGTAACTGACCTTACTGGCCATGGCAAGGTCAAGAAAAGGAATTGGACAGTAAATACTGTGAGGTAAAGTTATGCAGCACGGCAACAGTTAACATGTACATGTTGTTGTGGGAGGCACAGCATCTGTAGAATTTCTTCAAGTCTATACCACTGCATAGCCAGGATGACCTGCATCTAATCAACACAACTTGATATTTCTGTTGGGAAAGACTGGGTGAGCCACCTTACAATGCATATCTGTCCATGAAATCTGCAACAGGGATTTAAGTTTGTGACAGAGATAATCCATTCTGAATTTTGTGTAAGTAATAAGTACTAAGCAATAATTAGCTAATTAAAAAAGTCAGGAGGATGAGGGAAACAAGCATGAGGGAAGCACATTAGAAAAACTGAAGTGCTGAATAACATTTTAATGATCAGTGAATATTGCATGTCTTTTTCTTAATAATCCAGGAGGAATTTATATATAGATTTCATCAACATATTCTAAAACTTGGCGTATTACAAGAAATTGTTTACAGAGAAAAAGCAGCCTTAATATCTCTCCCAGTCTGTCACTAGCAAAAAAAAGCTAAATCACTAAACAAAGATCTTGCTTGGGGAGCTTTGCTGTCTATCTAACCAACAACATTCATGATTGCCTTACATTTTAATCATTTGACACATTCTTTGTGAGACCAAAACTACACATTTGGAAGTGAAAATAAGAAAAATATGTTTGTTAACAATTTGCATAAACCCTGATTTCAGACCAGACAGTGCAAATTTGTCATGTATCATAAGAAAAAAACACAGATTGAAGTGGATATTTTGGGGAAGTAGCAAAGAGCAGAAATGCGAGAAGCTAAAATTTTACCAGCCATTTGTATTTACTTTAACTGTGTCAAACCTTCAGTCAAGTTACTAATAAGCACGCAGGTCATTAAACAGCTTAATTGAATTTGAGTGACATCTGCTTTTGAACAATTAGATGGCACAGCATATTTTCATAATGAAAGAATTGACTTAATTTCCCTCTTCTCTCACTGAAAGTTTATTAAGTAGTTCAGCCATTAAAGTGCTTATTTATTAGTGAAGCCCAGATGGCCAGCCACTATAAGTGTAAAGAATAGCTGAGCCATGTCAGACCTTAATTAAGTGACTGCAAATTAGAGGAACATCACTCAAAGCACAGAGGCTGAAATTACACTTTTCTACCATTATAATTCCATAATGACTCGTGGAGAGGAAAAAAAAAAAAATCTAAATATGACTCATTCAGAAAGTAAATGCAACAACAACATAAGGAAAATGTGTGACATCCCTGGTATTACCTCTGTACCAAAGCTCTGTCAGTGCTTCTGTTGAACTTGAACCCCTGAACACTCTTTCTTAATGTGCATTTGCAAAGTGCTATCACTCCTGTACTTCACATGCCCTCAATGGGAACTGAGGGTACTCAGAAGCTGGAGGATTAGGTGAGAAGTCTGTCATACGTACTTAGTTATAAATCTGTCGTGTTTCCACACTCTGAAAGGAAATGAGCATGAATGGCCACATAGAATTTTTTTTCTAAATGTGACTAGTGGCTAAGGAGTGCAACGCAGGGGAGACAGCTGTCTTTCTTCTCTGATTCGACTGGTTCATTTAACATGTGCCAGCTCCCATGGGACTGTTTTCTTAGGTGAACATAAAGTAGAGACCCACAGCCCTCCCAGGCCCCACCTTAGCAGTTTTTCTGTCCCAAAATACCTTCTTTACAGAGGATGGAGAAAGGATTTGTGATGTAGGATCTAGTGGATTTGCATTTCCTGATGATCCACAGGAACCACTCAGACCAGTTTTCTGCCTGCTTTGCACAAAGCTGGTGAAAAAGACATCCAAAGGCCAAGTCTATTAACAAAGGATCATGGCAAATTTAAGCCCTTTATAAATATAGATTTATGGTTCCCATGAGATGTATTTTATGGCAGCCGGGTTTTTCTGTGGCTCAGCTTCTGTTTTCATTGCTTGTTTCTAAGCTGAGTACTTGGGCAAAACTATCACAGCTTAAATAACAAAAGCAAATTTTGTTCAATGTTTAAAGTTTCCCATTAAGTTCATTTCTCAGAAGAACAAGAAGAGTTTCCATAACAAAACATAATTCTAACCCAAGATGGGAACTGTTGCAACCCAGGCATTCAATACTGTTATTTAAATAACAGCAGATACTAATTAGACCCACTGTCCAGGCTAGTGCTCAAACACTGAAAATCAGTTTGAGCTTAATGTTGCACATAACTCTTCCCAGTGTAAAGACTGTGAAAAATCTGTAACACATTTCACTTTTCCTTTAAATATTTAGGGACTTTCTGGATGTTGCCATCAACAAAAAAACTAGAAGGCAACAACTTTTAGTTGAATGCTGTCATGACACAAGCCCACCAGTCCTTTTATTCCCAGCACAGGGTCCTTCGTCTACTCAGTGTCACAGGGAATGATTTCTCAGGCAACGCACCAGAGGTGACATAGTTCTTAAGTTCATCCTGTTCCTTTTGGTTTTAACTTTTTTCAGTTCCAAAGGCCACAAGTAATGAAGATTGCTTCGCAGCCAAGGTTGGTGTTACCCCACTGCAACCACACCACCTGACTTCAGGAGACATTAGGTGAATTTAGCCATCATTTTAGGCCATCTGTTGAAACTCTCAACATTTTCTCTTGTGAATTAAAAAAGCCGCTGGTCATGCCACCTTTCTAGCATGAAATGGCAGGTGAATTTCACACTGGATGCATTAAGGATGAGAAAAGCAAACAGATTGAGGGCAAAATGGCCGATGAACTGGTAAATGATGTAGTCAATACATTGCTGATGCTGCTGAAATCAATAGGTGTGTTTTGCTTTCAATTTCAAGAAGGGCTGGATTTCACCAAAAGCTTGCCTGTGCTTAACTCCTGGTGGGATTTATGCCCACAGTTAATTGTTTAGCAGTTTCTACTTCCAGGCTATTCTTGACTAATTAGAAATATGAACTCTCTGGCACAGCATATCCCTAAACCACTAAGGCACATCAAAGGACATTATTCATTAGCACTGTTTCTTATAGTCTTCCTCAGTTTTTGTCAGATGCTATATCTTATCAGATTTTTACAGTTAATTGACTTGAAATTGTCTTGCAATTACATCTGGAGGAAAACTGAAAAAGGTTGAGAATTTACAATTCTCCTTGTAACTTTGTGATGAGTGTACCTATTGTTCCTTTAGCTCACATTGCTTACAATCATAGAATCATAGAATATCTCGAGTTGGAAGTGACCCATAAGGATCATCGAGTCCAACTCCCTGCTCCTCGCAGGACTACCTAAAACTAAACCATATGACTAAGAGCATCATCCAGACGCACCTTGAACTCTGACAGGCTTGGTGCTGTGACTGCTTCCCTGGGGACCCTGTACCAGTGACCAACCACCCTCTCAGTGAAGAGCCTTTTCCTAATGTCCAACCTGAACTTCCCCTGTCACAGCTTCATTCCATCTCCTCATGTCCTATCGCTGGTCACCAGAGAGAGGAGATCAGCACCTCTCCCTCCGCTGCCCCCTGTGAGGAAGGTGCAGACTGCCATGAGGTCACCCCTCAGCCTTCTCTTCTCCAAGCTGAACAAACCAAGTGACCTCAGCCACTCCTCGTAAGTTTCAGCATATTCCATTAGAGTTTACCACTGGTTCTTATAATGCAAAAGAAGGTAATATTCTTAATGAGACATTACTGCCTTTTTTTTACAGGACTATAGTGTATTTATTCAACAGTTAATAAACTAAATGGCCATCCATCTATTCAAACTTCTTAAAAAAGACTTCCTTTGTGTTATAAAATGTGTTTGGCTTCTTGTATGAACAACTATTCTCACCATTTTGTCTTTGCTAAAGGGATATCTTTGAAAGATCAGATATGCAGCACTGCAAGCTATAGATAAATTTATATGTATACATACTGTCCTCAGCTATGGGCCAGTGTGTCATGTGAAAGAAACTGGGACAGCATAATCAATCTCAGTAACGTTATGCCCTATATTGTGGCCAACAGATCAGACTCCAGAAATATGATGTGCAACCCACTAAAATAGTACCAACACCACCAAAAAGTAATTGTGGGTTTTAAAATATTTGCTGGATGAAAAAAGAAAAGGAAACAAAGAAAAGTCCATCAAGAACTCCATGTTACTAATTCTGCCAGGTTTACTTCTCTTATTCCAGTAATAATTTGGTAATGACTCTGATCCGATCTTAATTCCTATTGCATCTTTGTCATCTGGGAAGATTCGTCAGGAAGCAAAGAAAAGTCAGAGAATGTTACATGTCAGCAGTGACAGGTGGAGACCTGAAGTGCTTTATATCCTGCACCTTGCCTAATAGCCAGTTCTCATGGAAATGAGAATAGAGATGAAACCTGTTAGCTCATCACGATCTTTTTATTGTTCTTAAAATAGTCAAGTTTCCTTCTGCTAACTTCTCCATAAATGTGCATGTTTTACCAATTGCAAAAGTGAGGATTTCACAAGGACTGTTGTGCCATATATCATGGTCAAAACAACAAGCTTAGCAGTTTGCTTTTGCTCGAAACATGCCTTGCTTTTTTGCAGATCAAATGCTGGAAAATGATTGACATTCATATTTGACAGACAGTTTTAATGGCTTCTTATCAAAATAACATATGTCTGGATCTACATTTTAGTACTAGTGGGTTGCACATTGTTTGTTATTAAGCATATGTTGAGAATGATGCATATAAATACTGTAAGAGTCTCTTTAGAAAATCAAGCAAAAGGGTCTGAAATTGGCATTTAATAACTGTTTTCAATAAAGCAGACTCAATTCCCACTTGTGTAACTCTGAGGAGGATGTTTTGAAAGCCAATGTTTAAATTTCTAAAGGTAAAGAAATGCTTCTTTACAATCATACTTTCAGAACCAAAAGAAAGATACTAGTGGGAGTAAAAATAATGGACACTTCAGTAGGTGCTATATAGCAAGGTTAATATTCTTCTACAGCTGTGGGCCTGCAAAATACATAAGATCTGGCAAGCTTATCATATTAATTTCTAACTAAGGTCAACGTATAAACTTCTTTGTTCAGTTTTAAAATCCAAGTGTCTCACTCCTCCTGCCCACTGTACACCAGAAGGGGACCATTTTGATTCTGGGGTGGGCAGGCTTTTATGCCACATAGCTGGACCTGCCCATTTACACCAGGACTCTGGCTGTTTAGGATCTTAATCCTGGTGTTATTTGAAGCTAATGGCAAAACTTCCCCAAATATCAGTGGAGTATACTCAAGATTATAGTCTTCTCATTTAATTTGGTAATTCTGGGAAGGTCTTTGATATGAGGGACTAAGCCTGGATCAAGAATACAACTGAACTAGAATGGTTTTAGGTAAGCAGTTGACTAGCACCTTACAAACTCTTGGCCACCCCAGACCGCATGCCAGGGACTTGAATTCAGCTGTGGGCTACTTACAGTGTAATCAATGCATGTGGGAGGAGAGACGGACTCTTAATGATATGTTTATTAACATCAGTAGCTCTCCAAGATCAGATGTACCTTAAAAAAACAGATGCGGAAGTATCTTGTGACCTAAGGGACAGATAGAAAAAGAATTTCCAAATTCTGACTGGAAATAGCCTCCTCTCAGCTGCTGGTCTGAATCTGCCTTGGCACCTTTTGTTGAGCATTAAAATACCGCTACAAATTTGCTGGATGACAACATAGAGGTTTATTATTGTATATATTATTTCAAATGTTTTGAAATCCATTCTAGTGTTTCTTGCAATTTCATACTTCTAATCTTAGCACTAGGGGAAGAGGGGGACTTTGATCAGTGCTCACATTATATTTATTATTTGTATTGCTGTTGCACCCAGGGGTCCCAATTAGTATGGATATTTCCAAACACCAGTTAAGCAAATGCAAGCAGAAAATCTTATATAAAACAATTCTCATCTTTGGTAAACCCATTAAATTACTTCTTAGGCCATACCTCTTACAGAGGATGCATAATCTGTTAAACTACTTCATATGTTTTCTTGCAAACATGTGACATGTTAGAATTCGTGAAAATGAACTCTAAAGCATCAAGCCCTGGTCTTGCAGGAAAGTGGGTTTGGGTTTGGTTTTTTTTTTTTTTTAGGAAAAGACTGCTCTCTGTATGCTAGTCTTACACGGTTCTCAAAGCATTGGACATCAAATACTTTTGAGACAAGATATTATGATAGATGGACTGACCCAGCATCTGCAGTTCTTGTATTATTTGTATTCTTACACTATTATGCTGTCTACATGCTGACTATGGAACAGATGCTTTTTTTATCTTCTTTTTATTGGAAGAATGTATAAGTTCTCCAGTCAGAGAAGTCTAAGACATGCAAAGTTTGTCTATTCTTAGGGAAGAATTTCCTTAATGAGCTGTTTCTATTGTGTTTCTTAAAGACTCTTATTATATTTGTAAATGAATTTACAACCTAAATGTCTAATTATAATCACAAAGTACATGCTCTATATACAGGAAATACTGTACAAATGGATCAGCAAGTGCAATTTACCACTGCAATCCAATTAAACAGGCTGATTTTCCCTTTAACGCTTAAGGAATAAGTACAAGATTGGTTCTCTACAGCTTGCAGCAATACCTTCTATTTTGCAGGGGAGGGAGCCATTCCCTACATATTTTAGGATGTGGATGTGTAAAAATCATTCAGTGTGCTAGAGAAACATGCAGCAAGTGCAGCTATGCTGAGTAGGCTAAGGATGCCTGTGAAACATATATTGTTTTGTTCTGCCTCCAAGATTAAAACAGATAAATAGAGATGATAATAACAGAGGAAATGTTCTTTCCTGCAGACCTTCAGCCTAACAGCATGTTCCAGCCACTTGCTTTGTCTCTACATCCCCACCTCGTCTAGGGAGGAAGGAATATTTAGCTGAGCCTTCTGGTCTGTTCACAGGTAACTGCGTCTGCACATATTTGATGGTATTAATGCCACAATCTTTTACTGCCAACATAAATGAAATATAACGTTAAAAAATATATATAGTTCTTCTACCAAATCCTGGCTATTTGTTGGCACCTGGCAAAAGATTTCCATCCCAGCTTTATGCCCTCTCAGCTGGTCTGTCCCCACAGGGAGGCTGCAGTAAGGGCCTTTAAACTATGAGTTGGAAAGTCACAAAGTGCTGAAGGAGAAGCTGTTTGTATATTGGTAATGCCTTTATCTGTAGTATCAGGAGCACACAACTCTTTGGGCAAATTACAGGTGTTTCTTGCAGGGCAGACAGCAAGTGCCTTCTGTGCAAGTCAGAATGTGGGCAACGTTGGTTGCGCTCTGTGTGTACATCAGTTCATCCACCTGTGTGGTGTCTGGGGGAGCAAAACCTGAGTTAAAAAATGGTTTCCTGTTTTCTCCATATGTAGCCCCAAAGTAGTATTTAAAATGGGAGAAGTGTGCATTAAAAAAACACATTTGGAAATATTGATAGAGACAGCTGGAATTCTCTCTGCCTCCTTTCATTTAGTTCCCAATTCAAATTTCTGTGCAGGCCCTATTTATGCTGCATAACAGTTAACGCTGCAAATTGATGTGATTTCAACACAGCCTAAACCACAGAGATGAAACACATACAGAAACATATTCACTACATTAACTAGCAACATCAGTCAATCACTTGCACTGTAAATTGAAAATCACAATAGGATAGACTGTATTGGCTAAACACTTTCTGAGAAACACTGAACACTCTCTGGGTGGGAGACAAGGGAACGGAAAATAACTTCTTAGGGTTTATAGCATGCCCCCACCCTTGCCTTCCCTTCCCAAGACTGTGTTCATTAGTATAACATGTTCATAGGGGACTGAATATTCCCTCACGCCTGCCTCTTCGTACAAAAGGCCAAGCAAAAAACCAAACGTGACTCAAGTTCATAGAACCACTGCGATTTCAAATTAGGGAGACACTGTTGAAACTGGTAGGGCTGAAATATAACTTCCTCTGTTCTCATTTTTGCTCTGTAATGTTAACATAATTTTAAAATTCTTTTTTTTTTTTCTCTTTAGCTTCCAAAGGGGAAATGTGAGTGCCAGAAGCCCACCAGTTTATCTCAGCAAGCCAGCTTGGATGCAAATTGGAGGAAAAGAATTGTAATAAAGAACAGATTCACTTTCATACTGACTGATGGTTGTTATGGAACATAGAGAAAGAACAATTTTTACAGTGATTGTCATAATTTTGAATGGCATCCTTCTCTTCTCTATCCTTTTTCTCTCTTGGGCAATTGTACTTACAAATGTTAATAGACTTTTTATTTCTGTGCAAATTCTCCTTCTACAAAAACATCTACAAACACCAGTATAAATTGCTTGCAAAATCCTCTTTAAAGCTCAATTTGTGTCTATATTGAACACATTGATGTTGAAAAAAACCATGAGAATTGTGCTTATTATTACACAGAGAGGTTCTTCAGGCTATAGAAATAGCCATGCCTTGCTTCTGCCTTGGAACTAATGTAGTTCACCACCTAATACTGTTTATTACCTATATACAAATAATTTTGATATAGCCTTACATTTTAAGGCCTTTTCTGGGTAAAAAAACCCCAAACGTGTTACATTCTTATAAGGCAGATTCATGACCAGTATTTGCATTTTAAAAGTGGTATTTATGTGCCAACCTTGGTACAGTATTTTTCTGCAAGTATTACTGTAATTCACTCAGGTTTATGACAAATACACTGTTACAAATTCCTCTGCATTTCACTTTTGTATTGTAGTTTTTATTGGCTCAGAAAAAGGAGCTTCAGGAGCTTCAAAACCAACTAGTACCTATGTCTGGACCCTTTTTTTTGACCTTGGTATGAAGCTCTATTTGTTCCTCCTGTCAGTCAAAGCAATAACAGCAATATGATAAATAATCATATGCATACATCAGTTTTGGGTTTCCACAAGATGGACAAATGATTAAATATGATTGCAAAAACCCATCCTTTTGGCTAAATTTGAACAGCTTGGCTCTGATTTCGCTCATGGTTATTTGCCTGAGTGAAAACAGGAAAAATAGGCTGGAGGCAATGAAAAATAATATCAACAACAAACAAGCGTCAGATTAAGTGTCTGATCAGTCAAATCCTTTTCTTGGTTTTGTGTGTTCTTCTGGTTCTGGGAAACGCCCATTTAGAGTGAAGAGGTAGTGGCCTGACTTCAAGCCAGAAACGAACACCTGAATCTTTGAATGGAGCCTTCGGGTCCTCAGGAGAACAGCAGCAGCTCAGCAGAGCTCCGTCATTCCTAGGGTTTCTGGACTGCCAGGATGGCAGCTCCCCATTTTGGACTGCAGCTGACAAAGTATCTCACACGCTCCATCCCAAATAATTTTCCCCTTCCATCCACATTAAGATTTCTGTTGCCAATAGCGCTCAAGAAGCGCTTCCTCCTGCTAGTGGATGGACAGGCAGCAAGCTGCTCGGCTACTGCTCGGTCACCAGCAGGCTCCTGCAGCGCAGGTTTTCACCCAGCCGCTCAGGATTACTTCTCAGTGAGTAGGCAATGTAAGGTGCAGAAATGCCCTGGGGAGCGGAGGCGGGGGCTGTGTTCCCTTGCGTCTCAGGAAAGTCCTAGCCCTAGGACGTGAGGTAGGCAGGAGGTAGGTGTCTGAATGACCCCAAGGAGGGAACCCAACGTAGGTTGTTATTTCCCCACGGAAGGTACTAGTCACTAACCTGTTATGCAAAAAATGAGCGTCTAAGCCCTCATTTCTGGAGCCGCTCTTTCTTCCTTCCTTTTTGTTCCTGTAACTCCTACATTCCTGACTACGCAAAGGAAGAAAAGAGCTGCACTGGTCTGAAAACAGTCGTCTTCCTGGCCAAGCATGTTAACCATTAGAATGTAACAGAAAAATTGGCTGCTACTACTACAGTATCATCAACTTCAATCGGTTTGGATCAGACATTTAATGCTTTACTACCTGTCAACTTCAGAGCTACTAAAATCTCTTGTCTCTTCAGTAATTATCTATCTTTGCTGCTTCATTTCTTCTGCCATCCATTATGCCCTCCCCAGCATTCACACTGCATGCTTCTCACTAATCTCTCTAATACTTGTTGTTGCATTCTCCGTTAGTTACAGCTATGAATTGCTAAGCTGCAGCATATTTGAATACTTCACTTGATATCTTATTGTTAAATACTTAACTTGCAGCTCATCAGTTTAATTTTTATGCTGCTACAGCAGGATTGTGGAGTTTTCAATGGTAATAACAGTAGCATCCTTAGAGGATATTCGGAGACGGTTATTGCTAATGGTACTCAAACTTCATCAGTCTTGCAATGAGGTGAGTATATTTTTTTAGAACTGCCAAGGTATCCCATGAAACATCATTTCTCTTTTTAAAGCACATCTCAGCAGAAATGGCTAAAAACTCTCACTATCATTCTGACTAAGCTGCTGTGGGATTTAAAAAACCCTTGTGAATTAATTGCTGTGATCCCAGGGAAAGAGAAGAATGTGTTGCCCCCCCTTTCACATTTTGATAGCAATTTTATGTCAGACTTCTTTTCTTTACTTCTTTTTTCAATCATGCCAAATCATGTCAGGTAAAAAATTCAACAGCATATGATCAGCAAGTAGGAGCATCTTCCAGTAGCCCTTGAACATCCTTGATTGCTTGTTAAGAGAGGCCACCTCTTTTCAACTTATTGTAGCCTCAGAAAAAAATGCATGTGCGGTAGAAAGACTTTTCTGCAGGTGCATTATGTTCTCTCAGGACTGCTCTCCCTACTTGGTCTTTACCTTTAAGCAATCCAGAACAGGCTTCTTTGAAATCTCAGTGTAAAGCAAAAATCCTGTGTTTTCTGAGGCTGTTCCCACAGAGGCTGGGAGATCTTCGCTGGAGAATTTTAGAAACATGCTACACAAATATCTGCTGGATACAGTCATTATTTAACTCACCTCATTACTGGAAAATGAGGTTTTTTAAAGGTCTTTCTCCAGTCCCCAGCTCTAGAGAAGAGGATGCTATACTGGTATCCCACCATGGCAGCTTAGGACAAGACTGCTTTGTCTAGCCTTCCCTTACAACATCTAGATGTTAAGATGTCAGAAACAGCAATATTCTGGTGACAGGAGAGAAAAAAAGCCGCTCGTACACTTCTTGTGATTATATGCAGCAGGGAAAACCAGCAAGAAAAACTAGGAACTTGGTGTCTCAGTTATACAGCGCCATGTACCAGCACCAGTGACTGACACAAAATGTCACAGTTAGCAGAAATATGATAGACATATTTCTACAGGGGCAATGCAGCATTCATGACTCTGTGTGTTTGTTTGTGTGTGGTCAGCAGTATCCTTAAATAAAGCACCAGGGCACGTGTTAATGAAATGACATTAGCATTCCTAGAAGTCCTGCCACACTGAGCTGTGTTGTCCAACACGACAGTGACTCTTTAGGATAACAAATTACTGCAGATCCTGTACAGTTGGTACCAGGATGCATACCAAATATATTTTTAGAAATTTGCTGTCAAACACATAAATAAAAAAGCACAAGTGCTCTGAAAAGTATGAATTCAAATGTAATCAGTAATAACATCAGCCGAAACACTTTGTTATGTGAAGGTACCATATATTTGTCCTCTGGCTCTTTTGTGAATACACAATTATCGTAATATTAGCATTCTTGTATTAATAGGCACCAACAATTTTCTCAATTGTCTGCTTGCTCTGAGAATCTACCTTGCTATTAGTCCATGTCAGTCTGATATAAAAGGCAGTCTAGAATATGTAGATAGAAATATATCAAAAATGGATACTCAGACACAATAATGTATTAGATTGATAGGGTGGTCACTCATTTAACAGGCTGGTCTGTAAAATAGTAGCAGGGCTCCCATTATTTTATCCAGCGCATTGTTTCAGGGAAGTGCTGTAGGAGATGTTAGCATTCAGATTTTTAAACACCTCTCGCTGCAGCCAAGGTCCCGCTGCTTCTCCTTCGTGCTGGCAGCCAAGACCACTCCCTTCTCTTTCACTCTGTGAATACCAATCATAGAGACTCAAGAAAAAGACCTTTAGCAGCATATATGGCTGAGATGGAGAGGCATTTTGCTCAGAAGGGGCAAGATCTTATATTTCACATGACTCACAAACCATTTCAGCATGTATTCACTGTATGCAGCAGGTACGGGGTTAGAGGAGCTGCCAGTCCTTTGGGGGAAGCTGCCAATCAAGCCTTCGCAGTTTCAGCAGGGTGCACAGAACAGCCCACATGTTACCGGTGCTGCAGTGCTCACCGGCATCACCTCTTCTGCTTTCACCTGCCTCCCCTCTTCCTCTCTCTTTGGTGACTGATACTTTCGCTGCCGTTACCGGCAGGCACACGGAGTAATTTCCTGACAGGGTATGTCGGGGCAGGATACCCAAGACAGCACGTGTTCCCGCGTGTGTGTGCGAGGGGAGGACCCCAGATGCAGCCCTGCCGTGAGCCTACAGCGCCTCAAGGTCCTGCCCTTACATCAGCAAGAGAGAAGGGCGCAGGCTGGCTCTGCGGCGTACGCGTGGCTCTAAGGACGAGGGTCTCTAGGGATGGCTGGTGCTCCGAGACAGCTGCCAGTCGCTCCGGGGGGGTCTGTCGCTGCCTGCCTGCAGCAGGTATTCGTGGTCCAGAAGCTCTCGGGTCAAGAACTCTTCTTGCTCCTCTCTCCCCTCTCGTGCTGTAGAAGGCCAGACCATGCTCTTGCCACTGACACACTGATAGTAAATGATCCAAAACAGGAGGAGATTTGCCTCTGGAATACTTCTGTATCTGTGGAGGGCTGCAACTGCTATCTTTGTCTGGAATAATTTCTAAGTAAGTAAGTAAGTGGAGTGTTTTCTGTGTGAACCTTTTTAACACAAATGCTTGTGCCTTCCTTGAGCAATTCAGAGACCTGAATAGAGAGTGAGGATGCAGTTGGCACAGAGGCACAGGATGAGTTAAGACTTAGGAGGTCCTATTTGTCCCCTGCAGTTTGGTATAAGTTTTGCATGGGACTGCAGTAGATTATTCTTTTCTTTTTTTTCCTTACTTTTCCTCTACGCCTGGTGTCCCAGCTCCCTTTTCCTGTGTTGGTGACTGAAAGTGATGTCCAGGCCCCACTTCTTTGCCATCTTCTGATGCTTTGCCTGTCTGCGAGAGACAAATGATGAATTATACCACTATACCTTCCTTCTGAACATATTCCCATTCAGCGTAGGTGTGTTTGCCCCTCCACTACACTTTGCATTTGTGCTACACCATACTGTGTATGTTGTAACAATTCTTCTTGTTAACTATGACATGTGGCTTTTGTTCAAGCTTGTCCCCTGCATTGCTCAGAGCTTTATCTCAAGCTCCCTTGGCATTTCAGATCTGTATGGTCTGTCTCCATGAGAAAGTCTGGAAAGTTGAAGCAAAATCAGTTGAATAGGTTTTGATTCAAGCAAGCCTAAAAATCTACGGTCCCATCATTTCCTGATCAGAAATGCCTGACTGAAATGTGGCTGAAGCTAGGTATGCTAAACTCAGCTCTATTTTGCTCATGCTTAAAAGACAAGTTCACTTCAAATACTGCTTCAAAAGTCTGAAACATATGAACATGTATGGTTGCTGCCAGCCAAAGTTTTGTAAATTTTAGCAAGACAAGGGGAGTACTATAAACTAGCTTCAAATCCAAAGTGAATCTCTTCTAGAAATGTTCTTCTTCTGAGCTCCAGAAGTGACCTACCATAACAAATGGGCTGTTGGAACATATGGTCAGGTAGACCCATGGATGGGCAGTCATCATTTAGGTAGTTTGCCCTTTCTGAAAGTGCACGTTTAAGTGTACATCCAGTTTGGAAAGAGTCTTTTCAAATCTCTAGGTCAGAGAGTTTGAGAAACGTGGAAGGCTGCTGGCAAAATAAGCCAGGTTAGTTTTGCTCCCCATTCTGTAAATACATTAAGCTGCCCAATAATGCACAGGCGGTAGGTGGTTAAGAGTGGGGAAGTAGCCTTCATTCAAATATTTTCTGAGCATGCATCTTATAAATTCTCTGAATATTGTCCACAGTATTTTTAAGACACTAAAATCCTCGGAGTGGGGAGGGGGGATTCCACTGACAAAACCTTGATGGGAGATAACTGAGCTCCTGGCACAGTTCTCTGGGGTTTGATGGGTGAGTGGCAGTAAGAGAAGGCCGTTATCCTCTGTAAAGCTTTTCCATTAAAAGGGGGTTTAAGAGCAATGTTTTGGACAGCAAAGGGCTGCTGAAATTTAGGATTCCTGAGCTCAGCTCCAGATTTTAGAGTTTTTTGCCCAGCCTCTTCCCACCCTGTCCAGGCCTTCTCTATCTCCTCTTTCATCTGTCAGCTCCCAGTCTCCTGCCCCACTTCCCCCTTTTCCAGACACAGGTTTTGTCACTCCCTCAACCTCATCCTCACCCCTGTCCCCTCCTGCCCAGTTCCCCAGCCCCTAGGTGCCTCCCCTGCAAAACTCCTGTCTTGCTTCCTTTCTTTTCTGATGCCGAGATTCTTTTCTGATTCTTTTCTGATCTCTGGTTACAGCAGGGAGATTAGTAAGAACCTGAATGGTAGAAGAAAGTATTTCCTTCCTTTCGCTCACTGTCTCTGCAGCCAGATCCATCTCCATAGCACCAGCAATTGGGATGAGCAATTACAAAGTCCTGATTTGACGCTATTCCCTTGGGTTGGTGAGTGTTCAGTGCAGCGCACAAACACTGGTGCTGGCATGTGTATGGCTTGGTCAGAGTGCTGGAGCATCTGCAGTGAAAACAGGATGCGCACCAGGCATCTCGCAGACTGAAAAAGCAGCTGAAGTGGAATAACCTTTCAGGGAAATAATGAAAGGGAACCTTCTCTTTCTCTGCCCTTCTGCAATACATTTCAAGCTTCTTCTTGAAAGCTTCCAAACGAAACAGGTGTCAGCATTTCATAGTGATCAAAACAATAGAATGTTTCTTTAATACTCTACCCAGAAACTTTCCAAGAAAATAGCCTAAAAATTCAGCCTGAAGCAAATAATCCTACTGTTTTGCTGATTTCTAGGAAAATGGAAAAACTCTGGAATTAAATTGAAGGGCAGCATCAATTATAGGTGTCATTGGCTGTTCTGTGCCTAAAAAAAGTTTAGTATTGTTTAGATTTTCCTAGAATTTTTAAATAATACTTCTAATCCATAATATTTCATTTTAGCAACCAGAGGAAATGGCTGCTGTTTCTAAAGCTGTTCTCCAGTAGTCTTATTCACAGTTCATTATTTGCAGCTTGGTAGTGCACACAGGTCCAAATAGCATTGGAACGTTGTGCGTTTGACACTTTATAGGTGTTTTGCTGCAACCCAGTCACACCCCCAAGGGCCTAGAAATATCAAGACAATTAGAAGACCAGAAATAGTGATCCTCTTGTAAATAAGGGGTACCAAATAGCAGCCAGTTGAAGCACTTGCTCAAGGGCACACTAAAAGAGCTCTCTCAGAGCCAGCTACTGAGCTTGTATCTCCCAAGGTCTTACCCATAAGAGCATCCCTCCTTTTCCAGCTGTCTAAAAAATGGGAGATAACTGGCTCTGCTGGGTAATTATGTGTCAGATTAAAGGAATTTGAAATGTGGCACCCTTAAAGGCTCTTTTCCTTTCCCATTTCCCATGCTGTAAATACGAAGTCTCTTGGTGAGATCATTACTGAGCACAGGACAGGGTATTACCATTATGCTGATGATGCAAGATATATATTTCCTGGCCTTGTAGCTGCAGGGCCTGCTCCATGCGAACTTTTGAAAGATACTGTTAACTGAATGTGTCAGGAGTTATTCATCCCCAAACCCAAGAAGACCCATGTTCTTGGCAGACATCACACATCTCAGGAGGGTACTCAAAAGTCCCCAGCCTATCATCACACTGCATATGCTAACAGAACCTTTTCTATTATTTTTATTCAGTTGCATTATTCCAAGATGCCATCACAGGACTCTTGATAGGGCAGTTGACGTCATTGCAGCTGTACATTATCTCAATGTGATGGGCTATTGTGACACATTATGTCCACCCAGCAAATTTTTTGCATCAGCTGCTGCTTATTATTTCTAAATCTTTCGCCAGGCTTTACTTTGGCTATATTTAAGAACTACTCGCTGAGCTCTAAACTGGTGTGCCTCTGTGCTCATACACCACCCACTGCTGAAAGTTTCTACCACTGAATATGAAGTCAGCTGGATAGCTTAATTCTGTTATGACAGCCCTCCACAATAAAATTCCTTCTATATCACATCTGTTCCCATTTATCCATTCCCAGTGTTATGAATTTAGACTGAAAATATGCCTCTACTTTCTTGGTTTTAACAGTAACATACAACACAAAATAGAAACTGTGACATATATATTATGAAAATGTAATTAATATTAAATTGGACTATGCAATCTGTACAAAAAAATCTATTACATGGATTTCAGGATATCAGTGTTATGCATTTTTATATTCCCATAATAATTTTATAAGCACTCTATGAAATACTGTGTAGCATTTCTATTTGCTCTTCTACGTGCACAATTGCATTACAAATACTATTCGAGATTATACTCTCTTGTACTATACAGATGTCACGGAATATGTAAATATTTTATTGTTAAATGCACGTACTGTGACTTGTGCCCCAGAAGGTATCCCCTAATTTATATGTGCTTGATGAAGACGTTTAGATTTTATTTGATATTCTTTATTTTTGATAGCATAGCAGGAAAGCTAGTGTGCAGGGGGATAATCTTGATGGATTTGCTATGACAGATCTGGTGTTTTATAAAATCTTCTACCCCAAAGAAATCAGTTCTCCTGCAGTGATGGCTCATGGGAGACTCAGATCACTTCCATTAGCAACGATGCATTGGTAACATTACTGTATTCAGATGTTGGGAACTCATTTTAGCTTAAGATTTATACAGTGATCATAAAGAGAGAACGGGGTTTTCTTGGATGGACTCAGGGTAGCTGCTGTGCATTACTTCCCGGCATAAAGATACCTGCAATATTCCTATTCTTCCTTCCATTTTGCCAGCCTTTCTTCACAGTTGCTCAGTCACCACCCTGTATTTTTCAGGGAATAAGGCTACTCTCGCCACCAAGAACACTCCAGGGCCCTCCGACAAGAAACCCCTTCCCCCACACATGGCCTCCGAGTCTCACAT
This sequence comes from Harpia harpyja, assembly GCF_026419915.1. NCBI lineage: Eukaryota > Metazoa > Chordata > Aves > Accipitriformes > Accipitridae > Harpia > Harpia harpyja. The sequence goes on along the minus strand of NC_068945.1, from coordinate 46,558,897 downwards.
CTGTCTGTCTGAAGTCATTAATCCAAAGACTTCAATGAAGGCAGGATTCTCACGCTAACAAGCTGGCAGCTTGGGTTGTACTCTGTTTCCCGACTCCAGCTAAAGCCTTCACTGCAAGAGGTTAGAAAGAGCAGCCCCTCATTTTAAGCAATGCTCAGGTGGTTGGCTCGAGCTGAACTATGAGTGCTTTTCAGAGAGGCTCAGTCTCAAAAACAGAAGGAGGCATCTTCATGAACATGAAAGCAGAGCCCTTTCCTCTTTAAAATATTAATTAAATATATTTTAAAAATTCTTCACATAAAGCACTCCCGCTGTCCCTTACCTTTGTAATGTTGCAGGGGACATGACAGAAGCCTTAGCTCACAGTGAGGTACAATTCAGCCAGGCTCAGGCTATATGATGCATGCATGTTTCATATGAAATTTGTATGTGTTTCACTCTACAGTAAGCTAACATTTTGCCAGCACCCAAACGAAATACAGTTTGACAGTGGCTGCTAGGAGCAAAAAAATAAGCATATCAAAACAGATAACATTCATTTCATGATTAGACTATAATAACTCTTAACTTACAGCCTGTAAGTAAAACTAGAGAGAAAAATAAATGCCATTAGCTTTCTTTCAGACCATAGCTATTTAAAAGGGGATTCTAGATGATTTGGTGGATTTTGAATTATTATTTTTTAAAACAATTTTAATCACCTCTTCCAGCCAATAATATATTTTCCTCCTGGAAAACATATAGCTTTCTCTGTTGTTCAGGCTCCTATGGAATTAAGTTCTTTTGGAGGTCAATAACACATTTCTAAAGGTCTTTAAAGCAACCAGACTGGATCCTTGACCTTTTTTTCTGGTCCCTTCATGCTATGAAGTACACATATTAAAAAGCAGCTAAAACAAGGTGAGTGAGATTTTCCTGATTTAAGAAAATTGCTGATTGCCAAACACCATCTAGGATGGTTCTGTGTTTCCTCCCCTCAGGAGGAAAGAGGCCTGCAGATAACAGCCCAGAGCACTATTTCTGTGGGCATCCCTGAACCACAAAGCAGTTTTTAGAACCTTTAGAATCAAAGTAGCTAAAAGACAGTTTACTTTAACTCTGTCCCTGTATCTTTGCTGGCCTGATTAGCAAAGAACAGCCACAGCAAAAAATTTGTCCCGCTATTCAAGTCATTCACCCACCACTCAAGTGAAGACATTTCTGGTACGGGAAATGACCGTACTCTCAATGTCAAGAGAGTCTTGTAAAAAGCACCGGAATTTAATAATGGGCATAGCTAACAAGTGCCTCCTGATGATTTTTCATTTGACAGAGACATTCTGGTAAGAATGGTGCTTGCTTAAATTAGGATATTCACAGATGATTTTAATCCTCAGGTTTCCACCTGAGGTGGAAGCTGAGGTTTCCACCTAAACAGACATGAGTGCTGATGCTATTTAGGTAGAAAAAGCACAACCTAATGTAACATGACCACAAGGAGCTTTTACCAACACCGTCAGAAGTTTTGTGTGGTCCAGGACATCAGAAGACCAGTGACAGAAGAGCTGGCATCCCTGATTGCCTCTTCTCCTCGATGACCTGCTGACATTACCAGTGACTTTATACTATGTCCTCATTAAGAGATGCTGGCAAATTCGAACAACGCTATAGAAGGCAAGAATTTCAGTCTTTAAAACAACTATGGAAAATTATGTTAATACAGAAAATCAAGCTACATCTAAATGAGGTAACAGATATGTCCCTCACAAGGGCATAACATGAAAATGTACAAGAGAATAACCCTCCAGCTGCTGAGATGCAGTTAGTAGATCTCCCTATTGTTAACCTTCAGAAGCTATCAATTTATCATGGGATATAGAAGTGGGAGAAAGGAAAAAAATAAAAGAGAAGGAAAAAAAAACAACCAAACAAACCAAAAAAATAGGAAAGAGGATCCCAAACTAAAACAAAATATGAGATTTGACAACTAAGGGTGTGATCCAAATTCATTGCAGTGAATTGGAATATTATCACCAACTTTAACACACTCTGGATCTGTGCTTAACTGAGAACAAGGATGGCGTGAAAGGGAGAATGTGTAGGAAATACATCATACAGTTTTAAATAACTCTTCTCCCCAGGGTGATATATTTACTTATGAAGAAGAAAGCAAACAAAATAGAGAGAGTGGGCTAGTATTCAGGGAAAAGATGAACTGTAGAAGATTACTTGTATGAGGAAGAGCAAAGCAAAACTTGTGCTTAACCTGAATGTATGAATAATCCCCCCAAAAGCTGCATGATGACTTCAGTGATGAAAAGTAAATACATTCTTACACTTTAGTTAGACCATGGTCGAAGTGCTCAGTGGCTTTCAGGATAAAGCCAAGAACAAGTTAATGATACCAAAGGGGATCATTAAAAGATATAAAATAAAGGCAAACATAGTCCAAAAGTAGGGCTGCTTTAGTAGGAGAGAGGTGGGCAAAACTCATTATTCCCAGATACATGTATTTATTACTTGTTCTTATTGAAAGCAGAAGGTTTGACAGAAAACAAGAAATAAAAAATTGCTGTTGTTTAGCACACAAGTAAGAAAAACAGTTGTATCCAGCCAATTAGTCCAGGTTAAAGGCATCCCTGAATACACACTGAAAATACTAAGCCCTCAAAAATAATTTCTGAAAAGTCATATAGCATAGCAAGTATAGCCTCAAACATCAATAAAGGGAAGAAGAGTGGTTTATTAAACAAGGAGTCTAATTTCAAGTGTATTCTGTAATGCAAAAGAACAGAACAATTGCTGAGGGGAAAAAGAAAGTAAACTGAAAAAAACCAATCCCAAAACACTCCTCTAAACATTCAAAGGAGAATGGAAAGATGATAAGCAATAAGCAGCATGAGTTCATAAGGAACATGTTGTGCCAAGGAAACGTGATTGTTTTTTTGATAGAACGGCAGAAATCCTGGATGAAAGATACACAGCATGATTTTAATAAAGGATTTAATAGAGTGTCTCACTAAATCTCCCAAAATGAATTCAAATTGCTTTGGACGTAAGCACTGACATGTAAATTGAAAGCAGGTTGAAGGATCACAAACACTGGCTGATGAGAAATGGCAGCGCATTGCACTAAGTTGTGGGGAAGTAAGCAGTGGGTCTATTGCAAGGTATAAAGTTGTTTCTTGTTTTAATAGCTTCATTAATAAGCTGGAAGAAAAGGTAAACAGCATGTAAATGAGCTCTGCAGATGAAACTACAGTTGAAGTAATGTTAAAGTGGCAGAAAATAACAAACTAAGGCCTAACTTTAAAAAAAAAAAAGTAAAAAAACAGCAGCAAGTTACTGCACTGGAGGAGGGACAGCCTACAGTAGAAAAACACATTATCATCTTGTATAGGCAAAGCAATGGCTTACACTTACCCTTAGGAACGAAGGGCAGCATACATAAGAGGGTTTGGAGTGCACTTCACTGGACACAAAAGCTAAGGTATGTTTGGGCTGCATATTTGCTCATTTAATGTGGCACAGGAAGGCAGAAAATCCTCTGTGCATGGAGGAAACATAAGGTTTTAAGTGTTTACAATTAAATACACTTTAGCATTCCAAACTAGAGAAAAATCTTGAGATGCACACAGGAGGGAGAGATGGAGACCACAACACTGGGAGATAACAACAGGGGCTAGGGACAAATAATCTAAAGTTGTCTGCTCCATGCTTTCAAGGGATGAGGCAGCCTCTACGCTGTAGGCTCTCCCTCTCCATTTTATTCCTTAAGCTGTGCCTCTTTTCCTCATATTCTTTCAAGAGAATCCCTTCTTCCTCACTCATGACCTTTTTTTTCTGTCAACCTTCCTGACTCGTCTCCCTCTTTGTCCTTCACAGAGTCTTTCTCAGCTCCCCCTCCCCTCATTTTCTTCATTTCTCTTTATAGCTGTACTGGCTGCTTCAAACCAACAACTGAGATGTCATTCGACTGCCTCTGCCACTCTGAGCTCTGTGTTGTCACCCAGTCTGGGCTGGACTGCAGGTGGGGTTGGAGGAGGTGCTGCTATGAGGGGCAATCTGGGCCATGCCAAAGACAGCAGTGCTTCCAAACCCTTTTGGATCTATGAACTACTGCCAACTCTTAGGAATTTCTCAGCACAGTTTCAAATGGAAATGGTGGAGCTTTCATTCTTCCATCAGGTTCTCCACATCAGCTGTGAAACCTTTGCTATGGCCTCACATATCTTCCTTAGTTCATGGACCACAACTTAGAAGTCACCACAGTTCGGGTCTTAATTTCCCTTGAGCTTTAGTTTTGCACCAAATAACAAACCAGGGCAGGTAGTGACTAACTGGAGCGATGTTCCTGGTGATTATCTGTGGCACAAGGGCAGTCTGACTTGAAGCTCTGAATACTAGATTGTGCTTTTTAGGGTTTATGGCTCTAATCCAAATGAGCTGAAATAGTCAAACCCGGAGACCAAGAAACTGAGAAGGACCGTGGCCATTTTTTCTGCATGGGGAAAGCAAAGGGACTCTGGTAAATATAGGAAAAAATATTTTGTATAAAGAAGCTAGTAAAAAAAAAAAAACACCACCGAAACCCAAAAAAACAACCAAACAAAACAATATCTAAGAATTCTTTGAAATGCAATGATCAAAAGAATTTCACCATGGTGCACACTTTAGAAAAATCGCTGTTAGGTTGAAAGCTGACACCAGCTACCATTTTAAAAGTCTGTAAAGGTTTAACCTGTGTCCATAAGACTCTTACTGCCTTTCTGCATTTCTTACTGACCTACAGAGTGAAAATCTTGGATAAACTTTTAAAAAGGAAAGGTTTTATTTTTTTTTTTTCCCTGATCTGAATTTCATAGCCAGGCAAAGAAAAAAAAAAGTTTTTGCATCTCACCTCTAGTATTGCAGATTATTGAGACATTTTATCTGTTTGAGCACTTTCTGCACAGAAACTTGTGAAGATGATCACAGGTAGAAGGGATGATGCTAACATGAGAGACTGAAATAGAATGATCTGATGTGGATGGACATGACTCATGCGGCTTCACCCCCATTGTTTTAATCTATGGTCTGTCAAGGATACTCACTAATAACAGATACTCTTTCCCACAGCTCCACATTATATAAATATAACTTATTCCCCAAGTAATTCACCGTAAAAAAAGAATTGATGACTTCTCTCTCCAACGATCAGTGTTGTTAGTCTATGTATCGTTCTGCCTTTTGGATAAAATAGGACAGAAAAGCAGCAATGCAAGTATCAACCACATCTTAGTTTTCCATGTAATATAGATCACTGGTCTTTTTATTACTAATAGTAATAGAAGGGTTGCTGGTACTTACCTTTCAAAACAAGAATAACTTAAACAACAAATCTAGTTGGACTATGTGATATGAGCACTGATGCTTACCCTTTAAAACAGAACTCAAACTTCAGCAAAAGAGAAGGGTTAAAAGGAAAAGTATTATAATTTAAAATGTGAAACTAGACAGGAATAGCAATCTATACTCAGGAGTCATCATAAGCTTTCCTAATGGATGTCAATAAATGCAGAATCAGAATAGTAATTAGAAGAAATTCCCAATATTATCATTAAACTTTGGATTCCATTTTGAATTTCAATTTCAAACTTTTCAATATTTATTTATTATTACAGAGCCTGACCCAGCCACATAAGTAACTGAATTCAACAACAAAAGTCCTTCCATTGATTAGGGGATTTTGGTCTGTCTGAAAAAAAAATCCCAATGATACCACATCACAGACATGATGTTCTCTCTGAACTCAATTTTTTATGACAAGGTAATACATATCAAAACCCAGTGAGATGTAAGAAGACAGCCTACACAAATCAGTCTTTTTTCTATAGGAAAAAAATTGTCCTATTACATTTGCCTAAATGAGGAAGCAGAGTGGAGCGCAGGGTAGCCGAGAACACCATAGTTTAAAACCAAAAAAGAACAGAAGTTATTTTGAGAAATACACTCTTCTTCATTGATGAACTGTTGAATATGAATCCTGAGTAGAGGTTAAAAGGGCAGCTATAATCCCTTCTTACTGCAACACAGTAACATGTTCAGGCTAAGAGTATCACTTATTCAGATAATGAATATTGGAGATGTCAGAAAACCAACATTGCAGGCATTGAAAGCCTATTGATTTCTTTAGCGTAGTTGAAATGTCATAGAACACCAACAAAAAAAGAATGAATGTATTTGGAAACCTCTCAAATTTCATAATTTTATATTTTTTTCATGTAGGAACATGTTTATTGGTTTTCCTTTTATAGATTTTGGCTGAAAAAACATCTCTGAATTTTAGTTCCCTCAGCTAACAGTGAAAAATGCTTTTCTCTCTTTTTTTTTTTTAGTGTTATAAATATAAATGTCTGCTTGCAGTTTGTGAGACTATTTCTAGGCTGATGCATGAATTGGTAGAAAGACTGTCAAAACATGTACAACTCCTTTAGAATAGAAGCACACTATGAGTTGTGAAAGCCTGAATGAACTGGAGGCTGTATCAGAATATGACAGAGTAGAAGCTTTATCCTAAAGGAAGATCTTATCATAAAAAGTACTAAATTTATTTGAAAGACACAGGACATATGCACATCCCCCCCCCCCCCCCCCCCCAAAAAAAAGAAAACCATCTCAGAAATTATATGGACTGCAGCAAAATTTCAATTAAATATTTGAGACCAAAGAAACTGGGAAAACACAATCTTCAGATACTAGCTTTCAGCATCTAACAGGGCAGCAATAGTAAACAGGGGACTACCATAATGGCAAATTAACTATTTTTAAAGCCAGCAAAAGAGGACTTTTCTAGACTGGCAGAATTAGGTAATTATGGTGAGGTGCAGATACAGCTAACTACACAAAACTACATCTCAATGAGGTCAGAAAACTCTAGGAAGTATCTTTTCTCTGATTCCCTTTGATGTAAATTTTTTAACAAGACAAAAGCCCAGAAGAACACTTCCATCGCACATACATAAATACAAGCAGCTCCTCCATTCCAGGCAGGGTGATTATATGGCTACAAGCTAAAAAAATCCTTTTTTTTTTGCATGTGCTGTTCTTTGTAACGAGCCAAATACTTACTGAAGTAAGAGAAATGTGACAAAATATAAGCAGAGAATAATAATTTATGAGACTGTTTTGTGTTTAGAAATCAATTTTCTCTATTATAAAGCAGGTGGAATGCTGACACTGGAAAACCTATGTACAACTCAGTTCTTATCTCACCATTAAAGGATCAGTGACGTAAACCAAACACTGCTTAACCTTCTTCTTTGTGATCCATATCTCTTGCAGAAGTATGCAGAAGGGCAATATGTCTGCTAACTGCTGTCTGCTCCTTCCATATAAAAGCCAGAAGCAATATTCCTCAGTATCCTTTCAGAACAAGCAGTGAATTTATCATATCTGTTTGTAATGCCCTCTGGGACTTTTCAGGAAGAAAGGCACAGTAAATGTAAGCTCATTATCATCATTAACTCCTTTTATACACCAGCTGAGCTCAGAAGAAACAAATGTGAGAAAAATATAAGGAAAAAAAAGGTTAAACATATTTACCATTCTCTTCTTTTCCTGGTAGGTTTTGTTGGGTTGGGTTTTTTTCCATTCATAGATACCTTTATTAGATAAAACTCATTATGTATCAGAAAGTCTTAAAATTAGCTTGATCATTTGACTCCATGAGATGACACTTAGATTGCTAAGGAAGAACAAAATGGCTTGACATATTAGGGGACATTCAGCACAGCAGTGCCTGATTTATTACACTTGTTCTCATAAAATTAGAAACGCCTTAAGGTTCCCACAATTACACCTCACCTACACGTGCAAGAGAATGGTTTCAGGAAAAGGAAAAGCTTTGCGTTTGTCCTGTTTGTGTGTTTTCTGGGTAATGGTCATGGCCAGGGGAATGGCACTAGACCTAGATTTGAATGGGAGAGGACTCGCTAGTTGTACCTGTTGAAAGGTCACATTCTTCATCCAAAACAATTTTCTAAGCTCCTTCTAGGGTAGACGTGTGCGAGCGGCACCTCCAGACAGCAATTTATACCGCACACGTTGGACATTAATATCAGATAAATGACCTCAGCAAGGCACTTGTCTTTCTCTGTTGACAGCAAGGTCAGCCTAGTGAGTCCTGTCGTGTGAAGCCTACTTTTCTGCCAGCTAGGTGAATTTGTGCAGCTGTGTTTTTAAATATAAACAATAATTATCAATTAATACGAAAGGATCCTTTCAACACTACAGCTTGATTCAAGCCATCGAGAAAAAGTGGTACTAATCTTGTCTGTGTTACTGCAGCTGATAGATCGGTTTTATGCGTGTATGTGATGTGTATTTTCTGTTACCATAGATTTAGACGGTTTTCTTTGTTGATCATTAATAGAAGAAAGACGGGGCCCCGACCTGCAAGCACATCCCACCTACTTGGCATCTCAAGACTTCAAAAACTGGCCCGCAAGAAAAGAATTTAGGGGGCCGTTAGATCCACAGTCCTGATTTCAGTCCCTAAAACGGGGAGGTCTGGTAGCTTTGACTCAATTTCTGATCTTTATATCAAACGGGTTAAGTTCGAGGGGGGGAAAGAATGCTTCTCAAACTGCTTTATGGGGAAAGTTTGAAACTTTTAAACCTGCTGGAAATAAGCTACACTAAAAGTCTTAAAAATGGAAGCAAGGGTGGTAGAGAATCCCTCAGGCTGCCGACAGTGAAATATTTATCGTCTCCAACTTTGGCAAGCAAAGAAGTCACCTGAATTAAATAAAAATCAGAGAAAGATGGAGAAAGAGCTGTGAAGTTTATCTGAGTGTACAAAGCCAAGAAACAAAACCATGCACAAGCGTTCAGAACAGGAAAGAAACCTAAACCTGCCTCTCCAGCCACTGCAAACAGGTGGAGACGTTTCTGACGCCGTTCCGGTGCGGTGTCGGGGGGAGGTTTGGAACACCCTCTTCTTCAACGGCACCCTTGCGCTTCACTTCGCGCTCTCATACGGGAACAGTCCCTTCGCCCCCCAGCTGTGCCCCCTGCCCCTACCGCAAGGTGCCCTCAGGGGCTCGTCTCCCACCCAGATGCCGACAGCTTCCCCCCTCACCCCCCACCCTCGGCTCCCACCGCCCGCGATGCGGGCCGCCGTGACAGACCGCCCGTACCGGCGCCTCCCCGGGCCCCGCCGCCACCTGCGAGCCGAGGCGGGCGGGCGGCCAGACCCCGGGAGCGGGGCGCTGGCAGCAGCGTGGCAAGAGCCGGCAGGCTGCGGAGCCGCCCGGGGGCGGCGGGCCCGGGGCTGCGAGGGCACCGGCAGCGGGGAAACGGCTTCTGCCGCCCCGGCGCCCCGGCCCCGGCCCCGCAGCGCCGCCGGGCGGCGCTTGCGCACTGCGGGCCGCCGCGCTGCTCGCCCGCCTCCCCGGCGCGCCCCCGGGAGCCGCGGCGGAGCCCAGCCGAGCCGAGCCGGGCCGGAGCCGCGGGGAGCCGGCAGCAGGAGCGGAGCCCGCCGCAGACCAGCCCCCGCCTGCCCGGGGGGCCGCGGCTGCCGCCCCCGCTTCTCCTCCCGCCCGCGCGGCTCGGGGAGGCAGGAGCAGCCCCGAGGGGTCGGTCCCGGGGCTGCGCCCGCCCGGCGCCGGCAGCAACTTCGCCGCCCCGGCCGTCCTCGCCGCTCTCGGCCGCCGTGCGAGCGCTTAGGCGGCGCGGCGATTAACCCCGGCAAGAGTTTCGCAAAGCCCTCAAACACTCTAAGCTGCGGGCAGCAACCTGTTTTCTGCGAGGTTGCCGGCGAGGAGGAATTAGTGCTTGCGATTATCCGGAGAGGGGAGGCGTGTTGCACAAGGGACCTCTCCTCACCAATAGAGCCACCGACTGCCCGCGGCGGCGGGAGGATGTCGACAGGCGGCACGGGGCCGGTGCGAGGGCTGGCGAGGAGGCAGCGGTCCCGGGAAAGGGCGGAGCGCCGGAGGGGGGTCCTCCTGGCGCTGCACTTGCTACATTAACTCGGCGCGTCTCAGACGGCGGCACAACTTTCCGGCTCTGGCCCGGCAGGCGGCACGAAGAGCCTCCCCGCTGCTCCGCCCGCCGCGCCCCCGGCGCCGGCCGCTTCCCGCGGCGGTCCCCGGCGGCGGCGGGAGCCGCGCTCCGGCGGGCGGCGGACGGCGGCAGTGTCGCCGCTGCGGCTACCCCCGCCCCGGCTGCCCCCGCCCCGGCGAGGCGGGCTGTCCCCGGGAGCCGGGCGGGCATGTCTCCCGCTCCCAGCCCCGCCGAGCGGGGCGGCCGCCGCCGCCGCCGCCGCCTCTGAAGGGGAGCGGGTGAGCCCCGCCGGCTCCCGGCCATGCAGCCCCTCCGCGCTCCCCTCGCCCTGCTCTGCCAGGTGCTGGGCGCCTGGGCTGCCTGCGCCCTGGCCCCCGCCGCGGCCGCCGGGCCGCCGGCGCCCCCGCAGCGCGCCCGCTCGCCGCCGGCCCCGACGCCCCTCGCCCCGGGCCGGCGGGCGGCCGCGGCTCTCCCCGGGCGCGGAGCCCTCCCCCGCGGGGCCGACGCCGCGCCCGGCGGAGCGGCGGGGCCGGGCGGTAGCTGCGCGCCCCGCGGGGCGGCGGGGGCCGGCCGGCGGCGGCGGCGGGCGCGGAGCGGCGAGCGCGGAGGAGCAGGCGCGGCGGCGGGCGGCCCCCGCTGGCTGCCGCTGAACGGCTCGGCCGGCGGCGAGGGCAGCGCCGGGGGCCGCGGCAACGCCACGGGGCGCCGCGCCCGCCTCCGCAACCCCTTCTACCCGCTGACCGAGGAGTCGTACGGCGCCTACGCCGTCATGTGCCTCTCCGTGGTGATCTTCGGCATCGGCATCATGGGCAACATGGCAGTGATGTGCATCGTCTGCCACAACTACTACATGCGGAGCATCTCCAACTCCCTGCTGGCCAACCTGGCCTTCTGGGACTTCCTCATCGTCTTCTTCTGCCTGCCGCTGGTCATCTTCCAGGAGCTCACCAAGAAGTGGCTCCTAGAAGACTTCTCCTGCAAAATCGTCCCGTACATCGAGGTAATGGCGCTGGCTCGGGATGCGCGGGCCCGTGCACCGCCGCGCAGCCCCCGAGCGGCCCGGCCGCCCCCGCCCGAGGGGACGCGGCCGCCCCCGCTCCCGTCGCTCCTCCGCCGCCGGCCTCGGCTGCGTGCGGGAAGGACGCTGCCGCCCTTCGTCGCTGCCGGCGCGGCGGGGTCTGGGTTTCCCGGGCACTCCCGAGGCGGGGGCGGGGGGGGGGGGGCGGCCCCGCCGGGACGGGAGGGGGTTCTGGCCGGCCCGGGTCCAGCAGCGCCGGGGTTTCTGTAGCCTGAGACTGAGCGCGCCTAGCCCTTCCTTCCACTCGCGCGAGTTCTGCCAAACTTTCCTTGCTTCTCGTGATCCTGAAAGGCGAAGAATCCTCTCAGAATTAGATTTCAAGCTCTTTGGGTTATGTTTGTTGTTTTCCTAAACTGGAGCGAGTCAGGAAAGCCGGTGGAGGGGGTGACTGGGGATAGGCTGTGAGGTGGCGATTGTAAAAAGGACCATCAAGGGGATGTATGAGCTCTTAACTTATACCTCAGCGTTCAAATCTCACGTTTATTTAGCTTATCTTTAAAAAAAAAAAAAAAAAGTGACCCCAGCTCCATTGAAGTCGCAGCTTCTTGGCAGTTGTTCAGAGGCTCTGTCAAAGAAGCCTTCAGCCAGCTGGCCGGAGTCCTGCCGGCATCGTTCAGGTTGTCCACTTTATTTATTTACTGGAACTGAACACGGAGGCTTGCTGGTAGGGTGGTAGCTTGTAATTCTGGCTGGCTCTGCTGTATTCCCCAAACCTTATGTTCAACATTATTCTGTAACCAAAAGCTGAGGAAATAACTGTTGATTCTCTTGTCCTAAGAATGAGATATTAAGAAAAAGAAAAGAAGAAACCCTAACTTGTTATTAATGCACAGAGTATCGGTTTTGACAGCACACTGGTACACAGTAATACGTAATCAACGGTCAACCAGTATTTTTAAGAAAGTGTCTGTAAAGGTGTAGGGTGTGTGTGGCCACTAAACTGCCATTACTTCTTTCATATGTGATATACTTTATTACCAGTGGTATTGGACAAAGGGTGGAGCTGTGCTACGCTTAGATGAATTCAAGGCCAGTAGTATACCACTACTGACATGAAGGAGTAAACATGTATTTCAAGATATGAAGGAGTAAATATGTATTTGTTGAGAAACTGACAGTACTAGGAGCTTTCAAAATTTCTGAATTGGGTTCTGGGGCTACTGTGTTAACCAGTAAAATAAGTAGTACTGTTTCAGTTAAAGTGTAATCGTTTCAATTAAAGTAGCTAGTGTAGTTTAAGTGTTTTCAGGACTTTCCTGTAGTGGCATTTCATGCTTCCTAACCTTTTTTTGGTGCATCCACATACAAAATAGAAATTACTCTTTGTAATGGTGATTCTAATTAAAGATCAGTAATTGAAATTGTTTGCATGGCTGTGCTGTTCTTCAAAATTAGTTGCTTATTCTGTGCAGCTTTGGGCACTAAAGAGTTTGTCAAACCGGAAGTAGCTTATCTGAAATGTAGTTGCTGAAATTCAAAACTGTAATCCTGAAAAACGTTCAGCTGCTGCTATCCCCCCTTTATACTTTAATGACAACTTATTTTTTCACTTTAAGGTTCTGTAGATGTCTAGAGTTGAAGTCTTGTTCAAGACCTGGAACCAATCCAGTTGTGATGGAGCAGTAGCACAGTGCCTGTCTTAGGCTTAATTATTACAGGAGTCCAAAAGTGAAACATTTTCCTTGTCCCTGAGGAAATGTAATTAATTTACATCTAAGGTACAGATCTAAAAAGGTATAGCCTTGGGGTTCTGTGTTGCTCCCAGAATTGTATATTTTTCATTCAGTAGTCATTACATATAATACTCATGTATGCAGAGTGTAGTCATCACCCAGGGAGCAGTAAGTAACAGGCTGGATTTCCCCCTCCTTTGTAAACTGTATCCATGAGTGGCGGATATTGAACACCACTAGTGGATTGTGCCTCTCCACAGCTTCTCTCGAGCTTGGCGAGGAGGACACTGCCCTGGAAATCAGGATTCGACCCCGCTGAGACGGAGGAGGGAGTTAGAGCAAAGTTTTGCCACTTTCCAAGTGTTGTTCAAACCTCCCTGGTGTTATACGGTGGCGCTGACACCACCAGGAGCAACGCGGATGTGGAGCATGTCACGACATCTGCCCCGTGAGCAGCTGCTGCTCTATGCTCTGCCAAGGATTGCTCACAGCAGTGCGCTCATCTGACAGCTGAATGACACCATCTTCTCCCTTGTAACTTACGTGGGCAGGCTCATCCCCTTCTCACACAATGAGTGAAGGATGAAGTCTTCTTAGCTCCTTGCGAGGAAAGCTGTAGACAGCTATCTTCAGGAGTGGTTTTCAGACCTTCCTGGAATACAAATAGCAGCATCTTCCTGAAGATGGACAAATTTTAAGCTGTTGTCTGTGTTTTCTGTAAGTTAGCCCAGCGTTTTGTTCTTTTAAGTTTCTCTTTGTTCCATGCTTTGCATCTGTGGTTTTTTGCATGCCAGTTCTCTTCATGTGCTGTTCAGGGAGCTACGTGTCTCACCCAGAGCTGTAAATCCAGAAATACTTCACTTTCAAGCATCAAAGACCCCCACTGGACTGAGCCCTCTGTCATACCAGCTTGTACTTTCTGAGCTAGGGAACAGGGGATGTCTGATTATCCAGAGCAAGTGATATGGCGATCACAGCATTTTAACGTAACTCAAGCATGCTTTGTATTGTGTTTGAAGGTTTCAAGTGATCCCAGTGAGGAACCTGGAGTTTTCTTAGTTTAGCCTCTTGTGGCCAATTGTTTTTTATTTGTGCTGTTTAATGGATATTGTGCAGAATTTCAACAAAGCATCTGTTGCCAGCGATAACACATATGCACACAGTCTGGGGAAAATGTTTTATGGTATCTTCAAGCACATTTGTATAGGTAAATGTTGAGCTTTCAGCAGTGGAAGGTCTCCACAGTATTTAATTTAAAGGGCAGTTTTCCCATACCTAATAAAGATCAGCTGTGACCAAGTACATTAAACAGTCATTTCAGCCATAGATTGTATCACAGTTTAGTCACTTCTAACTACCTTTTAAAACTATGTCATGGCTATGCTTGCATAAGGAATGCTGTGCACATGACTGAGGAGGAAACTGAGTAAATGAATTCTGTGCTTCTCACGAGGTCTTTAGCTGATGAGAGTAAAACTGCCGGAGAACAAAGTTAGAAAGGCAGATGGTTAGTAGAAGTGGATGAAATTTTCTCCACCAAGAATTTCATTTGACCCCGATGATGGCACTGTCCTGGAGGAGCAGTTTTGAATGCACCGAGAAGGAATTGAGAAGGGAATTAGAATCACTGGGGCAGCTACTCTGCCCATAAGGATGTGTGGAGATGTGCTTCTCCTTTGCAGTTTAAAAAAAAAAAAAAAGTTCAACAGTTCTTAAAATTTTGCCACTTTTCTGGAGGTGGTTCAGAAGTCCAGCTTTATGCGTGCACGTCTGAAGTGTTTACCTGCACACTGTGTTTATGTTGTCTTCCATATACTTTTCTCAGTATTGCTCAGAATCGGGAGATACAGGGTAAACGACAATACAAAGACAATGGCTTTGGCTAATTCCTGTTCCACAAGCCCTGCCAATGTAGAACCCTTTTCTTTTTGTTTAAGCACACACAGTCTTTTCAGCAAAAGGACTAGGGGGGGGAAGAAAAAGGAGTACAGAACAAGGTAGTTCCGGTTCCCCTAGTTATAGATTTATGCTAGGCCTTAACAGAAAGAAGTGTGGATGTAGACAAAATCAGTAGTTTTACTGTGCTTCTAAATATCTCACAGCTGTGAAATGTAACAGTCCTGTAAAGCAGCGTTTTTATTTTTTATTTTAATGCTGGAAGCCAATAGTGAAGAGGTTAAGTAAGTTGTTTAAGGCCCAGAGCAGCTCGCTCAAGATGACAAATGGATTGTGTCAACTAGGACTAGAAACTATCTTTTGGGCTTTAAAAGAAAGCTTGCTTGAGTTACATGCATTCTGCTCTTGTAGGCTACACTAGAAGCTTGATGAGTTTGAGGGGGGTCGTTGGAGGTAGGCATCACTTTTTATGCCGGCAGATTGAGACAAGCTACTTACAGTGGCATAAGGATTTAGTATTGGGGAACGGTCTAGAATGAGGATTTGCAGAGGCTGATTTACTGTCCTGTGCAGTCGGACACAGAGCAAGAAGTTGCCGAGGCCAGTGATAGTACTCGGCCCTGTGCTCAGTGCTAATAAACGTGCACCCCTCTGCCTTTCTCATAGCCCCCACAAAGAAGAGAAAAATAAAGTCTGTGGTGTCTTCCTCTGGACCGTATCACGCATAGGAGACTGGCTTGACTCTGGAGCAGGCTGACCGTGAAAAAGCCTCTGAAATCTGATGCCCAGTCTCCTCTGCATGTGCTTTTGGCAATCAGTTTGTGGCATCACTCCCCTTTCTGGTGGGTAACCTCCAGCTCAGGAAAGCTATCACAATTAGTATTCTTAGTGGAAAGCATAACAATTGATTTGGCCTGGAATACGAATGACTCTCTTTCCCTGGAGCTGACCCTCCAGGGCAATTTGAGCTGAGGCTTTTCCCCCTTTCTCTCTTTTACTTGGTAGGGGCAAGTGAGAGGCACAAAGAAAGTGCCTGTTGTCTGCCTGTTCCGGAGCTGTCAGAAGAGATCCTTATTTTAAGTTTCACTTTAGGGAAGCAAATACATTTTTTATGGGAGTTTATAAAAGCTGTGTATTATCTGTCTTTTCTGTGTCTTTTGTTGTGCAGCATCTTCTTTATGTCTCTTCTTTGACTCCAGTCAGAGCTGGGCTCCTGAACCTCCAGTAAGTCCTCTGGGTAGTAGACAAAGATCTTCAGAGAGGTTTGCAATTTCAAAGCTTCATACTGAGAGTTTTCTAGGCCAATGGCTACATGTGTCTTTTACTGAGCAGAGTATCTTCAGCACTTATCATGCCATAAATAATTATTTAAAACAGAAGTGTTAATATATCTCTGCCCTTTAGGTATTAATGGCATGATGATAGTAGCTGCCATGTTGTCTGTTCTGTCAATCTTTCTTTCCTCTGCAAACTCTGTCCTTAGGGCCTTATAAGTTGTCCATAAAAATTTGCTTTTGGCTTAAACTTTGCATGTGGCATTTCAGCATGGAAATGAATTTGTGTCAGACTATGTTTAAAATTGGGTCAGTAATATTTAAGTTACATACGTGTGGGGAGAAAAAGGCTGCATCTGCTATCCCGGCACCATTGACTTGACTCTGAGCGCTGGGATGTCATTTTTCCATATGACGGGATTTTTTCTGCAAAGCAGGAAGAGGCAGATTTTTAGTAACAGTTCCATGTTGTTAATACTAAGAATTAGTACAGGAGTCTGTGTAGCATGATGAGAATTTGATCCTCAGTGGAGAATGGCACCAGTTCCTTTATTAAAAAAAGAAAAAAGAAGAAAAAAAAAGAAAACAGTAAATTAAATTTAATTCTATGGTAGCATGGTAGATTGCAAAGAGGAAAAATGAACAAAAATTAAATCCTTTTGTGTTTTGCAATTTTTCCAACCCTCTGGATAAGCATGTGGTGTACTAACGAGTATTTCCAGTGCCCTGATGGTCTGGTTGGCTTTTGCTTCCAACGGAATTCAAGAGCAGCTCTTGGAAGTGGATTCTGATTCTGAACACTATTACTCTTAGGATATACAGAAGGATAAGAAGCACACAAAGCACATGTGCTCTATGTCTCCCTGATAGGAATGTTGATAGTGCTACAAAGGAAACAACCGTATCGTACCCGCTGTTCCACGTGTGTAGGACATCTCCATGATGGTAGTTTCCAGAATGACCGCCTTGTCTTTTGGATATTTAAGGTGACGTAGATTTCCATCCAGGATACTTAAGCTAATTGCTGGTGTCAGAGGAGTACCCTGGCCCCAGTACTCCTTAGCTACTGAATTACTTCTGCCACACAGTAGTGTTTTAACTGCGTGACCCTTACCTATTTTAAAGCGTAAAGCCATTAATGTTTAATAGCACTTCATGTAAGAAATATAGAGGTATTATATTTATTTATTTTTGTTCTTTTATAGTAATGACTGTCATTCTATAGTAATGAATGGCTTTTGGGTTTTTGGAGGGGTTTTTTTAATTGAAAGAACAGAAACCAGAAATCTAGATAAACTTAAACAATTAAATAATTGTTTGCAATGGGATGACCTTTTATTTTGCGGTAGTCCAGTCTTATTACTGGACTCTCTACTGTAAGTGTAGAGCAGCACAAAAAAGTATTTCAGTCTGTACTAACTTTGTTTATTTATCTTAGGCAAAACTGACAAGTCTGCAAGAGCTACCGTGGTGTGTTGCATTAACATGCTCTAAAGCTATGAAGTTTGATGTGGCTATAGAACAGCCATAATCAGATAATAGACTGTAATGGCTTGGGGGAAAAAATCAGTCGTTTATATGATATAACAGCAATGGATATAAAGAGTCTACAGGGCGTCACTGAGAGCTCAGAGATGGCTTGGCTAGTAGTCATCAACCTTTTCTGTAGTTCAGCTTTCCGATTACAACGGGAAAATGTTTCGAATACCCATCCTGCCTTGTAACAAAGGAAGGAAGAGTGCCACATATTTTAAGAAACTCTGTGTTATCAACTTAAAATATATTCTGTCTTAGAAAATCCAGCTTCAGCTGGTAGAAGCAGCCACTTCTTGTAACTCCTCTATTTTATCTTGTTCCATAAAAACTCAGTCTACATTGTTTCCCCTCACTTCTCCATCAGAAGGCGTGCTCAAGAACATGATGTCTGAGATGATTAATGGTCTCTCTCATTTCCAGCCTCGAGTTGCTCATGGCTGGTTGATTCCCATTCTGTTACATTCACTGTCCTTTGGCTTAAGTAACTTCTGTATCTCAAGATAGACTTCTTTGTAGATAGCAGCAATATCACTTCTTGGTCTTCATCTTACTGGACTGAGTGACCCAACCTTTCTTTTGTATTCACTCACAGAATCTGGTCTTCGTTGACCTTTTCATCCAAGTCACCTTTTCTGATCTCATTTCTGGTTTTGTTTTCATTACCTTTATCTAGTCAAGCAGATATTAGTGAGAGAGAATTCAGAGTCTTATTTCCACTGGCATTGCTCACCGTACTACATCTGCACTGCTTCCCTGGTCAGCCAGAGGCTCTGCTCCTCGCGGCCAGGGCCAAGAGCTGTGGGACCACAGCCAGGGGAAGTATGACAGGCCAGGGAAGGCCTGGGAACATTGCAGTGATTGTTAAAGTTCGTGAAAGGGGAATGGGTATGTTGGAGGGACGGAGAGGAGAACTGATGCAATTAAGCTGAGCATTTCATGAGTTTGCTGTTGTTCTCTCCGGCCTCAGTTCCCCAGATGAGTTTTGACACAGCTGGCTAACAGCTGGGGAGCTAATGACCAGAGGTTTGTGCAGTGTCTCGAAGAAGCATCACAGTGCCCACTAACATCCCTGTGAATGCTTTTAAAGGAGCAACAGTATTAAGAGGCTCTCTTGTAACAATAATGTCTTCCTTTGCGTGTGTATGCTGTAGCTGGTAATCCCTTCCACAGCGGTTCTCTGCTCAACTAGGGTGGGCACGTCCTCAAAGCAGGGGTTACTTCACCACCTCCTCAAAGCAGATCGGTGGTCGTTCAGTTAGAAACCCGGGGACTTTTCTGATATCATCTGGTAAGAGAAAGATGTAAACTGGTGTCATCCTGAAAGTCTAGAGACTGAAGGAGAAACTTCATAGGGACCACATGGAAATAAATCAGACAACTAAGTGATGATCAAAAACTACTGAGCCTGACTCGCCCTTGCCTTGCCTCATTTCCTGCCAGGTTGTTGGAATTAAGACCGCAACAGCATATCAGCATATCAGAAACTCAGCTGTTACAACAAGAAGAGCACCATTAAACTCCATGCAGCTTCGCACCACTTTAGGATTTGTTAATTTGTCCTTTACCTGCTCCCCATCAAATGAATTATCTTCATTCTGTGGTTATTTCAGGGCAACGTAACAGATTAAAAAGGAAACTTCTCTGGCTTCTTCTGCGTTTTCAGCTTAACCCTGATTATTAGTATGACTGGTACGGAGAAACACCCCTAAACTGAAATTGTGTGAACATGCAGAATGCATGTCCCAGTTCTCGCCCACATAGGCTGTGAGCAGCACCCATTGATTTTGCTGGCTGTTACTCGTAGTCTGAAATGTGGAGTAAGTAATCAGACCCTTAAATTGCTATACTGCCTTTAAGCAAGTCAGCTGGAGTGAATCCCTGTTCATCTGCTTGGGAGTGTGTGTTTGTTTTTTGTAAGCTTTTCCATGGCATCACGAACTCTGTTAATCCACAGAAAATAGGAAACCATTGCCTGTTCCAGAGAAACACTGGCTTTGTTTAGCTTGTTTCATCAGTAAATCCACGGGAGAGTTTTCAGAGCCGACTTCCACTGTTCTTAGTTGTTTCCTCTTGCTCTATTTCACTGTCTTAAACCTCCAAGTTGTTGGTCAATTAATGTGACAGGAACCCCGTAGGTTATGTTTGTTCATGGTAGGCATGTCTTCTTTCATTAGTCCAGCCTTAACAGCTGCAGAGTTTTAATGCCTTAGCCACTGTACAACAGCCTGTTTGCAATGAAATGCTAAAGCAATAAAAGCGTGTGCGTTGAGGGCAGGGGGAGAGGAGCTGAGAGGGAAAATGTTAATGTACAAAACCTCACATTTTCTTCTGTTCTGCTGATTTTTATTTCAATCTCTATTCATTCCCAAATCTCAGTTATTTCTCTGTCTCCCATAACTGCAGAGAGCTGAATCCTGACCCTTTTGTTATTCATGTTGGATGTTCTGGCTAGAGGTTTTGCTGTCACTAAGGAATTTGAAGACTGCACACACATTTAAATGTTTTGGAAACAAAGTCGCTAGTCTGGAATTTAAAAATCTGACTGTCAGCAGGGATACATGAAAATTATCTCTCATTAGCTAAGTTTATCACTGTTCATTAGGATTTCCCTGTAACTGTAATTTTTCTTCAATTGTTTTTATTTTTTGCTGTATTTACCAAGCTTTCTTTGAATCTTGTCAGACAGTTTAACTTCCTAAATCAATGGGTTTGCCTATTAAAAATGTTTACGGTACTGCTTTGTCATCATGAAATATTCCTGCAAGTTAATTAGTAAAAGACTGCATCTTACTCATTCCATCTTTTAGGAAGCTGCTTCAAAGAATTCTCCAACTAAGCCAGTGCCTGACAGTTCTAATCCCAAGTGCCTAATATTTTTCAGTGATACTCAATTTTAGCAATCTGATACGGCCATTAAATATTGAAAGCCAAAATTAATGATACATTTATATAATTGTGCATAATTGTACTATCTATCTTTGCAGAACTTTTTACAAGAGGTGATGCATAAACAGGAATATTTCAAAATTATGGTGGAAATCAGAAAGTATTTTTTTAAATCTTCCTATATGAAATTTAAATATATCATTGCATGTCAAATTTGGATAAGCAAACTTATAGTGAACTGCCTAATATTACCCTAGATTTCCCAGTTAAATGCACAGACACGTAGTTTATTCATGATAAAAGTAAGCATTCTTTACATTTATTAGGAATATTATTTAACAGTTTCTTTTCTTTTGCATCAACACATTTTCAGCATAACACAAGCATGCAAACTCAAGAAAATAAATGAATTAGAATGCAACAGGGCACCTAATCTTTCTCCAATTGAAGTTAATGAGAGTTCTGCTTTGAATTTGAACTGAAGTTGAATTTATTGGAAATAGGATTAGGCCAAAATGTATATAGTCTTGCAAATTTCTTTTTAGGAAATTTAATTATAAACAGGATAAAATTATAGGAAATTATGTTTCATGACCGTACAAGATTTCTATTCATGCATAGAATGATGGTTATTAAAGCTAGAGAACATATGCATTGCTCTGTACTTGCTCCTTACAGTATATGATTGAGAGTTCTGTCCAATCCATCTTTAAATCATTTAAACAACAAAACTTCTGCCATTTCTCCTGGCCTGTAGTAGACTCTCCCACAGGATGTTTCCTATGAATAAGCCTAGATTTTCCCATGAACTTTTTCTAAATGAAACATTGAAGATGAATTATTAAAGCCTAACTATTACAGTGAAGGTCGGTTTTGCAGAGGCTCTGGAAGTCCGAAGATTTCAGATACAGTCTCTTTAAACTTACAGTACGGGATGACTTTTTGTGCCTACATCCCATGAAAATTTCACTTAAAAGCCTAAGTCCAAAAAACCTGTTGTTGGATCCTGCTCCATTCAGTAGATGCCTAATCCACAGGGTTCCTAAATTTTGTAGATAGGGAAGGTTTCAGTGTTACGATCCCCTGCATGCTTGATGAACATGTGATGTGGGCGTTCAGTTCATACTTCTGCTGAAGGAAGATTCTCCCATCTCTCCCCTTTTGACTTAAATTGAAACCCCTGTGATGGAACTGATCTTTCTGAAAAACATCGCTTAGAAAAATGGGGGGAGGAAAGGGTTTAGTTCTACATATTGGTCAGTTCCTCAATTTTTTTTCCACTCGGTGTTGCACAGATGCTTTCCTGGGCCTCCAGGAGAGGATGACACCAAGCTGAAGTAAATACTTGTAGGCAGAAAAACAGAAGGACATACTCTTTTGGGATGCACGCTGGATGACAGGTAGTTCAGCAAACACTGGAAGCTAAGTTCTGTCTGCGATGCTTCTTTTGATGGTGCTCAGCACCATGGTGCTTAACTGTCTCCTACACTGATATCCCTAGACTAGGTTTTCCTTTGCCTTTGTCAGTCAAGGGCCTAGACGTGACTGGTGTTTCAGAATACAAATTGAGCGCTCTCTAACTATGAAAGAGTATAAGCCTCTTGCAGAGAACAGCTCAGTGGTATAGAGCCTTCATCCAAGGTACCATAAATTAATTCCCTCTTCAGGCTGCGTGAGTTTGGGCCTTCATCTTCCGTCGCTACGAAGACTGCCATCAACAGGGGACCAGGGGACTTTTAAAGGAGATGAAGTTTTCCCGCTCTCCGCTGAATAATGGGCTGTACCCTTGTAGCTGTCTCCCCCCCCCGCGCCCCAGTATTAACTTGCCTTCCCTTTCCTCCTTCCCAGGTAGCCTCTCTCGGAGTCACCACGTTCACGCTGTGCGCCCTCTGCATCGACCGATTTCGTGCCGCCACCAACGTGCAGATGTATTACGAGATGATCGAAAACTGCACGTCGACGACGGCCAAGCTGGCCGTCATCTGGGTGGGCGCGCTGCTGCTGGCCCTGCCGGAGGTTGTGCTGCGCCAGCTGGCGAAGGAGGACCCCCAGTACGGCGGGGAGCGGTGTGTCGTGAAGATATCCACCGCGCTGCCCGACACCATCTACGTGTTGGCTCTCACTTACGACGGGGCAAGGCTCTGGTGGTACTTTGGCTGCTATTTTTGTTTGCCTACCCTCTTCACCATTACCTGCTCCCTGGTAACGGCGAGGAAGATCAGGAGGGCGGAAAAGGCTTGCACAAGGGGGAACAAGCGACAAATTCAGCTGGAAAGTCAGATGAACTGCACGGTGGTGGCTTTGACCATTTTGTATGGGTTTTGCATCATTCCTGAAAACATTTGCAACATCGTGACCACCTACATGTCCACAGGGGTCTCTCAGCAGACTATGGACCTCCTCCATCTCATTAGCCAGTTCCTTTTGTTCTTTAAGTCCTGTGTTACCCCGGTTCTCCTTTTCTGTCTCTGTAAACCTTTCAGCCGGGCCTTTATGGAGTGTTGCTGTTGCTGCTGTGATGAATGTATCCAGAAGTCTTCAACAGTGACAAGTGATGACAATGACAACGAGTACACCACAGAACTGGAGCTCTCCCCTTTCAGTACCATCCGTCGCGAAATGTCCACTTTTGCCTCCGTGGGGACTCACTGTTAATTGACCTTAGGACTTTGTTTCCTGTATCTTTTTCCTTTTTCTTTTTTTTTTCTTTGTTACTTCATATTTTTCTTCTTGAAGCAAAATGCAAAAAAAAAAAAAAAAAAGATTATTGAAAACTACTCTGGAAACCAGTCTGCATATTAACAGTCGTGCTTTGGAAAATAATTTGTTTGGTTATTAAAATGAAACAAAGAGAGGGAAGGAGAGCCAGCACTCAGTTTTAAATCAAGATATTTTGTATGGTGCTAGGATTTTATTGTTTGGGGAGGAGAATCCATATCAATCCGCTTTTATTTAATTCCATAGTATTTTTTTGATAATCACTGTAAAATGATTATATAGACATTGTGGGTTTTGCAAGATGTTTCATGTAAAAGATGTGGTGGAAAGTATTTGAAGGTAGTTTTAATCCAATTACTGTACACTATTGTGAGAGGACTTGGACTTCAGAAAATTTATAAAGTAGCATAAATATAAATGAGGTTTTATTCTTTAACTTCATTATCAATCTGCATTTAACAAGGACACCTATAAGTAGTATTAAATTCCTTTAACAAGTAAAAACAATCTTTGCTTTGCATAAAATAATTTAAATGGTTATATTTAATTTACCATTTGTGTACTTACCCTTGGAGGCTATAATTACAGTGTTTAAGGAAGATGGTTATAATGGTATTAGATTTACATGAGTGTTTTTTTTAACGTACATTACAAAGTTTCAATGTGCCTCATTGAAAATTTCCTTCTTAACCTGCAGGTATACAAAGCCTGAGTTATTCTGTACTTCTTGCGAAGAAAGATTTGCTTTCTCACTAAATTTTGTCCTGTGTGGTTTCAAAATCAAGTTTCTTTCCAATTTGTTATTGGTTTTACATTGGCAGTCTCTGTATATATAGCTCCCGCTGGCTTCAGTGAGAGTCCCATTGCAGGGGAAGGCATTCTTTTGCCAGAGGTTTGCTGACAATAAAATGTGAGGGACTGAAACATGTGGAGAGTGAATTCCTTCTTTTTTAAAAGGTATAAACACACTTGGATGCTTGGGGCTTGACCCAGAGCCCATTGCAGTCAATGGAAAGGTTTCCATCAATTTCAGAGGGCTTTGGATCAGGCTGGCATCTCCTATTTATTCTGGGATATGTAACATGAATATTAATCATGGGGGCTCTGTATACCGATTATAAATCAAGCTGCTCTCACAGAGACTGCTATTCACTAGCAGCTCACAGCTCTGAAGCTGGTTTTGAGAACCATAGTGTGTTTTGCTGATGGCTTCTTGCTGTCCGCAGAGTTATTAAAATGAGGGTACATCAACACTGCCAGCAACAGTGCGATATAGTAAAATCTAAAGTTGATGTAAGCAAGCCAGGTTGGAGACTGGAAAGTGCCTATCTGTACCAGCAGAGCTTCTTTGCCCCACTTCTTGGCTGAAGTAGGCAGGCTGTTCTTGGCAGGCAAGCTGGCTCATATTTACACTGGGCAGCGGGCTGAAGTGTAGACACATGCTAAGGAACTGAATTTGTTATAATTAGCTTGTATTTTAATACTAATTAAATAAATAATACAATTGCAATAGTATGTGCAGAAGTAAAATCACATGCATTTGTCCTTTGAAGTTAACAGTGATTGTAATTGATGTAGCCTTACTTCCTGATACCTGCCTCTAAATATGTTAAAGACTTTGCTGTAACTTCTGGAAAGGAGTCTATTTTTTTTATTTGTAGATTCTGGACTTAATATGTTTAATCTTTCTTTCTACTTGGGCAAGCAGTATTTCTTCTTTTTCTTCACCGCTTTAACCTATAACAATTTCAACTGAAAAGCAGTTGGAACTAATTAATCTGAACGAATCTGAATATATATGCACTTGAGTTCTTTTTCTGACTTTTGAACCAGATATTGGGCCCTAACAATGCAATCTGCTTTAAGCACAGGCCTAAATTTAAATATTTTTTTCTGTTTAGGACTTGCTAAGTTACCTAAGTTTTTAAAATCCTTTTGTAACATGGTCAATCACTTCTGAAGACAGGGGAACTGTCCCTTCTTTATAAGCCCTTCGTTGACTTCACATTGTTTGATTACATTCAATAAACTATGAAAGGGATTAAAGAGAAAAGAGAAAAACAAAATCTCCTCACTGTGGTGCCTGTGTCTTCTCGAATACATATTCCTATCTCTGCATTTAGATTTGTACTATTCTTTTTTAGGTGCCAATTTTTATAAAGAATGGGAATAAAACCTCCCTTTTTGTTCCTTGCCAAATTGTTTCTCTCAGCTGCCTTTTCAGTCACAGCATGAGCAGTGGCTCAAGGACCGGAGAAAAGAACAGCAGAATGGGAGGAAGCACTTTTTTTTTAAAAAAAAAAGGAAATAATAGAGAAATTACTTGGGAATATTAAATGATCACATTTTGCTAATGTAGGTGCAGAACTGTACCGGGGCAGGAAAAGTCCCCATGGCCTTGGGTGTTAGGTCCTTCCAGCTTCCCAGTCTGCAGTGGATGTGTGTAAGCTCTGCTCAGGACTGCTGCTCGCTCCCGGGTTAAATGCTTTGTGTCCCAGAGTAGTGCAGTTTGCCTCTCCATTGAAACATTTCCACAATATGTGTATGGTAATCCCACTGGGGAAAAAAAAAATCAGCAAAAAAGAGATTTAACAAGTCACTGAAGAAGGTAGAATTTGAAGATCAATAATGCTGTATTGGGAAATACATCCTCCTGCTTGTGTGGTGGAGTATTCTCCAGCCTTGTATTCAGTGGGGCTTCTTTGTACCCAGTGTAACCTTGTCTTTTCTGCTGCTGAAAGAGCATTTTTCACAGCTATTTCTACTCCCTGCCCTGGACCTCCATAGCAATTGGACATGCAAGATACCCTTTTATTCTAATTTGTTCTCTAAATTGGTTAAACTAATCCCACATTAGCAGGTTTGCATTGTTGTGGCCATACTGATGCAGGCGCGGCTTGTGAATGCATGTAAGTGTCATGATAAATGATTCCTTTTGTTAAAGATGGGGTACTGCATTGCTTTTCTTACTACTTTTGGGATTGATGGTCTGAACTCTTGAAATTTTCCTGGTATTTGCTTTTCTTACTTTCTTTAATATTCTTAGAAGCCATTTGTGTCTGTTTTGAATTCAGTTCTGTAAGACATTTGTCTATTAACAAGAGGGCATTTAATGGACTGATGAATGAAGATTTGGAAGTGTTTATGGCAAGGATTTAATTCTTTTACATAAAATAGAGAAACATGCAGAGAGCATGGTGATCAACATAAAAGACGATTGATGGAATGGAAGGAAAATCAGATTGTGAGGTAGGAAAGCCTTATACCTCTCAGGTATGTAAACCTTTAATGCATTAACACTTATCGTCCCAGCCCTGGTCCCATTAAGAAATTAAAAACCATAAAACTCTAGTATGAGTTCCAGTATCTCCAATGAGATCATGTTTCATGACCTGTACCAAAAATATGATCTTTGTGTAGGCCAAAGTATAAATGGTAAATTATTGAAAAATATTGCTCAGTTAGAAGAAATCTCTTATTTTTCCCCTTCCAAATTTCTGCATCCCACCTTAAATAACCCCTGCCCTTAAATGACCTCAGTGACTTGCTCAGCTCCTGTTCTGTCTTTGGCACCTGGATGTAAGCTTCCACAGCTGCTGCTCCAGCAGCTCTGGGAATGGCTCCTACAGACAACGTAGAAGTTTCCAAGCATGTTGTCCTACGTCTCTTCATAAGAAATTGCATGATTTTAGGGTACATGGTGAGACTGTCGTATTGTGCTCATGGCACTCAGAGGCAAAGTAGATTCTATGAAATGTGAGTTGCTATTGAAACTCTGAGTAGCTTCTCCAAATTCATTAAACAACAAGAATATTCAAAACCTCTCCCAGGATCTGTGAGCCGTTCTCTTAGGCATTGTACAAATACATGCAACTTGCCCTATGGGCGCCTAACTGCTGTTGACGTTCTCAGATACTTCGCTGAGCTGCTTCTGGGCTTTTTTTGCCAGGTCACATTAACAAAACTCCCCAAACACTTAAATCATCCCCTTGTTACTGTGTTGGAATTAAGACTGAAGGCAAAACCTGCTCAAAATGAGTCTGTCTCCTTAGTTGGACCCAGTCTTGCGTGTGTATGGAGAGCACATCTAACGTGGCTGCAGACTGCCAGTGGATACAGCCTTAGCAAAGTAGCATCAGCAAATATATGTTTGTGCATGTTCTGATGAATCAAAAATTAAGGTTCTGTTATTTCTAGGGTGGAAGAGCTAGATTCAAAGAAGTCCTGCTCTGCTTAATTTGTAGCTGAGACTTGAATTTGGTGGTTCACCATCCCATCAGAAAGGTGTAACTGCAGTGGTAATAGATATGCTGGTGAAAAGGTTTTTACCTCTCCTGTTGGAGTTGTTCCAACTTCTTTTGGTAGTTAAATATTGAAGTAGAGACTTCAGCCTCAGTACCAACACCACTGACCTAAGCCACTGTGCTGTAGGAACAATTTCTTTTGTGCACTCTCTGGTCCAGAAAATGTTTCTAAGGGAAACAGCTACTGTCAGAGAAGTGGAGAAACTGTGACTCCAGAGTAGCCGGCAGGTTGGTTGGTAAGGTGCTCAGGTGAGAAATGAGAAGTTTACAAGTGCCTGCACTAAGCCAGACATTTGAACCCAAGCCTGTTTTGGAATACATATGCTACCCATAGCCTTACTAGTTCTTCTGTGGTAGAAAGTTGTGGATTTTTGTGTCTCCTGGATGGGGAACTCCTCACCTACCTGAGCAAATTGTCCATTTCAGGTGACTAATGGGAGAGTAGTCACAGTGGGTGAGCCTAAGCAGAAGGAAACCTGACGCCTTGCTCATCTGCACTTCTCTCTTGCCCAGCAATTGCTTCTCTACCTATTGGTTTCTGAGGGTCTTTCTTCAGATAAGGATATTTTGCAGGCAGTGTGGCAGCACTCCTGAAAGTTAAGCTGGGCAGATGCCCACATACGCACCTGTGAGTCTCTAGGCTGCAATCCCTCTGCCTCGGGAAGATTATAGCACGTACAGAGGAGGTTGTGTATTACCTTTATTCTGGAGGGGAGAACCTATGAAGCGAACTGCCTGCAGGAAGCCGGCTCACCTCAGCTCCATAAGAACCTAGACCTAATGATTTGCTCAGATTACAAAGGCAAAGTGGGACCTTGAAGTAGATCTTCCATGTCCTAACTTCTTACGTCTTCATCCTGAGAATATCCTTCTTCTTTTGCAGGCTGGAAATACAGTAAGTGACAAGTAAGGTCCATTTTCCTAATAGCACTGACAAATGTGATTAGGAGGAGTTACACCAGGCATTTTCTGTGATGGTGCCGGTTTTTCTTTTTTTCCTTTTCTTCTTTCCAACCTTTCTTATTCCCTGAAAAGCTCAGCCAAAGTCAGTGTGAAGAGATGATGTGAATCATTAAAACTTAACGGTATCCTGCATGCGCTGTCTCATGCTTCAGGGACTGTACTTTTTCACTACTGTTTTGTATTTAATGGAGTCATTTGACACCTATGCTTAGCAGGTGTCAAATCTTCAAAAGCTGGGCATGTTTTGTAGTGAATAAGAAACAACAAGAAAGACACGGACCGAGATGCTCCAGGACACCCAGGCATCTCTGCTATAGAAACACTGACTCATGCTGAGGCCTGAAGGTTCATCAGACAACTGGGAGGAGAGCTGTATTTAACCATGTACTGCATTTAACCCCTGAAATCCAGGCTACTTGCTTTCCCTGTGATACAGTTTGGTAGGTTCAGTTTTTGGTTTTCAGGCAGTAAAAGCTGGGACAAAGACTCCCTGGCATTTTCAAGACACCCATGACAGCACTGAGAGCCAGTGCTGTGCCTCCTTTTGGTGACACATTCCCTATGTCATGTCACCTGGAGTGACTAGTGGCAGCATTATTAATTAAGGTAGTAGCTTTATAGCTAAAGGGAAAGCTTTTATTTTGCTTCCTAGCTTTTTATTTTTTTATCCTTTATTTTTGCGTGATTACAAAGTTAATTTTTTTTTTTCTGAAACAAAATGCAAAAACCCCACAAACACTCGTTCTTTTGTCTAGTTAGAGAAATTCCATCCTTAGTGTACATCAAGCATCTTCATTTATATCCACATGAATTTAGCCCATTGTTCTTTGAGAAAAGAAGCCAAAATACTCACATTAGAAACATGGTCATGACTAACTTGATCTTGAAGAGATTAAATCTGAATAAACTTCGAAGGCTGGGATAGTTATGTAAAGTGAGAACTATATTTTTTTAATAGTTATGGTCTTGCCAGCCTAATCTTTTGAAAGAGATGGGAGATACAACAATAGCTTGTGGTTGAATTTCATAACTGTCACAAGGGACTCCAGAATACATATTGTCTCTAATAAAATGATCTAATAGCAGCTGGATATGCATGTGATAGTCCTTACTGAAGACAATGCAACTATTTAAGTGAAGAAGTAGATTTTAGCCTGTTAACTATTATACCAGAGAACTAAGTTCTTCCCTAAGATGTGCTTCCAATTTGATTTAATATATATATTTGTGCTAGAAGAAAAATCTACTTAGTGTTTTTAGTGCTGTACAGGGAACACAAAAGCTTAAGAAAGAAAGTATCCCATCTGTAACTGTAGCCAGCAGTTATACTTCACATTTTTTCTTCTAAATTCTTTCCTTCCTCTATTTTGAAACAATTTCTGCTGGCTGTTCTTATCAGTCTTTCCAATGTCTTATTCCATTTACTACCTTTCCCCTGAGCAAAGGAAAAATCCTCTTTTGTTTTTTCTGATGATCAGTTCTTTTAAATTGAACTTGTAAGTCTCATTCATTTTACACAATCTATCCACTGGAAAACTTGAAGGTGAACAGTCCTTCTCCCTATGGGAAGTATTTACAAATAAGGAAGCTGCAGTCTTTCTTTCTCTTAAACTCACAGAACTAAAAAGAAATCTCACCAATCTGTACAAGACCTGTGGCCAGAGTATCAGCACTACAGCGTGAATTTCTGCCTTAAAACAACTGGCTTACCTACATGCAGATCATGAGGCTCTGCCAGCAGACAACAGCACTGTCCCCTTGCCAAAACACCGGAGGTTCCTACATGAGATAATGCTGGCTCGGGTATATTTCTTTCATATGGTGATTCTCTGCTGAGTCTCTAATTTCATCTATAAAGGATTCTCTTGCAGATTGTTAGATGCCCTTGTGACCTCTGAGTAAACTATTTTCATTCAGGGCTTCATTTAACAGATATGAGCTTAGATTAAGGCTTGTATGATTAAGCTGGGGGTTAACATTAGTTGTTGACCTAGCTGTGATATAAGATATACCCTTGTATGGATGGCACTGTTCGAAGCTGCATCTGCAAGTTGAAAGGACAGAGATCTCTCATAGGCAATGCGGTACCTCAGCCTCCAGCCTCCTGGTAGCGGATGACAATTTGGTGACAAGTCTGTCAACTGCTGGAGCTAGTTTTGAGGGGTCTGCATAGCACTGTTTTTAAAAAGCTTTAAGGAGTAGCCAATCTCTTAAACTATTGATTCCTCCTTAAGACATCCTTGTTTCATATAGAGGAAGACTTGCCTTTGGTTTTTGACAACAGAAGAGGAAGAAAGGAGGTAGAAGAAAGGAAGAGAATCTCAGATGTGCATTAGCTTGACTTCTGTCTTTTGGGATAGAATCCTGTAATTGTAACTGTTAGCTTCCCAGGGTTAAAGCAGATTAGACACTGAATCCTCGACTCTAATATAGACCTTCACACTGCTGCTGAGGATGGAGCCAGTGACCCTGGTAAGAGAGCCCCAAAACCCTGGAGAGAATACTTGACTTTTTTCCCCAAACAGGCAGGCCTGTTTGAGTGGGAAGTCCATTCTGATAAACAGAGCATGGAGGGCATACAGGTTAGCCTGCTTTTCCTGATGTCTCCACTTGGTGTTGAAATGGTTAAAAATGTTAGCATTTTCTCTAGCAGAGCCTGGTTTCAGATGAATAGGGGCAGTTTGTGCCTTCTCACTGCCTGTTTCAGGCTGTCCTCGTCCTGCACAAGGCAGCACTGTATGCTTCGGATCCCAAAGGTTCCACCGCCTGCAGGGCTTGACTTTTTTTAACCTTTTTTTGGTAAATAAAAGGAAAGAAATAAAGTCATCATTAACTCTTTGAGGTTTGAGGACTTAGCTTTGGATACCTTCTTCCTCCTGGAGTACCACTGCAGCATAAATCAGAATTTGCAAATATGTCCATGACTAGCAACTACACTCAGAAGCAACTATAGAGATTTGAACACTGCAAATCACATAAAGGAATGCAAAATTGTGGGTTTACCTTGAATTTGCCAGAAGGTAATCAGCCAAGTGAAAACACACCCAAAATCTACCTCTTTCTGCTTTCAATGCACCATTCACCAATTATAGAGTAATAGTTGTTTTACTGTCAATCATAATATTACTGCTTAAGAATTCTTAAAATTTCTTATTCTTCCTTTCTGTTTGTTTTATTTTCCTTTGTCATCTTCTTTCATTCTATTCTCTATCTCTGTTTTTCTTGCCACCTGGAGAATTTTAATCGTTTGTGCTGTCCTCTATACACTTCACAGTGACCCCTGTTTAATCAGAGCTTGAGTTCAGTGAGTAAAAAATTGAGTTAAAGAAGCCAATATGCACTTCCAGCTCACTACATTACCATGTCCATATGTGGTTTGGGCCTTAACTGAAAATAACTCAATATAAAACCCCCCAAATAAAGCAGCCTGCCAGGAGACCAAAAGCTATCAGAATCTGGAGGCTGGTAAAACAAGCATTACTGTGGGCTTCTCTGCTCCCGTTCAGCAGCCAGCTGCAAAAGTCTGCTTTGGGATGGACCTGTCAAAAACACAGATGGGTGTCCCTTGGAACTAATCTTGAACATGGTGAAGATTAAAATATGACGTATTTTAAATGAAATATGCTGTGTTCAGCAGAGTAGCGTTTGAAACAGCAAGGTCTGTTCCATCAGAGCATACCTGACCTGCTCTACCCCCAAGCCACTGGCAGGCTGTCAAGCTTTTGGCCCCGCTGGAGGAGAAAAACTATTCTGTTGATTCTGGCATCTAAACCAAATATTAGTGTCAACCTAAAAGTATTAAAAGCAAAACTAATTCCATCTTGACACGTTCCTAACAATCGCTAGGTCAGGAAGGACATTATGAAGTAAGATTTATGTTTGCCTCTAGAGAAAGCTTCTTTATTCAAATTAAGAAAGATGAATTTGAGGCAAGATTTGCACTTTTTTGTATGTGCTATAATGTATATGCTAACTAATTTATTATATGTTTTATAGGAAACAGGAATGTTTCTTGCTTTACCTTAGAGATAAATATTCAGTGACATAAAGATGTAAGGACAGAAAGGCAATCCTGTTACAAATGCATTAAAAAAGTATTGTGCATGTTGCTCCGTTTAACACGTGGCTCTTACGCAATCTCAGGACAGCACATCATTGTCATTTAGGCAAAGTATTCTTTCTGACTTTAAAGCTATCAACTAAAGACAGCCCTGATTTTTTTTCTTCACCCATTTTCTGTGTATAATTTTTTTCTACTTCCAATGTTTACTTTTAAGATGAAGTTCAACAGTAACTTTTCTTCAGTTTGCTATAGGAGATTGCCGAAAGGCAACACCTGGTAAGTAGCAAAAAAGCTCTAGCTGTCAATAAGCAAGTTAATATAAATTCATCAGGGGCATTTACTTTTTTTAGAACATTATATTCTATAGTCTGCTGTCTTAAAGATAAAATTTACTACACTTCAGCTGTCATTTATGCTAATAATAGGGCTTAGAATTGGAGACTGATCTCAGTTGTATGGGTATATGCTGCAGGGGTATTACTCCAGGATAGTTCTGATATAAAAGAACCTTCAAGTACTAAAGGATCAGCACCAAAAGCCCTTTGTAGCGTGTCTAGGTGGCTGCAACCCCATCTGTACATCGAGACCAGTTCTCCTTGTGGCATCCCCTGGCAGTACGGGGTGTTGCACCGCACAGCCTTTCCAGGCAGCACAGGCCTGCAGCTCCTGCTGATGGCAATGCTGCATGCAGATACAGAAAAGCACTTCTGTCAAACCCAGAAATATTGTGTTTCTATGGCATGAATATGCTAAACCACAGCAACGGCAAAAAACTCGATTGTGCCGTTCAATCCGCATCACCGTTAGGGTTCTCTGCTTAGGACCAGGTCCAGCCGCCCAAACCATGGAGATTTATTTTTGGGGAAAGAAAGAGAACACTTCTGACTGGACAAGCGGAGTAATTTGGCAGTTGCTATACTATAGATATGTTAGGGCCTTGGTGGAAATAGGCACTCAATCCTTTTTGTCTTTGACTCCTCTAATCTCCTTAGGCTATACTGATTTATACAGATCTCTGCAGAGAGACAGGTGCCTTGTCATAGTCACCAAGAGCAGCCATAGTAAAAATGAATACATTTTCCAGCTAGGATATCCCAGGTCTCAGAGGAGAAAAAAGTGGTGCAGGTGGTCAGGAGCAAGATCGGGGCAGTGGTTTTTCAGTCGACCTTCATTTGCATCATAAACCCATCATCTTCCCGAGCACAAAGGAACAGCAGGGCTGGCAGCCTGCGCAGCCCCACAGCAATAGGCATGGGACGGGTTGGGAATCAGGAGCACTGGCTGAGCTGGTGAGGGATGTTTCACACATGGCCTCCATCTCTGAAACGCTTGGCTCTAGACAGGGCTGTTCGTCTCTCACTTTTAAGAGTGCTAAAAGGTTTTCTCTCCTCTCTGTGGGGGGTGACCAAATGCAATTTAAGTAAGCGTGTTTCTGCTGAAGCACCGATATATTCTGGTTGCCATTTGTTGTTCTCATTGTTACAAAGAACGATCTTTCCGTTAACCTAATCTAAATGATCACTTGGAGGCTGCAAAACTATATGTCATTTTTAAGCTACTGTATCAGGATGGCCTAAGGGAAATTCTACAGATGCCTTGCCACAATCCATTTCTTCCCCATGACGAGCTACGAGGCTAGTTGCTTGGATTCATTTGCCACAGCTGTTTACCTCTTTGACCTCAAAGCTACGAAGGTATGGTGCCAATGAAATACAAAGGAGACTGTCTTTTAAACTACTCATTATAAGAATTATTTTCTAAAGTAAAAAGGGACAGGAGGTGGTATTCTTCCAGCTGAATGGAACTACTTGAGTGAGTATTTTGCCTTCACCTTCTAATAATTTTCTTCTTTCTTTCCTTTTTCTGTTAACCTGTAGACATAGATAAATGAGCAACACAATATTAATGTGCTTATTAGTCTGGAATAATTTAAGACAGACTAATATCTCCCTGACAGAAAATTGTCAGCTCGGGTCTATCATGGCATCAGTCATTGCAAGCTATTAAATTTCTGCAGCAGAGCTAGTAGGTAGATACCTCGTTTTATTTATTTCTGCAGTTCAAACATACCCCATTTCCATTTTGACCACAGTTGTTCCTATCTGGTTGTGCTTATTTATTTGAAGTTATTTATAGGTGACACTGTCCCCAGCTAACAACTCAGCATGCAAGAGCTGATGAATATTAAATTATAATTTGTCTAAAAACCAAAGGCAACAAATCTAGGTCAAAGATATTGCCTTGGGCAAAGTCCACACAGGTTCTTTTGCATCACTGAATATTAAGCTCCTGTCTTTCTATTTAAAAATGATTATACCTGATCAGGCAGGTGACTTTTTATACAAGGAGCATATAATTTAAAAGTATCTCAAGAGGTAAGTGCACAAATCCTGGGCTACGTGTTGCAGAGAAAAACAAAATGTTACCTCACAATATCCATTGATCTAATGACTGATCTTTGAGATGTGGTTTTGCATTTGCTGCTTGTCCCTTTTTGAGGAAGAGACTTGCCCCTAAACATTAGGTGACTGATCTAAACAAAGAACTAGGGGAATTTGAGGAGCTCCTCACATTCTCATTTGTTAAAGCTGTTACTTGGTATAAAAATCCACTAGATGCCTCTACTCCATCATTTCACTTTTATATCTGTTTTTCTGCATAACTGCTAGTTTCCTGGTCATCCATGCTGTGCTCATACCACTCTGCTCATGGTCTCTCCTCTGGAGTGAATTAGTTCCCTCCTAATACAGGCTAGTTTTCTTCTGGGTCCACAGCGAGTACAGCTGAAGTCAGCCTTCTGCAGGAGGTGCTAGCTTTGAACAGTAAGAAGGTGGGCACCTCCATACCATGTGGCTTAGGAACCAAGGTTCATTCCTTCATGGTCTGCAAAGACCCTGTAGGCACACCCAATGAACACAAAGTGGATAATTTCGGAGCCTGATGGCAAGGGTATTGATCTGGAAAATTAGAAACTGAGGGTCATCTTTTTTATCAGATGGCATTGATCAAGTAGGAGAGCTGCAGCAGGAGAGACTGTCCACTGCCTGCCCTCCTCCCCCTTCCCTTACAAAAAGCACTCAGTAGATGTGGTTTTGGCATTCATTTAAATGAAGAAGAAACCTGCATCCATGCAATAGATTCCTCTGTTGCAAGAGATGATGTTTGCCACACATAGGTATGCTGAAAAATTAATGCCACAGTGAGGAATCCTTTCTGTTCCTTGGCATCCTCCAAAGGTGTAGGAATATGTCCATGCCCTTGTATCTAATACGGATTTGGAACTTTTCTTGGTTGCATGCCTTGAGTAGTAATTCACAATACAATTAACTCTTTATTTTGGATTGATAGCGTGACTAGAACAGGGGAAAAGCAGACAAAAAAGATCATAAAAGTACAGTATAAT
Source organism: Harpia harpyja (assembly GCF_026419915.1). Taxonomy (NCBI): domain Eukaryota; kingdom Metazoa; phylum Chordata; class Aves; order Accipitriformes; family Accipitridae; genus Harpia; species Harpia harpyja. Next base: position 46,523,077 of record NC_068945.1, on the reverse strand, counting down.
TTTTTTTTTACCACTGTAGTGATGTTTTTATGGTATGAAGCATTACCACAGTTTTGAATTGTTCCCTCTTTGCTGAAAGGTGGGGAGAGACTATAATTTTCTTATGCTTGAATTATGTGTTGCTGCCTAGTGAAATATGCAGTAATAAGGTTCCGCAGGTCACTACTGTGACTTAGTCTTGACAATGAAAATAAAAGAACTGCAGCTCTTAAAAATATCAATAAACATTTTCAAGCATCAGTTTCAACAGGAATGTGTGTCATATTGTGTGTCACAGGATGGCACACATTCCCACGTGTTTAACGGTCATTCCTTGAAAAGTCGTTGATTGCCAGTGGCTGCAAATGCTTGTAAAAGTGCTTATAAAAGAAACATTTATATATACATTTTTAATAGATTTATATAATAATAAAATATTTTTATATTTATTGGGTATTTATTATGCATGTACTGCAAAAGTGGCCCAAACAAATGCAACCTTCAGTTCTGTGTTTAATTTCTTCTGCTTCACTTCCCATACAAGAGTTCCAGCTTGTGCTTTATCAGTCACCTGTATTTATCTTACCACTTCCATCTATTGAATTGCAAGAGAGGGGGCTGCCACTTAAAAATATCTGAAAGTTCTGAGTTGTCTGACCCTAGAAAATAGCTCCATATTGATTAAGGACCTTACAGATCACAACAGAATTGTAGATAGCAGTATGTAAACAACATTGCCAGGCTCCACAAGTCTCTGTGATTTCATCTAATCAGTCTTCAGACATCTTCATGTTGATTTCATAAGAGTGAAAGAGAAATGGAGAGTCCCTGTTGATAATAATTCATAGTTGCTTGAGGGATATCTCATGAAACACATCAGAAAATATGCTGAATCCTTTTGAAAGCCATACTAAAGGCATGGCAGGAGCTAAGAATTCATCCAGCTGTTTCACATAGCTTTTAACATAAACCTTCTAACTTTTTTTTTTCTTGATGGTACCTTTTCATGGAGTTTTCATGCTTGGACACAAATTTAGTCATGATATGTCTCTTTAAATTTAGCATCACATGTGCCAAGCTGGAGTGTATTAACACCTTACGCAGTGCTACAATCAGGTATTATATGTCAGCACAGCTGTGGAAGATACTTACACTACCTGATTTTTAAACTGCTAGACATACATATGTGGCTTATACATAGTTAGACTAGAGCAAAATATATAAAAATCTGGTCAAGATTTATGTGAAGATGAAACAGGAAGCCTAAGTTTCTGTGTGGTGCAGCTGAAGTGGTGGGATGTAAAGAAGATGACTGAAGTAGGTAGCTGAACAATCCTCCTGTCTAAATAGGATCACTGTGGTTTCCCCATATGGCCCCTGATTTAAGGTAGCCGTAGAAGGGAAGTGAAGATGCCAGAAACAGATTAGGAAATCTCCAAACACGTGAGCTGCATCACCTAATGCATCAAAGACATAACGCTGGTAGTGACTAACACCCAAGTGAATGAATCTGTAAAAGCGACAGGTTAGCTCAACAATACTTGATACAATATAAAAACACCTAGTGTGGTGTCTAAAGAACTGACAAGTGTATCAGAGAGTCATGAATACATCATTGGGCTATTGAATGGCTTCATCCCATTGGTTGCATAGCACTTAATTGCTATTCTTGCTACTTGCCACCTTATTTCAGTAAGGATACCGGAGACAAGCTGCCTGACTGAAGCTGCTGGAGTTCTTGAATGGGGGGAGAGGAAGACTCTAGAGCTGTTGATACTGGGGCGTGAATAAAGCAGATGACCAGGAATGGCCAAGGACCCTGGAGTGCCAGTAGTGGCCACTGGGAGAGACAAGCCAATGCAGAGGCAAATGGCTTTGCTGCTCTGTCAAATTTGATTGAAATTGTTAGATGGATTAAAGGATAGAACATTGGCTGCTGGGAGGAGTGACTACGTGGACAAGTACGCATATTCAAGCACAATCACGTAAGTTTCGTTGCTTTCAGAACTTAGATTTAAAAGGCTATTTAAGAAAAGTAAACAAAGTCTTTCCTTGAAGCTTGAAGTATTCTGTTTTCTCCCAAGACAACTTTTCAGTGAAAGGCTTCTCTTTAAGAGGTCATAGATATTGTCTGCCGTAGAACTTGCTGAGGTCGCCAAAGGTCTCTTCAAGCTACAGACACTGTGAATGCTTTGGTTCTCTTCAACAAAATATACCATTTACTCACTATACTCTTTCTATAATATAGCTCTTTAGATTTTCTATAGAATTTATTAAATCTGTCTAGATGACTTTAAAAAATTCCTGACTCCCTAAGTAGCCATAATAAAGAGAAGCAAAATACATATGCAAAATACATTAAACAGTAGAGAAAGACTGTGGTTGACCCTTCAAATGACACATATCTTTTTGAAGCTCACAAAAAGTTTTATGTATATACTCATATTTTTTCTATGCATCCAGATTTGGGCATTGTAGGACATAAAGTGGAAATCTCTGGCTGAAAACTTTGAATTTTTACATAAAAAGTAAGTTCCTTTGTCCTTTTCCTTTTACTGAACATAACAAATGAAGCTACAGAGATGCAATCGATCAAATTCCTGTTAATGAGAAAAAGGACTGAAGCAAACTATTTAAATGCATGTCTACAACTTTCCTGATTGTGCTTCCAATAATTTAATGTATTTACATTCTTTGATGATGAAGCATCTTCTGCACTCACCTATCTTGGAAGATCTATGCTGAACTACTTTGTGAAATAAACAGAGATCAAATGCCTCTTAAATGTATGTCTAACTACAGGAGTAGGTAAAAATTTGGGAGATTTGATAGGTGTCAGTCTCAATCCTTATTTGCAGGATAGCCCAGGGACATACCTAAGTGATAACAGCCTCCTGTCCTGTAAGCTAAAGCTGCAGCACATTCCCTTTCTATTTACAACCTGTCTCCAACATTGCAGAGCTTGCATGTTCAATCCAAATCTTACCTGTGGTCTTGAAATATAGTCACATAGGTGTCTTCTGCAGTTCCTGTACCACTAAGTGAAAGAACTGGAATATCCCGTGCCCTGGCTATACGCTGACCCTTTAGTCTATCATAAATTGGTTGTTGCACAGGAAAAAATCACATGTTATGATGTGGCAGAGGAGAACTGCTCTCACTTGCTTTTCAACACTGTTTGGCTGGCTACTGTGCTACAGAGGATGTTTTCCTTTTAAATATCGTATTTTATAGTTACCGAGAGTGACACAAAAAAACCCCTTCTTAATGGTCTCAGACAGATGAAAGACATGTTTTAAGATATTTAAATATTGCTTAAGAATGTTTGATCTTGACTATGTATTTCTTAATTTTAAGTTATTTTTGTTATTCTAACTCCCTGCTGAAAATAACATTGCATCTGTTTCTTTATAAGCCCATTTGTTAATACACCTGTCAGCCTTCTTTCTTCTAACGCATTATTATGTTTGTTTCCTCATTAAAACTGAAATAAACAGCAATAATTATGCTGTTATACTTATTTTTAACACATTAAAAGCTGGTAGTTTGGATAGTAGATATGACTTTGTAGTACATGCTCACTTTCAGAACTGTAACCACTCTACCTCCCCCATTCCCTTTATTTACTAAAGCATATATTAAATTCACTGTCCTAAAGAACTCACATTTTAATAAATGAAAAGCTTTGCCACGCAACAAAACAACAGGTTGTTTTCTTGTATTAGACCTTTTGTGCAGGCGAAAAACGTGTAGTATCTAAATATATCAGATGCTGATCCAACTGTGCAGGAGAGCTATATCTAATGAAAATCACTCTTCCTTAAATTTCTTGACTCAGCAAAGTTAATTTTGATTTTTTTTTTATGAGGTAGAAAACAAACCACACTTAGATAAGCGATGTGTTGATAATGCTGGAAGGATATAAATGCAGGTTAGAGAACTATTTACTTTTACCTCATACAGGCATAGCTATTTATTCATTTTTACTTGTTCAACTCATTTTTGCATTTATAATTCCTATTATAGACTATCATTCCTAAATTGTTTAAGCACATGATTGAATACCATTAAAAAACAATGGGACCTAAATACATAGTTGAAGTTAAATATGTTTAAGTGTTTTTCTTAAGTAAAGCCAGCCAAAAAAAATATACCTTTAATAGAAAATCAAAACATTAACATCTCAGTGGTAGACTCTTTGTTTCTCTCCTGATTGTTGATTGCCTGAATCTGTTCCTCGCAAAATGAGCAGCAGAGTTGCCACTCACTTTAATGAGGCATGATCAAGGCCGTAATTTTTACCAGGATGAACACATTCCTTATGAGGGTACCTGCATTGCCCACCACATAAAAAGTATAGCAGTTTAAATGATTAAACCCATCGATATTTAGCAGTTGTTATGTCAAGAATGAAGATGCTGGTGGAAGTGTTCTTCATTCCCATGAGAGCTGCCAGAACCCTCCCCATGCCCATGGCAGGGGGGTTGGAACTAGATGATCTTTAACGTCCCTTCTAACCCCAAATATCCTACAATTCTATGATTCTATGAAATCCATGTGCTCTGCTGGACACAGTTTTTAAAGTTAAACCACAGGATTCCAGACTGGAGAGCAGCCCAGCCAGGCCCATAAGTCACAAATGATAGCAATCAGCTGTGGCACAAAGGGATTGTGTATGAATGTATTTTTGCATATCAGAATTTTTTTGTACCTCAATTATCCTGTACTCCCCAAATTCTGAATACTGATGACTTTGCTAGTTTGATTCACTTACTTAACCAAATTGCCTGTTATTTTCAGACAAAAACTACACTAGATGCATAGGCATTTGCAACCAAAAAATGTATCATCAGTACACAAATTTTTGAATTAATTATTTTTTTAAAAATTATTCATAGACTACAAATCTATGTAATTTCCCTGAGAAAACCTTTGAATAGGGGAATAACTGAAAATATAAAATTTCCTTGCATGGGTGATTTCATCATAAATGGAAACAAAATTTTACACTTAAGCTCCAAGAGCAATCTGGAAGAACAGATCTTTGTTTAAAAAATTCTGACTCTGAAAAGAAATCTGAATAAAAAAATGTCCTTTCATTGATCACACAGACTCATTTCTTTCCTAACAGTAATTTGTAGGCTGACATCTGCATATTATCTGCTATAATATGCCACGCCAGATTATTTTGATTTGAACTTTGTACACTTAATATTGTATTTCTCAAAATGCAGCTTGAAGTTTGTCAGCATTAGAAATCTTGTTACTCTGATTCACCATTCTGAAGATGAAATTCTGGCACATAAAACATTTTCTTAATGATGATAATGTGGTTGTTATTTCACACTTGGACCATATAATTAATATTAATGTTAATGTTAATTTTGTCCATATTATTACTGTTTATTGGTTTTGATACTTATTCTATAATGATACATTATAACCGTAATAGCCAATAATGTGTGGTGATATGCAGTAATACAATAAAACAACAGCAATAGTAATAGTGATAACTGATAAATAATTAGTAGCATTTTTATAATATTCAAAGCTTCCAGTCAGAAGTCTTATCAGGTTCTAGAAGCACTTAGAAAGCCACAGTCTTTCTCCCACAAAACATATATGTAAATTCTTTCAAGACAGGGAAAAACACGCCAATCTATAGAATTCCTAATCAATGCAAATTGTAAATTTTTTTTAACCACAGGATTGTTAAGGAAAAATATCTCTGACGTGATGCATGTTGTTGCTTATTCTCATTCTTATGTAGTTTGGTTTTCCTGAGAAATAGCATTAAACCTGCTCTGAGGATGAGGCAGCACACCACAGGGGAATTGTTCCTCAGGGCCTTTCTGGAGCACTTGTTTCTCCTGTTCAGCCATCGCTGGTAGTTTCATACAGTCTCTCTCTACCAGGTAGCCTGTTGGACTAACTGAACAATTCCAATTGCTTTCTTACCATCTCTTGCTACCAAAAATAACTGCAAACAACTATATTACTTAGGTGGTGTCTTGAGAGTAAATGTAAAAGCCTTTAATCAGAATTATAGGGAATTTTAAAAAGCCTCCCAAACTCTGCCATGTCTTCAGGCAGCTAAGAAACAAAAAGCTCACAGCTTTCCTAATTGGAATACTAGAATTATTTAAAGTGAATACAGGTCCTGGGTTTCTCCTGCCTCAGAGTACGTTCTTTTGAAAACTTCAGCCAAGAGCTTTAATAATTTAAATACTATCTTCCTTTATTTTTTTTTTTTAGTCCTGTGGAGTAGAAGATCTAAAATACCCAAATCAGTAATAAAGGGCTGATGGCATTGTGGACACATGGGCCTGCTTGATCTTAAACATTGCTATTTAACATTTCTTATGTGCACAGTATGTGAGGAGGACTCCTTTTCCCTGGTATAGGTGATTAAAATGGCTGCATGAGGAGAGGCAGGGGAAAGGAATGGTGTACCTGGCTCAGGTCATTAGCTGCTCTCTACTTCATCTCAATCAGAGCTCAGCTTAAAAAGAATCGACTTTCCAGTCAGGTCCCATGGGACCACTGGGAATAAGCAATATGCACAGGTATCAGCAGGCGCTGGATGTCCAGCTGGAAGAGTGCTGCACTTCAGAGAGGGGGAAAAAGCTGAGATGTACACTGCAGTACTGGGGCCATGTGGTGTTCTGATGGCCTGCAGAGGACCCCCAAGAGAAAAATTTTAAAGCTGAATTACCTCACTTCCCTAATAAATTGGGCCAATAGAGAAACCCAAGCCACAACTCCAAATCTTAACTGTCCAAAAATCTGGGGAAAGTTTATCCTTGGATTACAAGACTTGGACCTGCAGGTTTTCCCAGCCCACAGCACTGATGTGAATCAGAAATATTGACTGTGATTTGTATGTCAACCTGGAGAGTCAGCTCTAATTCAGGCAAATCACAAACATTTCTAAATTAGATTTGCTACACCTCAGCTCCAGTTCTGGGAAAGAAAATACAGTCTTACAATTGATCAATCGATATCTATCTGTCTATCGAATTTTTTCTATGCCTATATCAGCTGATTAGGGCAGCCATAAGGTACAGCTTAGGAATTTGGGCTCAGATGAAGCAAAGCAAACATTTTCATACCTATGGGAGTAACACACGCCTTCTCCAGGAGTGCTCTAGGCATTAGTACCCATATGCTATGCTGCTACATTTTCAGAAGAGCCCTGGTCACAATTATCTTCCAAATTTCTCCCTGGGATGACTAGGGAATATCATTCGCTGATCATTTCCAGATGCCTTGCACACATTTCTGCTCTGAAAATTAAGATAGTTAATAGGATGGACACAGGCTGTTCCATGCCAGTTCGCCTCATTGCCAGGGTGTGCTCATCTCAGCTCTATTCGTATTTTGTTGAAGGAGTCTTGCTAGTTGAGCTGTTCAGGAGGCAGCCATGTCAATAGAGGTTTGGAAGGAACCGCAGCTCTTGGTTGGTGATACACATGCAGCTTTGTGGTCACAGCTCATGACGTAAGGGACTGTAGCTGAATGAGGAACATCTTTGTCTCCAGCTTTCGAAGATTTCACAAAAGTGCAGATGAAAATGAATAAATATCTGTTGGATCCTCTGCGGCTTTTCCTTTTCTTATGACTCATTCTGTTTTTCACGTACAAAGCAGTGCCTGGCAGCCTGACACGGGATTATGGGATGTAATAGTATTTTCTCCCCCAAGCTATTTGTGATGGATCTAAAGGGAAGATCATTAGATAGAGGAGGAGAGGTGTTATGCTGGTTCTGGTAGAAATGAGAGAGGCTGTATTTGTAAAAGTGGGGGGAAGTGAGAATGCTTTCACCACTGGGAATGTGAATGTCTCTCAGCCTTGCATGTATGTGATCCAAGAGCAGAGGAGAGAAGGTTCCTCAGAGCCCTGACACAGCTGGTTGTTCTTCCACACTGAAACACTCTGGAGATTTCAGTCCAGAGCCAATTTCACAACATCTGGATTAGTTTGAAATTCACTTGATTTCATTCTAGCAACCTTAGCAGATAGCCTGGGGAGGCTCAGGAGTATTTGTCACTGGAGGTCTTCACCACAGCTTATACAAAACACCTGTTGAGGACTGACCTGGGTGTAACAGAGTCTGCCTCGGGCCAACCACTGGACAGCTGATCATTTGAGGTCTCTTTCAGCCCTGTTTTTCTAAGCTTCTATGAATATAAAGTAGCTGGGTAAGAACATGAAAAGTATGAGGCCCTGACTAAAGTCTGAAGAGAAACTCCTTTCTACGTTCATTCCAGAATCCAGCCAGAGACTAATGGATTTGTATATACATCATACAATATATTAATAGCAGACCATTTTTAGAACATGTTGACATTTCTTGGTATCAGCAGAGAGATTTGAACTGCTGGAAGACAAACACTTCAGTAATTCCCCCCGCCCCCTCCCCCAGTTCTTTAATAAAGATCTTACATGTGGAAAAGTAAGATAACCACATAAATTTTAATGGCACAGTAAAAACAGCTACTCACAAAGGTTCAAAAGACTAGTAATTAATTTGCACACTCCCTTTTCTTGCTTGTTTTATAAATGGACACACCTTGCCTCTATTAGATTACCCTCTCCCACCTAGTGACTTTAAACATTAATTACCTGAAAAATTCAGGTCAGGTGCCTAGCACCTAATTTACAAGACACTTGGAATTGAAAACATCTTCATCCAGTGTTGTCAGCTAAAGGATGTGGGATAGAGATTGCATTGAGGTTCACATAAAGAGACTGTAATATGAAGGAGTTACAAAAGTTTCTGAACACAATTGCAGATTCTCCCTGTTGTGAAAGTTACAATCGCTTTTGGCAAAGCTCTGCACCTTGGAATAGACTTTAAATCTTTAAAGCCAAGTAAACAGGCAACAAAGTCAACAGTCACATTATGATTAAATCATCTGAAAGCATGCATATGTCTGTGTCTTCTTATCTGTTTGTGTGTGCAAATATTCTGTATTAAGAATTATCAGCATTAGAATTCAGGAGGGTGATTAAAAATGTTTGAGGATAAAGACAGTAAATAAAAAATTGTGTCTCTCATTCAGTGTGAAACAGCAGTATCGGTAACAAGTTTTGTCCTTGCAGGAAGAAAATTGCATTTTAGAGGAGATTAGGAGTTTTAAAATAATGTTCACTCATTGTACTACAGTAATGAAAAAGAAAACAATGGAAACTTTGATTTGGTACAACTAGAAGGACAAAGCAATCCTACTGAGTTCAGCAATTCCGGCGTGTGTCCGTGAAAGTCTCTGGAAAGATACCTCGGGAGTTTGCCTCCTAGAAAGACATATATTAGTGACAGACTTGGGAAAATGAGTTACGGAAAACTTGCAGCCTCTGACTTACTTCTGAACCGTATGCACATGGTCCTTGCTGCCCTTTATATCCACCGTAATGACACACCTATCCTGCTGCGGAATCAAAACCATGGCAGGCATAGGATGAAAGGATGTGGTATATACTTACTTTGCTGCCTCGAGTTTATTTTAAAATATTAATAAGCTAACTTCATATTGCCAGGCTGCCTGCCAGATCAAGTACTATCTGTCTGCATCTCTAACTTTATGCCAGATCAGGCTTTTTCTCTTCTTTTCTAATTGGCATAAAATCAACGTAAAAGTGCATAGCCAGCACAAATCCTATACGGACAGGACATTTGCCCAAGCACGGTCGAAACCAAAGGTGCGTTGCTGTGTGGGGTAGATCCAGTTCTAACATATATAGGACCACGGCCTCACAAACGCCATCTCCAGTCTCCACAAGGTAAAGCCATTAACACTGAAGGACTCCAGCAGATCCCAGGGAGCCAGGAAAGCCCCAAAGAGCCTGTGGAAAGAGCTTCTACCCAGCAGGGCCAAGCCACATGTAGCATCCTTGTTACTCGAGTTTTGAGACCCTTTGTGTCATGACAAGCCAGGGACTTCTGCAATTCGAACTGTATATCTCATGAGCACAAACCTGGGTTAGCTTCAAACCAATACCAATAGCAGATTAGCCAGATTCCTGTCCACTCTGGCGTATGCCCCAGGCCCATAATATATCTCTTTGCAGTCTGAAGCTGTATGGTTATCTTAACTGAGTGAGCTGGTGTAAAGAGAACTTGGTATGCCTACATGAGCAGCAAGTCATCCCACTGGATTTCAGTGCTCAATCAGCATAACAGAGTTGCATGACTCACTAAAGCACATGTAAGAGAAACAAGGTGAAAGCCCCAGATGGCCATGAGTCCTATTTTTATTACATAGTTTGAAGCCCATTTTGCACGAAGGTAGAATCTATCAAAAGTTACATGTGTTTGGTGGAAAACTGTAAATGCTGACCTCCTAGCATGTGAGATGCTAATTCATAAACCACAAAAACATCTAGAGTCACAAAACAGTGCTTGTTGTTAACAAATTAAATGTTACTATATATGAATGTAAATAGAGTTTTACAAAGAAATTAGCTAATACTGCTAAGATTTAATGCCAGCATACTGAATAGCCCCATATTTAGATTTATTTTATGAATTAGATTACCACACTGATGATGCAAAAATCTTATATAGCATTTCAATATTATAATAATTTTTTAAAATTTTTCAACACTAATAATAAAATAAAGTTTATCTCCAGAAACAACTCAGGCTTCTGGCTTGTTTGTCTTTTCCTTGCTTCATTACAGTGATGTTGCCAGTTAGATTCAGTGATAAACATACATAACTTACGCACTCCAGGCCAGAATTATTTTAAATTATGCCGACAAAAACTGTCATTGGTTAAGGTACTAGGAGATGGGTAACTTGAATTACAAGTAATAAAAAGTCTAAAATAGTCTTAGAAAGATTTTTCTTCATTTGTTTCCCTATGAGGTGACAAGAGGTAAATTCTTTGTTATTCAACTTATCTGTTAAAACAAAAGTGACAGTGTACCTATAAAGACAAACATTCAGTTGGAACTGAAAACTCAAAAGTTTAGAAGAATGTTTAACCAATATGCATCTGCACTGGAATAAATATTGCCCTTAGGGGCTATTACAGAAACACAGCATTGCTGGAGGGAGAATTATTCAAGTTAAAAAGTTCTCCTTTATTCACCAGTCCTGTGAAAGAGAAGCGTGAAAATGGGATCCTTTTAAATGAAAAGTCCTGACTAAATATTCGAGTCATAACTCTGTTTAGGGATAGACAAGGAAACTCCATTTTAACAAGGCATCAAATATCAAATTAGAACAGCATAGCACCAAGGAATTCAAGTTGCTCATACTGCTAACATTTTAATATATTCAGAGGTGTATGACTGGCTTTTCTTTGCTGTATGGTGTGGCTGAGAATATATCAACATTAAGCAAATAATGGGAGTGTTGCTATGGGCTTCAGCGAGAGCAGGCCTTGGTGTAATGCGTTAAGACATCATCCAAGTAATTTTCTTCTTGCCATCTTCAATTTGGTGCAATACATTATCATAATAAAGGGAGCTGGGAGCAGCAAGACTTGATTAAGTGTCAAAATGCTCTCAGAAACTCAAAAAATTGAGAATTTTAGTGTCAGTTCTTTGGTTTTCAAAGCAGACAATAATCTTAAAGGACAAAAGAAAAATGGGCAAGGAACAAGTTGGAACACTCATATTTAAAAATAAAAAAACACAGTGAAGTCCTTGAATTCCTGCTGAAAGCAACGCAGGACTGGGAGGGCTTGATATACAATCCTTTGTACTGTCGAGTCTTTGGTCAAGACCCGCAAAAGTGGCTAGGGGCTAGGTGTTTGGCTCCTGCTTGTTTCAGTATGCATTAGGCTGGTAGCTGAATGCAAGAGTTGGGGCCTTCACAAGTTTATACCTCTGCTTATCCACATTAAAAATAACATTTTGCACTAAAAGAAGTATTCAGACTTCACTTGAAAGCTAAAATAATGATTCTTAATAACATGTTTGTGAATTACTTTATTATTTTATCTCCATTTTGCTTACGAAAAAATAGAGTTATAGAGCAACAGTGACTTGTTTAAAGTTACATGCATTATTTTTTTTTTGACCACTGCCTCTCCTGAGGAATACTAATATCCCCTATCTGCAAGCAGCATTGGAAGGATAAATTAATTAATATTTGCAAAGAGCTTTGGAATCCTGAGCTGAAAGGTGCTAGATAAGTGTAAAGAATTATACTGTAAATTATGCATAAGTATTGTGAATGCTGCTTTTTCAGATGTGTCTGCTACAAAGATCACTCAGTAGTTCAGACATCTAAAACATGGATGATGCAAGACTGTTTAAGAATTGATTAGTGTACCTTTGGGGGCATAAGAATGGCAGTCTACAGCAATGCAGGAGACAACAGCTCCCATATCATGAGGAAAATGACATTTCAAAACCATAAGAAGTTCCTTATGCCTTTGAAGTTGCATCTTAGTTCAAAGTCAGTCAGTATTCTTTATTTTTCATATAATTATGACAGTGGTTTCATGTCAATAAGTGCTTTTTTTAAAGAGAAAACAACCTAGATGGAGCAGTTATAAATCCAAGGGAAACTCTCTTTCTTCAGTGCTGCTATCAGCCACCATTCGGGCTCTCCTGAAAGCTACTTAGGAAGCTTCTTAAGCAACTATCCACAGTTGTACTGCTTTAAAACCAGGGCTGAATGTGAACCATAAAGTATTCTATTCTTCAAAGGCCTGGAGCAACAAGATTGCTAATGAGACAGAAATGACAAAAGAAGGAGCAAAATGTGCATCTGGGCAATTAATAATGAAGCTTTGTACTACAGGAATGGCCAAAGAGCCCTGCGTAAAAAGGATACATTTTGTCTGAGTCCAGGTCTATGCAATGAGCAAACTTTTTCCAGTGAACCACTGACTACATCGACTACTGACTAGACCAGACAGCCCAAGCAAACTGGCTACGGCCCTGACTTCAATGCCTCTGTTGGGATTGGCTGGTACTAAAATGGGATTGACTGGTCCTGGTATGGGATTTTCATGCCACAGCAGGAAGGAAGGAACTGCAGGTGTCCTGATTATTCCATTAGCAAAACACATTTCAGTAAATAATCTTCAGAACCTGAAAATATAACATAAATTAAGAGCAAGAGAGATGAACAGGTTTGCCAGTATTCTCTTTGCCAGGGCACTGGATGGGTGAAAAAGCCCCGTTGATCCTTGACATTCAACTTTCGCAATGAAATATCTGGATAATATCTGGTAAAAAAAATTGTAAAGCATCTGCCACCAAAACAAGAAAAATTTTATTTCCCCAATTTAAAAGAAACCACCAGCAAAGCCGTCCTGTTCCCTTGACAACCTCAGTCTCTCCTCCACCGGCCACGGCCTTTCTTCACCTCCCCAATTAACACATTGGCTCCTGTGCCTACAGGGCTGTCATCTCCTGCCAGCAGAGTGGCACAAATTCGGTGTCTTTAGCACAGTCCTAATGGATGTATTCAAGCTAATAACAAAAGGTGACCTACTAGGCAAGTAGCAGAATGTATGTAGACTTGGAGGACTGTGGTGGTCTGAGCTGCAGCTAAAGCCTAAGTTAGAGCTGGAAAATAAAATTTGTGAAGCTGAACATTAAAGCGGGGAAGAAACACGAAAGACAGAAATCCAAAGCAAAAGGCAGACGGAACATTACAGCAAGAGTGTCAGTTAAAACAAAATCTTTGCAGTGGACTAATAGTTAGGGAGGAAAGGAGGAAACAATGTAAAATAATACTACAGAAAATATTGAAAAGAAAAAGCCCAAAAAAGAATTGGGTGGAAGCTGGAAGGACTGCAGGAATAAGGAGTCTTCTTATGCTTTCCTTTTTAATGTTATATTCTTCACGTAATGATGTGTCACTGTATGATTCAAAAAAGAGTATGTGTCTTTTTGGCTTTTTTATTTCAAAACCAAAGAGAGAAAGTCTGAAGAACGTGACCCTGCCTGCGAGGTTGCAGCAGCTCTGTGGCCTGCATGAAAAGATCACCAAGCTGAGAGTGAATTTTTCGTTATGCCCTGCTGTGCCCAATAGCTTTCCACCAGCCTTCTATCAATATTGACAGTGTGTAACAACCCTTCAAATTTCTCATCTCCTACCTGTGGTGAGGTAACTTCTTCATAGGATTTGAAAGCCAGCCCAGAAAATGAGAAGCAGCCTGAGTCCTGGGTCACCCTTTCATCCAAACCTTGTGTGATCACCCTGGCAGAGGTGAGTACAGGTTATAAAATCCATCTCGTAAGGGGAGAATGAACACAGCAGCATTTCCAACTTGTGAGACTCAAATTAGTGTCTAAATAAGAAGTTAGGTTCTTTTTATCCAAGGTGCCAAGCAAAGACAAAGTGGTGAAGCATTATATCCCTGACAATCAGGCCAGTGGCATTCAGCTTGTTAAAGGGATAATGTCCATTTTTTTGAGTAATAGTCAAATTGTCTAACTTCAGCAAAGAATTAACTGTGTTTTCAATGTGAATATACTAAAAGTAAAAAGAAAACAAAATGTGCAATATTGTTTCACCATGGCCTTTTCAAAACAGAAAATAATTTGTCCTGGGATCAAATGGGCATATAATGTTAATAATTTGCATAATAAGGGTGACCTGAAGGAATTTAGAAGGGAAACAATGACTATGCAGAGAGTTCTTTCAAATGTCCTAGGAAAGCAACCACGACAGAAAGAATGCATCCGTCTTGTTTTTATTTCCCTTCACTAATAAGAACATTTGGATTAAATATGACTGTGTTAGAGTAGGTCATGTACTAGCAAGACACTGCTATTTCACACAGCAAATGTATCATGTAAAAAGGAAAATTGGTTGAAAAAATGATGATTATCACTAACATGCTTTAATATGATGCCAGCTTAATTTTTTATTTAAATTATACATAGAAAAAGTTACCTACATTAGTAAGCTTGTTAAGAAATTATCAGCAGACGCAGAGTGAGCAAGATGGTTTTCTGTTATGGCAGATACTTCATTGGCCTTAAATTGCAATTTTGTTATTGGAGATGTGTATGTGAACTGGAAAATCACATCCCCTTGCCACTAATTTACACAGGAATTTAAAATTAATTTTTCATGCAATGCCAAATGCCTTTGTGTGTTCATAAGCTATTAGGCCATATGCCACACATTATTTTGCCAGGTGTTAACATGGTACAGACAATTTACATGCCCCCTAAGGTAGCTGAGAGTTTTTGAGGGACAAAATTGAAGGAAGAATATAGGATGAAAATAACAAGCTTTGGAAAGAATTTTTTTAAGACTTGAAAGGACTTAAAAACAATGGTCTGACAACTTCTCAGTAAGAACAACCATACACATCTTAATCCACAGACCTCAAAAGATACAGCAGATATGTAGTGTTGATGAAAAATCTAACCTGACCTACCTTGTCCAACAAAGTTCTCACTGACTTAACGAGCTTTTAAAAAAGTCTGTCTTTAAATGCTTAAACTGGAGAGTGTAGCAGAAAAGATGGTCCAAATAGATTGTACCAGCACAGTAAATTATTATATTGAGATAGTCTCTTCTCCTATCTGAGGGTTTTACCTATTAAGTATTACTGACGATTCATTCAGGAGAGAGGGAAATGAATTATTTAGGTCTGTTATGTGTTAGAAATGAAGTGCGGTTCAGTAGTCTATGTCCAGTCCTAAAGAGTGTCTATCAGTTCCCCAGTTCTCATATAATTTCTAAATACCAAAGTCAAACAAAATATTGTTTTAATTCCTCTCTGCCCGTAGGTCAAATAAAACTATGCACATAAATCCACAGGCAGTGATATAAAAATGCCATACCTTTATTATTTTCTCATAACAACTGGATCATCTGAAACTCATGTATATTTGCATGAGGCCATTTAAAGATACTAAGATGAGCACTATAGCACATCCTTAAAATCGGAAAACAGATAAATATATCCTTCAGGCATACAACTGGTAACAGAAACACAACCCATGAGCAGAGGTGTTGCATGGTTCACTCAATTAAGCAGATTTTCAGCCCGCTTGAATACTGTTCTCCAGCTCTTGCCTAACCTTAAATTATTGTAGTCATTAACATATAATCATTTAGTTGTACCATGCTGTGTTTGCCTGCTACCGAAAAGCCAGAAAGCTACTCCATGAGCAAATAATTATTAGGACACTGGTTCACTGTTCACTTAGCAACATCTGCTGTCAGGTTTGAATCACTTTGTCTCCAGGCAAATATTAGTGGTTAAGGGTAAGATTCACAGCACTGTCTGAGATGCAAGTAATAAATACTTAACAGCAGGGACTCTCTTCAGCTCAGACCTCTGCTAATTATTCTGTGCATGCACCTGCCAAATCTCACCAGGTTTCCCCTTCTTTCCCCACTATTAGTTCAGTATGGTTACCTTCAGTGCCATTATGAAGGCTAAAGGACACTAAACATCTTCTTTATGGCACTGGCCATGCTGGTGTATTATCAGCTGCTTCAACACGCTTTAGGCTGTGATGCTTCAGCTCAAGCAATTTGCTTCAGCTCAAGCAGAGGTTATGGGTATGATGCCAATTTTCCATGTGAAATTCTGTACTCCATGTGGTTCAAGAGCCTTCCGGGTTTGCTTCCAGGAATGCTCATACAAAAGGAGTTTCACAGTCTGTGAACCTGATTGTTAGTCATCCTTGTGAACGCTGCTTCACACAAGCTCCTCTGCTGGGTCCAAATGAGTACTGCTATAAATGAGTAACAGGTTGCACAGTCAGACCCTACAAATTAGAGCAGTAGCACAGAAAAGTGCTTTACAAAAATACTTATTACATGATGCTTTCTTTTTGCCCTTGCACAGAAATTGCAGGTAAAGGTTGATGCAGCAGGTGGTATTAAACAATAGTTACCAGGTAATAGAGAAACCAGCAATGGCATTTATTTTCCAGGAGTCCCTGAGGAGAGAACAGGTTAAAATATGGGGGTGGGTTCAAGCCAATTTTTACATGGGATTTGGGAGTGTTTTACATGCCAAGAGGCTGCCCTTACCAGTGAGGCCAAGAAGCCAGTTACTTTCCACAGGCATAGCTTGGGCAGTGGCATGGCTCAGCCCCTTTACCAAGCCTTGCTTCTTGCTCTGCCTTCACACGTGGACTGAAAAGTCCAGTTCAGACCTGGGAGGAGATGGTATCTCAGGCTCGAGGCACCTTCACTATATATCCAAGGAGAACAGGCACCACAGAAACTTTGTGAATTTCATAAGGGCACCATAAGGTAGGCAGGAACAGAATGGATACAAACCCATCCAAGCTTAGATGCATCTGTCAAGTAAGTTGAGTTTTATCAATTAGCGACGGCAGTTTTGCTGAGAATTCAAGAAAGCATGAGAGGACAGCTCACTTCAAAACATCTTTTCTTTTTCTAGCTCTGAGAGTAGCAGCAGAAGTGCTATTTTTGTAGTGTGAGGTTCAAATCTTTCTACAGCTGGCAAGAACTTAGAGAAGAAGAAAAATATGTCAATATTCTCAATCACTTCTTACTCAGACCTGAACAGCTATTGACTATCATTCTTTCTACCTTTAATCTCTTAATCCAATTAAAAATTCTATAAAATGGTAGAATGTATTAGATGAAGAATAATTTACCAGGGACAGTCCCACTGATTTCAAAGAAGAATTGGTGCTCTCCTTTACAGTGCAATTTTGATCTAAAATATGCACTTCATGAATCATGAGTATATTATTTATTGGGCAAAAGCCCAACCGATTTTGAATATGATTTCAAGAGAATCACTGGAAACAAAGAGGACTAGATCATGTCAAAGTTCTCTGCAAAGAATGAAATGTGCTTTTCCCATATTTCATGTTCCAAATCATAATAAAAATAGCTGTATGTCATATTATATAACATTTTATTCATAAGGCCAAACTTTGCGGGGAAATCTCCGTGCTTTGACTTTAGTAGGGTCACCATAGGTATATGTCAAGGTACAATTTGTGCTGTAATATTTACAACTGAATTTTCCCCTGCATTTAATATAATTAAGTTTAGTATTTCAGTATCTTTATATCAGCAAAATGTCACTGTGAGCTAGATCCTCATGCCCTTATATACAATGAACAGAATAGATACAGTGGCACTTGTTTTAAAAGTAAGGTACAATTAACTGACTGCAACTATGAAAGTTTGAGTTGAGTCTTGGAACCATGCGTCAGTGATTCTTTTTAGGCTGAACATGAAATTCATGGATTTCAATAAATTTATTTTGTAAAAGACCTTTTGATATGTCATTATTTTCAGGGATTATTGTCGAGAAAAAAAAAGTCCATTATTTAATATGTAGTGCTATTCTAGCATTGACATCTGGAATTCAACTGCACAAAATTAGTGGTAAATCGACAACACTGTCTGAATTAAATTTAATGTTACCTCTTTTACTTTTCAATGTCTACTATCCTCAGAGACCATTCAACAAATAGAGTACCCATTGTTGACATTTTCCTGTTCCTATCACTATTTAATAAAAATTTTAAGGCAGTGCTCAATATTAAAGATAATTAAAAACCAGAAATCCATCTTCAGAGATGCATAAATAATAAATAAATAATCACTATAATCTTAAGCATTCTTATAATCTTATAAAATTGTGCATATCCCATGTACCATATTGCCTAAGCAATGGCTGGTTCCACAGCTAAGGGAACATATTTCCTGAAATCCATGGGGCAGAAATTCTAAAAAATAAAATTTTGTGCTTCAGGAGATAAG